>NC_066511.1:11695613-11715844 GCF_024679095.1 Eriocheir sinensis
TTAGGGTAAGGTGGGGTAAGTTGCCCCCCTTAAGGAAGATTGGCTGTTGTAGCCACATTTTTTGCAATAGAATTTTGAAAAAAAGTTCTGTTGAAAGCTTAGGCTAAGGCCTATCTATGGAATATATTATGTCCACTCATTATGATTTTGACTTTATTATAATGACAATTAAAAAAAATAATAAAGGGGGCTTCTTACCCCGCATGTGGGGTAAGAAGCCCACTGGGTAAGCCTTTTACCCCACTCTGGTTTACAATAACAAAACTCACAGAAACATAAGGGAAATATATTTTTCACATAAAAATATAAAATGTATTCCCTTTTTGAAAACTATACCCTATAAATCTCTCTTGATGTGAAATATAGGAACACAGTCAAATTTGTGTCTCCTAATGAATAGAATGTAAAACTAAACAATTAATTAATTTTCTAAAAGGTATCCCCTTCTTTTAAACTAGTAATATTAGACTAGCTTCCCTTTCTTCTGAATTTTTGTAACAAAAGGAACATCTACTTTCATGAAAAATATATGGAACTAAATATTCAATTGATTTGATAAAATATGTCCTTTCTGTTGAATATTGATATCTGAAACAGCTAAAAACACCAACTTCTTTATAGTCTCAAACTCAAAAGTGTTCACTTATGGATGCCTTTCAAAAACTTAAACATGCAGAATGCACAACTGGAGTAGGCCTACTATCCATATCAGACCCTATGACATACCGTTTTTCGCAAATATCTTTCAAACGAAGATTCGGATCAGCATGGGACTTTGGCACAGATTGTTTCACACACTCCGCTAATTTTTGACGCTATTGTGCAATTCCAGATGCGGTTAATTATGGCGTTTACTCCTGACTGTGATGGCAAAACCTGCGTGAGCCACTTACACATTCGAACAAGTGAGGCGTGACGCATTTGTGACGTGTATCCACCACCTACCTCCACCCCTGGCTTCCCCTACTCCCATCCCTCCCTTTCCCTCCCTCCTCCTTCTCCCCCGCCCTCTTTCTCCCCCATACCTCCCCCCTCCCCCCTCTCTCTCTCTCTCTCTCTCTCTCTCTCTCTCTCTCTCTCTCTCAAACACTTGCGCTACACACGAGATATGAGTCAGATATGAGTCCATGCACACGTGTGACGAATTAATGGCAGATAAATATAAATTATATCCCGTCTGCATCAGCATCAACAGTGATGACGACGAGGATGACCTGTTTGTCGATGGTGATGAATGGTGAAGTAACAGCCTATGTGGTCAGTTATTTAATTATTAATCCACCCATCATATACTCACTATATTTTTGTTTGCTATGACTTTTTAACATATCTACATGGACACATATCGTATGGCAGTCTTTTCCTAACATCAGAATAAATTATTCATATATTTCTCCTATTTCGTTTCACGTTTTTACTCTGCAATGAATTCGCGCTTCAATTCCACCGTTATTCCTTTCCGTCTCTTACGCGATTTCCTATAAATGATCAAGCGTCAGCTACGTGCTTCATCCCATCATACGCTCAACGTAACCTGTGGGAAGGAGGGTCAAATACTCGTATAACCTTCAATGGTTGTAAAATTGCCCAAACAAACCTCATACAGCACTTAAGCAACATCCAGTTACGCTGGAACAGGAATCAGGGTCGTGTGCATAAAACACCAGACCATACTTAGCATATACTTTTGAGTTATCCGCCATTGTAGACAAGTCATATGTGTGCAACGCTTCACATCGCATGTATACCGAGAGAGAGAGAGAGAGAGGGGGGGGGGGGTATGGGGAAGAAAGAGGGCGGGGGGAGAGAGTGCGGGGAAGAAGGAGGAGGGAGGGAAAGGGAAGGATAGGAGTAGGGGAAGCCAGGGGTGGAGGTAGGTGGTAGATACACGTCACAAATACGTCACGCCTCACTTGTTCGAATGTGTAAGTGGCTCACGCAGGTTTTGCCATCACAGTCAGGAGTAAACGCCATAATTAACCGCATCTGGCATTGCACAATAGCGTCAAAAATTAGCGGAGTGTGTGAAACAATCTGTGCCAAAGTCCCATGCTGATCCGAGTCTTCGTTTGAAAGATATTTGCGAAAAACGGTATGTCATAGGGTCTGATATGGATAGTAGATCTGTATGAATGTCAAAACTGCGAGTCTGATTAGGCAGTACAGTATTGCTATTTTTTTCATTTATAGCAATACTATAATGCCAAATCAGACTTGCAGTTTTGACTTACATACAGAGCTAGGCCTACTCCAGTTGTGCATTCTGCATGTGACCAATTTCTACAACCCCGACATTGGACCCATTTTTCTGAAGGTCTGTTATTAGCAAATGGTTCCCCACACACCAAACAAGGCCATTCATCCTCATCAGACGAAGCTGGAGATGGAGTTTTTTTCTTTGTTACTGATTATGGATGAGTTGCTGATAATAAATGAGAGCTCTGAGATAATTACACAAGATAACCCCACATGTGGGGTAAAAGGCCTCCCTGTGGGCAACTTACCCCAAAGGCACAGAAGGCCTCTTACCCTGGCAACTCATATATACACAAAATGTCACCATCTTTCCTACAGGTAAGTAGGCAGAGTATAATCACATGCAATATGGTCTAGACATCTTAGAGCAAGTATCCATAGCCATCAGGCTAACTCTACAGTTCTTTGTCGTTATTTAGGTATCATTAAAATAACTGAAAACTTACAAGAAATTAGTCAAAAAGAAGAAATGTCCCCTTGTGGCCAGAGCAACTGCCCATTGTTTACTCCAGTAGTTCCTGTGAGCACAGAGTTGGCGTTGCCTACTTGATCATGTGACTGATTGAGAAAAGAAAGAAAAAAAGACAAAACAAAGGGGGGGCCATTCACCCCAGGGGGGCATCTTACCCCACCTTACCCTACCGTCCATATGTACGTGTCAACGTGTGGTTTTCAGGTTATGTAAGTATATCCCCAACGAAATACCAAAGAAAAAAAAGGTTTCTAAAATACATATAAT
Organism: Eriocheir sinensis; assembly: GCF_024679095.1. Classification (NCBI taxonomy): domain Eukaryota; kingdom Metazoa; phylum Arthropoda; class Malacostraca; order Decapoda; family Varunidae; genus Eriocheir; species Eriocheir sinensis. Next base: position 11,698,609 of record NC_066511.1, read on the forward strand.
GAAAATTGGAATTCATCTATGTTTTTATTTGAAATATCAATATAGTATCGTTTCCGCCTATCGGACTTATCGCTAGCTAGTATCTGAATTGTGGATTTATATCGGGTATCGAGTATCGGTTATCGCCTATATTTGTGTCTCCAGTTAACGAATATCGGTTATCACCGATAATAGTCCATGGGAAATAGGTGAAACAAGGGCGTTTAGTGAAACAAATTGCAATAGTTTGTTTTATTGCATGAACTGGTTATATGGACCCTTAGGAACACCATATCCAAAATAGGACAAATTCGGCCATTTTGAACCTGCAAAAGTCACACTTTTAACCCCTTGACTGCGGATTTCCTACCAGAAGACATCACCAAGCTACAGGAATGGAACAAAAAGTGGCTGCTACAATTCAATAAAGAAAATGTAAAGTCATGTACATTTGGAGGGGATATGCAGCACACCAATACCAAATGGGAAACACTCCATTCACCACCACAGATGCAGAGAAGGTCCACAGAATATGTGTTAACAGGCTACCAATGTAATCCAAATCTGCGCCAATCGTAGCGGAGTAGGTACATATTTCCACATTTTCACGTTTTTCTCGCACGGCTAAGAGGTATAGGTAACGAAAAAATAGGGGATTTAATTCTGATCAAGTTTGTCTTCACAAGTTTTTGCTCTAAAACTTACAGTTTTTGCGTAAACAAGCCCAGAAGTGGAATACGTATTTTTCAAAAAACTTGAAAAATTTACTTTGCTCTCAAATTTCCTTTAATATCTCTCAAACTGCTAATTTCATGATAAAATACCATAGAATTAATCTATTGATGTATGAACTAAACTAATCATGTTCAATATCCTCATCTATTAATGTGTTAACACATGTGGTGTAGCTTGACACTCCTCAAAAAAATCTATATAGTACAACCCATGTTTTTTGCATGAACAGTACTGCATGTCACACAAGCCTTTGCATTTGCATCTGATTACTTTAAGTAATGCATCAGGCGTAGGGCTGTTGTTCATCGTGCAATGAATTAAGTTTTTTACATCTCTCTTCCACTCCCAATCATCAGGTTTAATGGGGAAATTCGGCAATTTGGGTGAAAATTGTCGAAATTTTCAAACTTCGTGTATGGCGTCGTCACTCTTCACCCAACCGGGGTGACTGGTTGCCAGGCGCATAACGCCGCGTGATTTAAATAGCTGGACATTTAAATGCCTTCACTGCGGACACGCCCTCTTATCCGCTAAGCTTTGTTTTCCTTGTATTTCTTTCGTTTTTTCTGCTTTTTTCGGAATTTTTCTGATTGATAGCGGTGTACGATACTCTGGGTCTGTCTGGTGAGGAGTGGGAGCAGGTGGCGTGCCGCATGGCCTTGGGCTCAGTGCGTGAAATAAGACGGGAGTGGAAGTACGTACTCTCTTCACGTCATTCTCTATCTTCCATGGTGATGACTTTTGTGCGTTTGTTTTGTCGTACCGACTATAGTAAGTGACAATGCCACGTACGAGTGCAAAAAGAAAGTCGAAAAGTGAAGCAGGCCGCCAGAATATATTGAAAAGGTGGAAGAAATGTGACGATACGCATCAGCCACCCTCCCAGGAGGGTGTCAAAGAGTTCACAGCATATACGCCACGGAAAGCAGTAAAGAAGTCAAAGAAGAAAAGCAAGACAACACCTGGCCCTGATTACCAGCCTGGTAATTTCCAAACAAACTGTCCTGGCAACAATGAGGTGGGGTGGGCTCCACTGAGACCCAGTGAATATGTTATTTTCATTTTAGATATATATATAATATATCAAAAATATGTTATATAACCTAATATGATTATAACACGGGACCAGGAGCCTTGGTTTCTTTAGAGGTCTACCAGGCAAGGGAGAACTCACCTTCCGTAGGGGCTATACAGGTGACATAAACGTGATGTAAACATGGCCTGAACTACCTAAACAACCACTACCAACCTTCCAGGAATGGCCGAAGAGTTATGAAAGTAAATATTTGGATTTGGTGCATGTTGGAGTGATTGTTATGGGGTATTGAAGATGTTCACACAAAAATGCGTTTTTCTCAAAACTTGTTTTTGGCACACATAAAGTTTAATAACTCTGTCAATAATTTACCAATTTTAGAAATTCAAGTATCAAAATGATCACCACCCTCGTGTTTAGTAAACGTACTATTATCACGCATTAATTTCCTCAAATAAATTTATGACAAATTTATAAAACTCGAATTTTTGACGAAATAAAAAGGTAACATTTTGCGGTGTAATAAATTTGTTGTAACTTCAGCTAGGTGTACGAAAATAGTACCATAGGTACTTTACTGTGTATATTATCTGTGATCAAAAGGAAATTGCCATGCTATTCATAGTTTTGAAGTTATTACGTAATTTTGAATGTCTTTCGTCAATTCCAAACATAACGCACTGCACAAAAACTACGGCAGCTTTCTTTACCATATTACTGGTATAGAAGCACTGCATATTAATACACATTGTGTAAAAATATTATTCACCTAAGTGAGAAAATAAAGGTAGGAGGACCCAAAAACCGATATCAGTGCCAAGCGGCCGAATTTCCCCCTTAACATCACGGTTTCCTAGCCAGACTTGTTTGATAATACACACGGAATGAGTGATATTTAGCATAGTCACTAGTAGGTGGCAGATCTTTTACATCAACACTTCTCAAAAACTTGATGACTTTGCCCTGAAAAATTTTCATTCTTAGTTTATCAAGAGATGTGCAATCACTGCTAGAGCTGTAGACTTGAATAAGTGCTCGTTCTCCTGCATTTTTTATTTCCTCACGAGTGGACTTTTCAGACAAGAATGGCACTGCACACTCAAAGAGGACGCTTTGATTTTTTCAATAAAACTCCTTTTCCTATGTTTCATCTTGACGTGGTATCACACCCACACAGATCATGCATGAACGGCAAACATCTGCAGCATTCTTCACCGAGTTCTGAACTCATTTCTCCGATACTCCAAATGGGGTGCTTCATACTGAGTTTCTGTGATACCATGAACAAGGGCAGACTGTCAGGCTTAATGTGATGACAGAGGAGCACCAATATATCAGTATCCTCTGCTATGACATGTTTTACTTTGCCAACTGCTATGTTAACTGCCTCTTGTACTATTAGAAGATCTGCATCTCCCTCTGCATGCTTTGTAGATACCCCATGCTCCTTCAGAGTTTCAGATAGGAAATCGATAAATCCCTCTTTGTTTTTTTCTGCTTTGCTGGAAATGACTCCTTATTTCCGAAGGTAAAAGAGTTGGTGCCAGGTGAACATCTGCTGGGGTGACAACTAAGCCCCTAACACGTTTTCGATGAGTCACATTTTGTCGATGCACTATTCCTATACCCATCAAATACAACAATAAGATAGTTGTTTCTCTTGACAGGAGCAACATACTTGGATGCAATCTCTTTATAAGTTTCTCCTGTGGTCCATTTGATGCGTTGGAGCAAGGATCCACCGTCAAACACAGAACATTTAGCATCAGGGATTGGCTCAGTTTGACTTGAAGTGCATTTTGCCATGGCATCTGCAAGCTAAGGCTTGTTGGCACATCGAGGAACTCCGTTGCTTGTGAATAGTGATGGTGGGTATACAGATAGCTCGTATCTCATTGTTTCACTTAAGCTGATTTCAGCATTACTGGCTATCACAAGTAGCCGCTGAAACAGTGCTTGAGGATCCACTTGCATTCCAACTCCGTCTGTTACTATCTTTTGACCGACTGTCTTGATTTGGTGTTTCTTTCTGAAGGTATAATTTGCTGCACTTTGGCCTTCCATCATCTTGATTATATTGTTCCTAATATCGTTGGCAAGGTGAGTAATTGACTGTGGTGCAGATAATCCTGAAATGATGTACAAATACTTATCTTCTGTGAAAGGACTATGTACCTCTAGGTACTGGGAAATCTTTGTTGTATCTTCCTGGTCTCTCCTTCTGGATTCCGTCAAGTCTTTATTTCTTTCATTGCCAGACTTCTCCTGAACACTCTTTATCTCATCACTTATCTGAGCAAAGATTGGCATGGCTTGTAACCATTTTGTTCGTTAAGTCTCATACATACCCATGTGTTAAGTCTACTGATGACTGATGGACTTCATAAGCAATTGCTCAATAACAAGATCTGGTGCTAACCCAGCCCAGTATCTGTCTGATCTTCTAATGAATAACAAACCAGATTCGATAAGTTGGTCATAGAGTTTCTCATTCGTCTTATTCAGATCCACCTTGTCTTGGAGGAATAGATGTGCTGATTTTGTGTAGTTATTATGTCCAGAAGCAGCAAAAAATGGCAGCATTCTTTGTAGTGCCCTGAAGTACAATGTTGGCTGGCTGGTTCTTTGTCCTCTGAGTGCAGACCACAGGATATCCATCATCTACATGTACTGGACCCATAATTTGCCATTTGGGCTTTGCTGTAGCTGATCTTTCATATCCCTGAGTCTTTCTTCAACTGTCACAATGTCCTCATCTTGAGCCTCCATCTGTATTAATAGAGCTTTCATTTAGCACCAAGCACGCCTTCCTAGCTTTAGTAGTTTTTGCTCGAGCTTGACCAAAAGTCGCGAGGAAAATTCGCCGAATCTGACTCATTTCACGCGCCGCGACAAAAAACCTTCCTGACGCCACAGAAATTAATATATCTAGGAAAATAAAGAACGGAGAAACCCACCTCAGGGATAGGTATGTTGAGCTAGCCAGGTTGGTGAAGAAGAACACCCGCCTAACAAAAAGAAGTTATGAGATTAGGGTAGCCAACGAGGCCAAGAGGGATCCAAAAGGCTTCTTCAAATTGTACAGAACGAAAACAAAGGACAGAATTGGACCGTTGAAAACAAACACAGGTGAGCTCGTTGAGAATGGAGAAGATGAGTCAAATGATAAATGACTATTTCCTTTCAGTTTTCACGCAGGAAAATCTAACAACCATTCCGGAGAGAGTTCAGGTATATGAGGGCGAAGAGAACGACAAGTTGAGGGATGTGATCATCACTAGGCAAGTAGTCCAGGATGAGATTTGTAGGTTGAAGAAAAACAAATCGCCGGGCCCGGACGGAGTATTTCCACGGATTCTGAAAGAGTGCAAGGAGGTCCTCAGTGGCCCAATTACCGATATTTTTAAGATGTCGGCAACTTCAGGGTATGTGCCCAATCAATGGAAAGTAGCTAATGTGACGCCGATTTTCAAAAAGGGAGACAAGTCAGCCACCTCAAATTATCGCCCAATTAGCTTAACATCAGTTGTAGGAAAGATCTTGGAGTCAATTATAGCCGAGAGCATTCGGGACCATCTAGAGAAGCATAATTTAATTCATGATTCACAGCATGGGTTCACAAAGGGCAGGTCTTGCCTTACTAATCTGTTGTCCTTCTACACTAAAGTGATCGAGGCGGTTGACAGAGATGAAAACTATGACATATTATATTTAGATTTCAGTAAAGCGTTCGACAAAGTTCCTCATCACCGGCTATTACTAAAATTACAGGCTCACGGCGTAGATGGGAAAGTTTTGAGCTGGATCAGGGCGTGGCTTAGTAGTAGGAAGCAGAGAGTGCAAATCAATGGTAAAAAATCTGAATGGGGCAGTGTTACGAGTGGCGTCCCACAAGGGTCGGTGCTGGGTCCTCTGCTTTTTATTATTTACATCAATGACTTGGACCCAGGAATTAGTAGTGATGTCAGTAAGTTCGCAGATGATACCAAGATCGGTAGAGTAATCCAATCAGACAGGGACGCTACCGTTCTCCAGGATGAGCTTGACAGACTATATGATTGGGTGGGGGAAGTGGCAGATGGAATTCAATGTCGGGAAGTGTAGCATTCTGAGTGTAGGTAGGAATAATCACTCACACAATTACTCCTTAAATGACACTCCTCTAAGCAGGTCTGGGCGTAAGAGAGACTTAGGAGTCCTAGTGAGCGCTGACCTCCGTCCTAGGGCTCAATGCATTCAGGCTAAAAATCGGGCAAACAGAGTACTTGGTTTCATCTCAAGGAGCGTAAGCAATAGGAGCGCTGAAGTCATCCTTAAACTTTACTTAGCACTAGTTAGACTATATATATGCAGTTCAGTTCTGGTCCCCCTACTATAGAATGGATATCAAGATGTTAGAGTCTGTACAGAGGAGGATGACAAAGATGATTCAGGGGGTGAGAAACTTGCCTTATGAAGACAGGCTGATGCATTTAAATCTACACTCTCTAGAAAGGCGAAGGTTACGAGGAGACTTAATCGAAGTCTATAAATGGATGAAGGGCTTTAATAAAGGGGATGTCAATAAGATTTTGAGAGTAAAAGGGCCAGGTAGGACGCGTAGCAATGGTTTTAAGTTAGACAAATACAGATTCAACAAAGACATAGGCAAGAATTGGTTCACCAATAGAGTGGTAGATGAATGGGACAGGCTTGGGAGCCATGTTGTGGGTGCCAATACCATAGATACATTCAAGAAGAGGTTAGATAAAGCCATGGATGGTGAGGTAAGGTGGGGTTAGCATTACAGGAGCTGCCTTGTATAAGCCAACCGGCCTCTTGCAGACTCCTTACGTTCTTATGTTCTTATGTTCTCTCTCTCTCTCTCTCTCTCTCTCTCTCTCTCTCTCTCTCTCTCTCTCTCTCTCTCACACACACACACACACACACACACACATATATATATATATATATATATATATATATATATATATATATATATATATATATATATATATATATATATATATATATATATATATATATATATATATATATATATATATATATATATATATATATATATATATATATATATATATATATATATATATATATATATATATATATATATATATATATATATATATATATATATATATATGGCTGAGTGGATAGCGTCACGGCGCCGTGTTCATGACGACGCGAGTTCAATCCTCGCCCGGTGCCACAAAGCTGGGATTTTTCAGCCACCTATCAACCCGGACTCTAGATTCTAGGATTAAATATGAGCTCCGGGAGGGCAGCATGACTCAATGCAAGATGGCGCCACTATAAACACTGGCCTGCGCCACAACGGGCTGGGCAATACCATTAGGCCCCTCCAAAAACAACAAGCCTACCGGCGCCACAGGCGAATATGTAAAAAAATATATATATATATATATATATATATATATATATATATATATATATATATATATATATATATATATATATATATATATATATATATGCACGGAGACACAGTTTTTAAGGACAATAAGAGGCACTCAGTCAGGTCCATAAGCCCTCTGAGAGTTGAGGCCAGAGAGAGCATAGACAACATCATACATAAGGATCTTAAAAACAGGCATAAAGGAGTCAGAGGGAGGATGAGTAGAAGGAATATGCCCAGAATCGTCCAGAATGGAGTTTTTACAGAAAGTTTGAGCGAAGAGTTCAGCCTTAGAGATAGATGAGACGGCGGTGCTGCCGTCAGGGTTAAAGAGAGGAGGGAAAGAAGAAGAAGTGAAGTTGGATGAGATATTGATGGCTAGGTGCCAGAAGTCTCTGGAAGAATTTGAGAAAGCAAGGTTTTGACAATTACTATTGATGAAAGAGTTTTGGTGAGACGAAGAATAGATTAGACACGGCTTCGGGCGGACATGTAAAGATCATGGTTAGCGGGAGTTCGAAGGCTCTGGTACCTTTTGTGAGCTGCCTCTCTATCTTTGACAGCACGAGAACAATCGTGATTAAACCAAGGCTTTTTAACATGAGGAATAGAGAAAGTTTTTTTTTTTTTTTTTTTACAACAATGGAGACAGCTCAAGGGCACACAAAAAAGAAAACAACAATAAAAAAAAAGCCCGCTATTCGCTGCTCCTAAAAAGAATCCAAGGAGGGGGCCAAAAGAGGGATCAATTTCGGGAGGAGAGGTGTCCTGATACCCTCCTCTTGAAAGAGTTCAAGTCGTAGATAGAAGGAAATACAGATGAAGGAAGATTGTTCCAGAGTTTACCAGCGTGAGAGATGAAAGACAGAAGATGCTGGTTAACTCGTGCGTAAGGGATTTGGAATGTATGCCTCCATTCCAGAGACAACCACCTCTGTGATACACTGGGCACACACAGAGAGGTCTCTCTCCTGGAAACAGTAATCATTCCACGGGAAATCGGAAAAGTACATCCTCAGGCCGTCCCACCGAGCTGAAGCAAAATGCCAGAAGCATCGCCTCTTCGGTGGGTGCAGAGGATGTACAGGAGCGATAGGACAGGATACAGAAATAAGGTTGTGATCGGAGGAGCCCAACGGAGAGAACAGTTTCACAGAGTAAGCAGAAGGGTTAGAGGTAAGGAAGAGGTCTAGTATGTTGGGCCTGTCTCCAAGACGGTCGGGAATACGTGTAGGGTGCTGAACCAACTACTCTTGGTCGTTGAGGAGAACAAAGTTGGTCAGTGAAAGAGGATGAAGGCCAAAGCTGGTGGTAAATATTGAAATCTCCACAGATGGAGATTTCAACGAAGGGAGAGTGGGTCAAGATGTGCTCCACTTTAGAGTTCAAGTAGTCAAAGAATTTTACATAGTTAGTAGAGTTATGTGAGAGATAAACAGCACGGATGTATTTAGTAATAGAATGACAATGAAGTCTTAGCCAGATGGTGGAAAATTCAGAAGAGTCAAGGTCGTGGGCACGAGAGCAAGTGATGTCGTTGCGCACGTAGGAGAAACATCCAGCTTTGGATTAAAATTTAGGATACAGATAGTAGCAGGGAACAGAGTAGAGATTGCTGTCAGTAGCCTCAGACACCTGTATTTCGGTGAGGAAGAGAAGGTGAGGTTTAGAGGAGGAGAGATGGTGTTCCACAGAAGGAAAATTAGAACAAAGACCGCGAATGTCGCAAAATTGATAAGAAAGAGGTTCAAGGATTTATAAAGACACCTCTCAAGTCGGCAGCCAGAAGGGGAGTCCACCCTGAGGAATATACACACACACACACACACACACACACACACACACACACACATATATATATATATATATATATATATATATATATATATATAGATATATATATATATATATATATATATATATATATATATATATATATATATAATTTTTTTTTTTTACATCTTCGCCTGTTGCGCCGGTAGGCTTGTTTTTGGAGGGGCCTGATGGTATGGCCCAGCCCACTGTGACGCAGGCCAGTGTTTATAGTGGCGCCATCTTGCATTGGCTCATGCTGCTCTCCCGGGGCTCATCTATAATCCTAGAATCTAGAGTCCGAGTTGATAGCTGGTCTTCTGGAAAGCATGTGGGTAGTTTTAAGCCACTCGGCGGAGGCTGAAAAATCCCAGCTTGGTGGCACTGGGCGGGGATTGAACTAGCGTCGTCCTGAACGCGGCCCCGTCACGCTATCCACTCAGCCACCGCCTCTCTCTCTCTCTCTCTCTCTCTCTCTCTCTCTCTCTCTCTATATATATATATATATACATATATATATATATATATATATATATATATATATATATATATATATATATATATATATATATATATATATATATATATATATATATATATATATATATATATATATATATATATATATATATATATATATATATATATATATATATATATATATATATATATATATATATATATATATATATATATATATATATATATATATATATATATATATATATATACACACACACACACACACAAGTGTATATACACGTGCTTATTTATATATCTCTCTACCATTTAATGCCATAAAATTTGCAAGGTGAAATGGGGCGATGAAGACGAGGTGTTTCCGTACGTGTGGCTCAGAGACAACTGCCGCTGCCCCGCCTGTTTCCACGCTGCATCGTATTCCAGACTCTCTCTGATGGCGGACATGGATTTGCAGGTTCAACCAAAAAGTGCTGAAGTAAGCGCCAGAGGTTTTATGTGCTTAACTGTGTGTGTGTGTGTGGGGGGGGGGGGGGGGTTGGGTGTTTACGTGTTCGCCTATTGAGCCGGTAGGCGTTCTTCTGGGGCCTGGTGGTCGGCCGTAGCCTGTCATGGCGCAGGCAATTCACACACACACACACACACACACACACACACACACACACACACACACACACATTCTCTCTCTCTCTCTCTCTCTCTCTCTCTCTCTCTCTCTCTCTCTCTCTCTCTAGTAGTCATCCTCTCTTACCCGTTTCGGTGAAACTTTCTCAGTTGCGCTAGACATATCGAAAGCCTTCGATAAAGTCTGGCACAAGCCTTTGCTTTCTAAACTGCCCTCTTCCGGATTCTATCCTTCTTTCTGTTCCTTTATCTCCAGTTTCCTTTCCGGCCGTTCTATCTCTGCTGTGGTAGACGGTCACTGTTCTTCCCCTAAACCTACTAACAGTGGTGTTCCACAGGGCTCTGTCGTATCACCCACTCTCTTCCTGTTATTCATCAATGATCTTCTTTCCATAACAAACTGTCCTATCCACCCATACGCTGACGACTCCACTCTACATTATTCAACTTCTTTCAACAGCAGACCCTTAACGCTTAACCTCAGACCTTACTATCATTTCCGATTGGGGTAAAAGAAACCTTGTGTCCTTCAATGCCTCAAAAATTCAATTTCTCCACCTGTCAACTCGACACAATCTTTAAAACACCTATCCCCTGTTCTTCGACAACACTCAGCTGTCACCATCTTCAACACTTAACATTCTCGGTCTATCCTTAACTCAAAATCTTAACTGGAAACTTCACATCTGCTCTCTCACTAAATCAGCTTCCTCGAGGTTGGGCGTTCTGTATCGTCTCCGCCAGTTCTTCTCCCCCGCACAGTTGCTATCCATATAGAGGGGCGTTGTCCGCCCTCGTATGGAGCATGCATCTCACGTGTGGAGGGGGTCCACTCACACAGCTCTCTTGGACAGAGTGGAGTCTAAGGCTCTTCGTCTCCTCAGCTCTCCTCCTCTTACTGAGAGTCTTCTAACTCTTAATTTCCGCCGCCATGTTGCCTCTCTTTCTATCTTCTATCGATATTTTCACGCTCACTGCTCTTCTGAACTTGCTAACTGCATGCCTACCCCCCTTCCGCGGCCCCACTGCAAGCGACTTTCTACTCATGCTCATCCCTATACTGTCCAAACCCCTTATGCAAGAGTTAACCAGCATCTTCACTCTTTCATCCCTCACGCTGGTAAACTCTGGAACAATCTTCCTTCATCTGTATTTCTTCCTGCCTACGACTTGAACTGTTTCAAGAGGAGGGTATCTGGACACCTCTCCTCCCGAAATTGACCTCTCTTTTGGCCACGTCTTTGGATTCTTTTTAGGAGCAGCGAGTAGCGGGCTTTTTTTTATTAGTTTCCTTTTTTTGTACCCTTGAGCTGTCTCCTTTGTTGTAAAAAAAAAAATTGTGTGTGTGTGTGTGTGTGTGTGTGTGTGAGAGAGAGAGAGAGAGAGAGAGAGAGAGAGAGAGAGAGAGAGAGAGAGAGAGAGAGAGAAAAAATAATAGTTTAATGATTTATTTATCTAACTGCAAGAAGGCTAAAAATAGGCAATGGGGCGGGGGTCACTAAGCCTCGCAATACACTCCAGAATATTGTGATGATCATGATGTTTTATTTGTTAAGATTACGTTGGGAGGAATGTTATTTTGTTTACACCAATTTGTGCTGGTCCTGATAAGCTAATGTGATGTGGTGACTGACTAAACCAAGTATGGTTTTGCAGCCTATAATCAGATGTGTGTGTGTGTGTGTGTGTGTGTGTGTGTGTGTGTGTGTGTGTGTGTGTGTGTGTTTCCAATTTACTTTGTTTCAGATCTTAAGTGGAGGAAAACAGGTGGAGGTGGTGTGGAGGGACGGTCACCGCAGCGAGTACGAGGCAGAATGGTTACGACTCCGCGGCTTTAGTGAAGCTACCCGGCGGGCACGAGCCAGCCGCTTCAGGTGTGAGGAATGGGGTTTCTACTTTGTTCAATTATATGCTTTTACCCTCCACTCCCAAAAAATAATATTTTGAGAATCTAGTTAAGCAGTGTTTTCCAAAATGGGTTACCAGTACTCCTGGGGTATATGTCGTCTGCCTTTTTGAATCGGCAATTTTGCTGGATGTGTAAAGCAATATACTGCCTTTTATCTTTAAGAAAATGTAATAAATCCAAAAGATCCTCAGGAAGACAGGCCAAACACCACGCATATGATTACTTCTGCAGGGCTCTATTCTATCTCCCACTCTCTTTATGTTATTCAATAATGATCTGCTTTCCAAAACAAACTGTCCAATCTTAGCCGATGACTACTCTACATTACTCAATATCCTTTGACAAAATACCGTCCCAACAGGAATTACAAGAATAGGTTGAAGTTGCAAAATGCAAAAAAACTCAGACCTTGCTATTATTTTTTAAAGGGGTAGGAGGAACTTGGTGCCTTACAGTGCCACAAAAACTCAATTTCTCCACATGTCAACTCGACACAATCTTCCAATCACCTATCCCCTGTTCTTTGATAACACTCAGCTGTCACCTTCTACACAACATTATCGGTCTATCCTTAACTCAAAATCTCAAGTGGAAACATCATATCTCTTACTAAATCAGCTTCCTTGAGGTTCGGCGCATAGGCGTAAGAGCCGGGGGGGCTGGGGAGGATGCAGCCCCCCAAATATGGACAGACAAATATTTTTCGGGCAGAGTAGCCATCGTAGTAGTCGAACAGGACTATTGAACTGGCGGCTCGTGAGCCAAATCTGGCCCTTGAGTCGAATATTTCAGTAACTGCCGCAGTGTTGCCTCTTTTTCTCTCTTCTATCGATATTTCCATGCTGACTGCTCTTCTGAACTTGCTAACTGTATGCCTCCACAGAACATTTTACTCTTGCTCATCCCTGTAGTGTCCGAATCCCTTATGCAAGAGTTAACTAGCATCTTTATTCTTCCATCCCTTTTACTATAGTAAACTCAGGGTCAGCCTTCCGTCTGTATTTCCTCTTGACTATGACGACCTCTTTTAACAGATGAGTTTCAAAATATTATTCCATTCGAGATTGACCTCTCTTTTGACTACCCATTTCTGTTTTCTTTATAGGAGCAGTGATTAGCGAGCTTTTTTTTCACTAACATATTTTTGCCCAGAGATGCCTCATTTACAGTAAAGAAAAAAATCTGAAGTACATCACCAGGGTGACTGGGGTCTTTTGGCCGTTACAGCCCTCCAACAACATCAGCTACATAATTCCAAAAGATTACTTCTAGTTAGTTTTTGGAGTTGTCAAAAATGAGTGCACAGGGCAGGAGAGAAAAGCTTTGGAACATAGTATGCCTCTTGGAGCAACCTACCTCTATAAAATCCCTGCAATATTTGTTATCTAGTTAGAACAGAGAAAGCCTGTATCACAATGCATTCAAGCTAGAAATCGAGCAAATAGGGTACTGGGATTTATTTCTCTTCCTCAAACTATATTTAGCATTAGTTAGACCTCATCTTGACTATGCGGTTCAGTTCTGTCACCTTACTATAGAATGGATATCAAAATGTTAAAATCAGTGCAGAGGAGGATGACTAAGATGATTCAGGAGTTGAGAACTTTGCATACGAGAAACACTCAAACAGTTAAACTTGCATTCTCTAGAAAGGCGAAGGGTGCGTGGAGACATGATAGAGGTTTTTAAATGGATGACGGGCTTTAATAAAGGGGATATTCATAAGGTTTTGTTGGTAAGAGAACCGGGTAAGACACGAAGTAATGGGTTTGCACTGGATAAATTCAGATTCAACAGGGACATAGGCAAAAATTGGTTTACTAACAGGGTTGTGGATGAGTGGAATAGGCTTACAATTGTCACATTCAAAATAGATTAGATAAATTAATGGACAGCGATATTAGGTGGGGTTAGATACACGGGAGCTTAGGTTCTATGTTCTTATGTTCTTATGTTCAGTAACTGCATTAGCACTGTCTCCTAAAATGGCAAAGATAATCAGTAAACATGTTGGCACATGTAAAGTCTTTTTGAAACAAGGTTGCTCCTTTATAAAAACAGAAGCTGTATATTTCACGTCCGTTTTGTAGGTATATTCCTTTCCTTACAGACTAGAACGTAAGTACTGGGGCTCCGAGTTAATGGATAACCTGCCCGAGGCATCATTTCAAGAGGTGATGGAGGACGATGCCGCCTTGCTGGAGTGGCTGCGGCGCCTAGAGGTGTTCGGGTTCGTCAAGGTGAACGGGGCACCAGCGGAGCAGGGACAGGTTCGCCGCCTAGCTGAGAGAATCGGTTTCATCAGAAAGACTCATTATGGGTACGTAGGTGAAAAAGTGTGTGTGTTTGTGTGTGTGTGGGGGGGGGGGGGTTCAGCAAAGCTTTAGTCTTCCACTCCTGAAGTCGACTCAAGTTAAGACTTCCTTTAAAAGTTACTTATGTGTCAAATGTCAGATAATGAGAATTTATAATGGAAAATAATGTTGAGAGAGAGAGAGAGAGAGAGAGAGAGAGAGAGAGAGAGAGAGAGAGAGAGAGAGAGAGAGAGAGAGAGAGAGAGAAATCAAAGAAGAGATAGAAAGTGGGAGTGGGAGGAAGGGAGAGCGAATGAGAGAGGGGTGAAGTGGCAACCCTGGTGGCTGAGACAACCACACCCAAAGTGATTTGGAAAGACCATCACTATAGTTGTGCGCATGCACTGGTATCTCAAAAAACACGCACGGCACACACACACACACACACACACACACACGTTCTCTCGTAGCAGTGGGTAACTCTCCTCAAAGCACCTCTACGGTAAAGGAGTTGTAGCCTTCTGACTATAACAGACCCGTAATTTCGGCAGATTTTTTGGGGGAGGCTAAAGGGCATCATAGGTCCATGAGGTGGGGGGAGGAGGGTGGCGAGGGAACCAAGCATGCGCAGGTGGGGATTTTTTTTTTTTTTTTTTTTTTAAATAAGCTTTTTCAGGGGCATTTTGAGGCCGGTATAGAAAACACTGAGGGGGATTACGGTCCCCCTAGCCCCTCAGAAATTACGGCCCTGCTATAACTCCATTAGCTAATGGGAGCAGTTCCGTACCTCGAAAAAGGATGCCAGATTATCTGGAGAGCATAATATGTTACAGAAAACTGGGTCTACTACAAAATTTTTTTTTGCTTATCACAATGTAATTCAAAATAAAGTTATGAATAATGAGAACATTTTTCTTCAGTAATCTTTGACACAAATGCGGTATTATGATAAATGAAATTATGAACCTTTGGTTGGACCGCTGTACAGTCTACGACCTGAAGAAAAAAATGTTCGTTGTTTTTTATCTACAAAAAACTTCTGTACTATCAATTTTAGGCACTTGATACACTAAAGCAATCAATAAATCACGAACACAGACTATACTTGTTCATATGTATTAATACTGCTTGGCATTCTTTTTTGAGATGGTCCGTAACCAAACCAAAACAATTCTTCTTCTTCTTCTTTTGACCTGTAACGCTTTGTATCGCTTCTTAGGTCCTCCTCCTTTCGGTCCTCTCTTCTTATTATTCACACCACACCACACCACATGCGGTAGAAGAGAAAAAAAAAAAAATGCGAGAATGGTGTAAGCTTAGTTGCGAGTATTTAGCTTGTAATAACTGAATGATAGAGTGTTTCTCAACAATTCACATGAAAATTGTTAGCATAAACACTTGGGATCAATGTCTGATAGAATATAGGCACAATGCATCGTAATATATCACGTGAGAGATTTTTAAGAGTGTGCGAGTCCTCATTGCTTCAAAAGGCCCTGACCGAGTTTTAGTTAAAGTAGCTAGCGATCACTGGCATTTTTGGGGGTTGGGAAATGCTCCCATTATAACCACCACTTTGCTATCGACTGCAAGGTGTATGAAAAATAAATGTATTTTGTCCTCTACTGCACAAATACGTCTTAATTGTCCTTTTCAAGAGTAGGCTATTAGTAATATTTGGTGTATTTAGCAATAACTGAAGTTGTTGACACGAGAGCTGGCGGGGATAATCTTATGGGGAGGGACTTGCTTGGGTGACGGTTCTAACGTATTCTATCGTGCATAAAATTGACTTTGTATTCCCACTAAAACCATTTTTGAGTTGTAAGGCAACAGATTGCACCAACAAAATGTTGGGTAAGGTGGGGTAAGTTGCCCCCCTTAAGGGAGATTGGCTGGTGTAGCCACATTTTTTGCAATAGAATTTTGAAAAAAAGTTCTGTTGAAAGCTTAGGCTAAGGCCTATCTATGGAATATATTATATCTACTCATTATGATTATGACTATTATAATGACAATTTAAAAAAAAATAATAAAGGGGGATTCTTACCCCGCATGTGGGGTAAGAAGCCCACTGGTTAGGCCTTTTACCCCACTCTGGTTTACAATAATAAAACTCACAGAAACACAAGGAAAATATTTTTTCACATTATAAAAATATAAAATGCATTCCCTTTTTGAAAACTATACCCAATATATATCTCTTGATGTGAAATATAGGAACACAGTCAAATTTGTGTCTCCTAATGAATAGAATGTAAAACTAAACAATTAATTAATTTTCTAAAAGGTATCCCCTTCTTTTAGACTAGTAATATTAGACTAGCTTCCCTTTCTTCTGAATTTTTGTAACAAAAGGAACATCTACTTTCATGAAAAATATATGGAACTAAATATTCAATTACTTTGATCAAATACGTCCTTTCTGTTGAATATTGATATCTGAAACAGTTAAAAACACCAACTTCCTTATAGTCTCAAACTCAAAAGTGTTCACTTATGGATGCCTTTCAAAAACTTAAACATGCAGAATGCACAACTGGAGTAGGCCTAGATCTGTATGTATGTCAAAACTGCGAGTCTGATTAGGCATTACAGTATTGCTATTTTTTTTATTTATAGCAATACTGTAATGCCAAATCAGACTCGCAGTTTTGACTTACATACAGATCTAGGCCTACTCCAGTTGTGCATTCTGCATGTAACCATTTTCTACAACCCCGACATTGGTCCATTGGACCCAAGTTTCTGAAGGTCTGCTATTAGCAAAAGGTTCCCCTCACACCAAACAAGGCCATTAATCCTCATCAGACGAAGCTGGAGATGGAGTTTTTTTCTTTGTTGCTGATAATGGATGAGTTGCTGATAATAAATGAGAGCTCTGAGATAATTATCAAGATAACCCCTGTAACGGTGTACCGGGGGGCGTTGAAGGGTGTTGATTAAGACTC
>NC_066511.1:11720944-11923444 GCF_024679095.1 Eriocheir sinensis
TTTTCTATGCCCTCTCAGGCCTCAACTCTCAGAAGGCTAATGGACCTGATGGAGTGCCTCCTATTGTCCTTAAAAACTGTGCTTCTGTGCTGACACCCTGCCTGGTCAAACTCTTTCGTCTCTGCCTATCAACATCTATCTTTCCTTCCTGCTGGAAGTATGCCTTTGTACAGCCTGTGCCTAAGAAGGGTGACCGTTCCAATCCCTCAAACTACCGCCCTATAGCTTTAATTTCCTGTCTATCTAAAGCTTTTGAATCAATCCTTAACCGGAAGATTCAAAAGCACCTTTCCACTTCTAACCTTCTATCTGATCGCCAGTATGGGTTCCGCAAGGGGCGTTCTACTGGCGATCTTCTTGCTCTCTTAATTGACTCTTGGTCATCCTCTCTTAGCCGTTTCAGTGAAACTTTCTCTGTTGCGCTAGACATATCGTATCGAAAGCCTTCGATAGAGTCTGGCACCAGTCTTTGCTTTCTAAACTGCCCTCTTTCGGATTATATCCCTCTCTCTGTTCCTTTATCTCCAGTTTCCTTTCCGGCCGTTCTATCTCTGCGGTGGTAGACGGTCACTGCTCTTCCTCTAAACCTATCAACAGTGGCATTCCACAGGGCTTTGTCCTATCACCCACTCTCTTCCTGTTATTCATCAATGATCTTTCCATAACAAACTGTCCTGTCCACTCATATGCCGACGACTCCACCCTGCATTATTCAACTTCTTTCAATAGAAGACCAACACAACAGGAAGTACACAACTCCAGACTGGAGGCTGCCAAACGCTTAACCTCAGACCTTGCTATCATTTCCGATTGGGGCAGAAGGAACCTTGTGCCCTTCAATGCCTCAAAAACTCAATTTCTCCACCTATCAACTCGACACAATCTTCCAAACACCTATCCCCTATTCTTCGACAACACTCAGTTGTCACCTTCTTCAACACTAAACATCCTCGGTCTATCCTTAACTCAAAATCTCAACTGGAAACTTTATATCTCCTCTCTTGCTAAATCAGCTTCCTCGAGGTTGGGCGTTCTGTATCATCTCCGCCAGTTCTTCTCCCCTGCACAGTTGCTATCCATATACAGGGGCCTAGTCCGCCCTCGTATGGAGTATGCATCTCACATGTGGGGGGGCTCCACTCACACAGCTCTCCTCCTCCTACTGATAGCCTTCTACCTCTTAAATTCCGCCGCGATGTTGCCTCTCTTTCCATCTTCTATTGATATTTCCACGCTGATTGCTCTTCTGAACTTGCTAACTGCATGCCTCCCCCCTCCCCCGGCCCTGCTGCACATGACTTTCTACTCATGCTCATCCCTACACTGTCCAAACCCCATATGCAAGAGTTAACGAGCATCTTCACTCTTTCATCCCTCACGCTGGTAAACTCTGGAACAATCTTCCTTCATCTGTATTTCCTCCTGCCTACGACTTGAACTATTTCAAGAGGAGGGTATCAGGACACCTCTCCTCCCGAAATTGATCTTTCTTTCGGCCAACTCTTTTAATTCTTTTTTGGGAGCAGCGAGTAGAGGGCTTTTTTTTATTATTGTTTTCATTTTTTGTGCCCTTGAACTGCCTCCTCTGTTGTAAAAAAAAATGTAAAGAAAAAATGTTATCCTAATTTCTTATTTTAGGCATTTATTTAAGTCTACTCTTTTATTCAATTTCTGAAAGTATGAAAAAGGAATTATGTTCACTATTTTCAGTTTTGTTTGAAGATGATTTAGATTTTTGACAAAAAATTTTCAACTTTTTAATATTTTATCATCGATATCTAGGAAATTATTATTTACTATTCTATAAAAAACGAGCGATAGTAATCATTAATCTCCTATCCTTCCTGATTAAATAGCTTTCTGAATAAGATATTGGTCCATAAATAAATTAGTTACAAGAAGAACATAAGCAATAAGGTTTTGATTTTAAGTGAGCCGGTGTTGTGTCATCTGCCATCCACGTATCCTAAGACATCCCATCCTGATTTACGAATGCGTGGAACCCGATGTTTACAAACACAGTGTTGATATCGTAGTTTGTCCAGGCAAAATGGCGGCAAGACAGCATGGCAGCTTTTATGGGAAAATGGCCAAATTCAAGAATGATATAGACCCCATGATTCAGATAACCCACCATTAAATGGACAGAATCCGAGAAACATGACCATCAATCAGAAGAGTGTAGGTTATCTCATTTATCAAATTTACCGACATACAAGGGGTGTAGGTTATCTCATTTATCACATTTACCGATATACAAGGGGTGTAGGTTATCTCATTTCTCACATTTACTGACATACAAGGGGTGTAGGTTATCTCATTTATCACATTACCGACATACAAGGGGTGTAGGTTATCTCATTTCTCACATTTACCGACATACAAGGGGTGTAGGTTATCTCATTTCTCACATTTACCGACATACAAGGGGTGTAGGTTATCTCATTTCTCACATTTACCGACATACAAGGGGTGTAGGTTATCTCATTTCTCACATTTACCGACATACAAGGGGTGTAGGTTATCTCATTTATCACATTTACAGACATACAAGGGGTTCAGGTTATCTCATTTATCACATTTACCAACATACAAGGGGTGCATGTTATCTCATTTATCACATTTACTGACATACAAGGGGTGTAGGTTATCTCATTTATCACATATACCGATTTTACAAGGGGAGCAGGTTATCTCATTTATCACATTTACCGACATACCTCATTTACTGACATACAAAGGGTGCAGGAAGAAACTTTCATATTTCAAGCAATTTTCAAATTCAAAACATACGTCAACATTTACTTAAAAAAAAAAAATAAATAAATAAAAAATAAAAAAAAAACTCACGTGGGACATATCGTGATAGGCAGTCGACAAAGACACGGTACCGTGTTGCGACTCATCCACCCTTTGTTTGTAAACAAATCCCGTGCATGCGCAGATTGGATGGGATGTCTTAGGATACATGGATGGCAGATGACACCACACCGAATAGGACACGTAGCAATGGGTTTAAGTTGGATAAGTTCAGGTTCAACAAAGACATAGGCAAGAATTGGTTTACCAACAGCGGTGGATGAGTGGAACAGACGTAGAAGTCATGTGGTGAGCGCCAACACAATAGATACATTCAAGAAGAGGTTAGATAAGTTCTTGGATGGGAGGGGTATGGGGCATTAGTTTGGTGACGTGGTCTGGGCGGCACTGTCTTGCGAGACCTCCTTCCTCCTCCTCCTCTTGTTGCGGGGGGAGCCCGACGGGTGGGTGGGGTGGGGGGTCGAGGGAAGGCAAAGCTCTCCCCCTGGTTAAGAAGAGGGGGGGCCATTGAGGCGGGGCAAAGCTCCTCCTTTTAGCTTAGGTCTTGTTGGTTTCCCGAAAAGGAACTGACGCTGCCGCCATTAGAGGGTGGTAACACTGCAGCAGAAAATACATAACTGACAACTGGGGCAGGTCACTCGGTTACTAGAGTGAGCGGAAGCCCACTACTGCAGCCCACACCACACTGTCATGGCGTCGTGTAACAAGTCCCGCCAAGCTAATAAAGCGACTTTGTGCCTGCGCGTCTAGTTCACGATACCTTACCAGGATTAAATAAATTAACGATCAATAATTATCGCTTAATTTTATAAATAAAGACGCTTATTGAAGTAACTATTTAGCAACGTGTATATAAATAATTGTAAGAAGTCCGCAGTCACTTGTTGCCATGACAACACTGACCATTTTGGTTTCTGTGATCGGAAGTTAGTTTGTGAAGTTCCTATCTCCACAGTCCAATTACCTTTTACAAAGATGATCCAATCTTTGCAGTCCGATCGCCAAGTGCTGTTCTGTTCAAATCGGAAGATCGGACTGATGATCGGAAGTGCCCAGCTCTGATATATATATATATATATATATATATATATATATATATATATATATATATATATATATATATATATATATATATATATATATATATATATATATATATAAAAGTTTGGGAACCACTGCACTACAGCTTCCCTGGCATTTACTCGGATACCTTGCAGGCGTGTGTTTTGCTAAGTGGGAGTTAGCGGGTGTGTGAGAGATTATGTGTTCTTTACCCACCCTCAACCCATCTTTCCTTTACTGATTCTAGGATATACTAATAAATACATTTCCTTACAAATAGTGTGTATTATATTTCAACAGTTCTAAAGATATTAGTCTGTTTTAATGCGAAATGCAGAGATGAAGTGCATGAGCAAGACAAAGACAGGAGAAACTATACTAGCTAACTAAACAGAGGAAGAGGAGGAGGAGGAGGAGGAGAGGGAAACAGAAAGGCAAGAAACAGGAGGAGGAGGAAGAGAACAAACTTTACACAATGTTTTAACGTAACATATTATTAGCAATGTCAGTTATTACAAAATGTATACAAAATAGAAGCTTATTATTGTACCTGCCAGTCCCTCCAACTAGTATACATATGTTGCTTTGAAACAGCATAGTTATACAGCCACTCCTAGTCTTCTGATAGCAGGAGGCTGCGCTACAGAGCCCCAGGACTAGCAGACTCTGGTACAATGGCAGATTTCCATTTAGAATTAGAAGAGTCAAACATTCTCTGGTTCTGCAATGCAATGATCAGTCGTGTGAAGTTGTCCAGTCAGTATTTTTAGTATTGCTGAATATCCTAAAGTTAGTGTAGAGATGTATCCTATCTGAATTTTTATGAAACTCAATATGCAAATCTATTTTAGTTAGGTCTTCGTTTATTTTAGTCACACTTCTTATTGAACCCTTTAACATTTACACACAAATGCAAATGTGATTACTATTTTAGAGAAACTGTTGGGCATTTGGCTTGCATGATTTGTGTCCAAAGATTACTGAACAGGCAACTTCATTGAACTACTCCACACTGCACAGCTGGGAAACTTTGGATCACACCCAGCAATAACAGAACAATGCTGGTGTTGTATTGCTACTGCAGAGGTTGCCTGATATTTGTAACTCAACAGTACAGCCAATACACTCTTCACAAGGGTTTCAGTACCATTGTTTTCATATCCACAACTCACATCACTGCACTCAATCTGCACTATGAGCTAAAGAGTATCTTCACTAGTGATGAAATGGCTGCAGGCTGAACCTTGGCCTTCCGTAGTGCAGCCATCAGAGGAAGAGGGTTTGAGTGACCTGAAAAAAGTGCTGCTATTAGTAAAGTGAAACTGAATGTTTATTATGAGAGGCACATGTCAGAGGACACATTCCTTCACTCACTCAACATTGCTGCTCCTTGATGGCCCTTCCCTCAACAAATCTCCATGCAGGCCACTTTTCCATTCCATGTAACTGCTGGCAGGATCCACTGACTTATTCAAACCACCAGCTTCGTGGTCTTGCCCTTGACCTCCTCCACAGGATTGTCTCTTACAGATACAACCCAATGCATGGGGTCACCCTCTGGGTAGCGTGCAACATACCCATACAGCTGGAGGTGAAGTGTATGGTCCTCGCGAGGGAAAGGCCTTGATTCAGTTACACAGAGTAATCACCAGTTTGACACACACAGTGATAGCCCATGATTCAGCAAAGATGCAAAAAACCCAAGGTGTCAATTTCCTTCTTCAAGTCACTATTTAGTCTCAGAGCCATACAATATAACAGGGAGCATAAATAACTTCAAGATCTGGCTCTTTGCTCTTCTGCACAGGTATCAACAATATCACATACACGTGCTGAGTGAGTCATAACACTGTGGGACGTGCCCATCCCCCATTAGAGTTCTTGCTGTGACCTGCCATTGTCTGCACTACTTATTAAGGTATGTGAATTTTCCAAGATATTGATGTCCTCGTCCCACACATGAACAGACCAGAATGCTTTCTCTAGTAATCCTTCAAACTCCAGCACCATTAACTTGGCCTATGAGGCCCCAAGTGCCAGTGGCTTCGCCTCTTTGAGCAGCAATGTCGCAAGTTGTGAGAACTACTGCATCATCAGCAAACACAGGATCAGTGACCTTGGCTTTACTGACAGATACTTCGTAATGACTTTGGCTCACAACTCTGCATTACACACAACATACAAGTGTTGAAAAGTGACAGGGCAAGGATGCTGCCGTGTCTCACTCCCGCATTCAGAGGAAAGAGGCTGGCAGAGGCCGAGCCTGTGGACTCAGGGTCTCCCAGGCCAAGACACAGACAGAGGTGTTTGGAGGCACAATAGATTTGGATGAACAGCATGTTAATACAACCTTACCTTCTGTGGATGGCAGGTCAGTATAGGCAGGCAGGTGAAGCATTACCAGCGTAAAAGCACACTTGGCAGAGTACGTTCTTTCAGTGTCTCCCTTCAGATATCGTACCACCTCTTCTGATGACTCTGCAATGCATTGATTAGCTAGTAGTGATGCATAAAGAGTATGATAATTGCAAAAACAAAAGGCATTTCTAATAACAATAATAAAAAAGAGACAAGAAGACTCAAATGACCAAGAGGAAAACACTTGCCTTTGCTGATGACAAAAAAATATGATGCACAGAATAAAATATATACCTATCAGCCAAGTGTCAATGAGCAGTTCCAACTGCTTGCTGAGGGATAAAGCTTGTTCAGCAGACACCAGGGGTCTTGTCTTTCCTCTCCTAGTGTGTTCCTTGGGTGTGGAGGAACACACTCTGTCCTGGTGGTGGTTGAGGTTGTGCATGAAGTGAGCGGCACGGACTATCAGCTTGACGTGCCACAGCAGGAGGCCGGTCCGCTGGCTCAAGGTGGATATTCTTCGGATCCCCTGAAAAATTTATCAGATTAAATTATCACACCAACAATTGACTCATGATGTCTTGATAACATAAAACACCTGATTATCTTCTTAAAAAGTGGGTGCTATACAAATATTTTAAGAATTCTGCAAGATCAATCACCAAGCTTTTTTGTGCTCCTTGCTTTAATTATCTTGACATATGACCTTACACTGTGGACTCAACAACAGGTTCATATATAAGCAAGGATTCATACTCACACCAAGGTTGAATATTTAATACATGAAAATCCAGTCCTATACTTGCCTGCAGAGCTGCCAGCCAGTTGGTGATGGCCTGAGGCTTCCCTACACACAGGTACTCATAAATGATGGTGATGAGTGCCTGGGTGAATGCTGCGTCCCCGTCCTCTGCCTTGCCCGGCTCTGGGGCGGACACGCTGGAAGGAGCGGCTCCACTGACAGACAGGTTGGGAGGCGTTGACCCGCCAACCATGCTGTGGACAAGCCCCGCCGAGCACCCACTCACTTCCTCCAACACAGAGCTCTGAAAAAATAGAAAATAAATAGATAAATAAATAAATAGCCATACTGTTGCAACTGATATGTGTACACAGTGATTTTGGTAATTATAAGAAATAGGTACAAAGACTTAGTTTCTTAGGTATGTCATGTGGGCGAGTCAAACCACCGGAAAGGGTAGAAACGGCAGGAAACCAGAGAGCTACCATAATATGGTGATTAACCCATCCGCTGCGATTGGCACGGATTTTGTCTTCACTAGGTAGTCTGGTAACATATAGTTCCAGGTCTTTCTCTGCCTCTGTGGTGGATAGTGGAGTGTTTCCCATGTGGTATTGGTATGCTGGATATCCCCTCCCAAGGTGCAGGACTTTACATTTTTCTTCATTGAATTGTAGAAACCACTTTCTGTTCCATTCCTGAAGCTTGGTGATGTCTTCTTGTAGGAAATCCACAGTCAAGGGGTTAATTAATGCAGTGTAATCAGTTCTGAGAAGCAGTTCACAGCAATATTTATAGCCTTGAGGGAATTGATCATCTTTCACTGCCTTTCCCTTCACTATTTCATGTTTCTATGCAGGGAACTCTAACCTTCAGAACAAAACACTTACTGAAAAATGTACATTCAAAAAAGTCTAAACCCATACAGTCACCCTACACTAAACCAACTCAGAAGCCTTGCACCCTCTCTCATAGCCAAGGGGCTGATTGGCTGGATGCATGCAATACGAGTTGTGTGAGCTGGAAGTGTCTGAGAGTATGTGACTGTTACTTTGAAGTGAGGTGAGGGAGGGGGCGAGGCTTCTGGACCACTTTACAGTAGGGTGCCAATAGTTTTAGGTGGGCAAGGTGGTGGAGCCCAAGACCTATGACCTACCTTGATAGTCCAGCGAGCAGAGTTGTCCTGTGTGAGCAGGTGGGCCAGCTTGACCTGCAGGCCTGAGGGTGCAGCACCATAAGGATAGCGGCCATCCTTCAGCTTGACGGCCAGCCCATCGCCACACCGCAGCAGTGCCTCAAGGATGCTCCAGGACTTGTTGCCATTGGAAAACCTACAAATTAGTGATTAAAGAGTAATTTGTATGCTGTTATTTTTCCTGTCCTTACATATACTGCCATTATGATCATTATGTTTAATTTGCCAGGTGCTGCAAAGTTTGTATTTAATTTACCATTGATATATATGCAGGCACAGTTATGTATTTAAGAAGCTAAAATTATTATTATTATTACATTTGACACTCTCTTCAGGTTAAAGTGAACCCATCTTTTATAGGAGTTATGGCTACCAATGACAGGACATCCATAGCAGTGAAATCAGTGTAGGTGGCAGGCAGGCTAGACTTTATCAGAGTAGACCATATATACAAGGTTTTACAGCAGACTAAACACATGAGGCTCTGGCCCATGCACTGCATCTAAGGAACACTCCCAGACTAACCTGACTGGCCAGTATCGGTGGTCGCTAGCGTCCCCCTCAATGATGATCTCTGACAGTTTGGACAGCTCGGGAAGCATGAGTGGAGCCAGGGCTTCATAGGACTGGTTTCTATACTGCTCGGTGTCAGTGAACCTAAGAAAAATACAAGAGGGCCAAGATTACTTTCAATACTTTCTTCAAGACAGTACGTATCAGTGTTGAGTTACCTGTTGCCTCTGTTGAGTGTGTATTTCCAGTTATTATTCTTTGCTATTGTCTCCAAGTCTCAAAGTAATGAAGACTAACATGGAGGCTGTCAGCAGTTGACCCCTTGACTGTGGATTTCCTACATGAAGATATCACCAAGCTACAGGAATGGAGCAAAAAGTGGCTGCTACAATTCAGTGAAGAAAATGTAAAGCCCTGCACCTTGGGAGAGGATATCCAGCACACCAATACCACATGGGAAACACTCCACTATCCACCACAGAGGCAGAAAAAGACATAAGAACATAAGAATGTAGGAGTCTGCAAGAGGCCGGTAGGCCTGTACGAAGCAGCTCCTTTAAGACCTGGGAGTGTATGTTACTAGGCTACCAGTGAAAGCCAAATCCATACCAATCGCAGCGGACGGGTTAATCCTTCAAAATAATTTCTGTTTCTGTGGACAATCTCTCCCTTCTACTTCCACACTGCCATAGCAACATGATATTTTAAGGCCCATCCACATGATCGAGGAGTGCCCTCAAGCACAGGGGAGCGGTCTGCCCGTTGACGGACTTACCGCTTGTGCCCGCTGAAAAACTCGCTTGTGCCCGCTGAAAAACTACTACTAGCTAGCAGGCACAAGCGAGTTTTTCAGTGGGCACAAGTGGTAAGCCTGTCAACGGGCAGACCACTCGCCTGTGCTCGAGGGCACTGCTCGATCGTGTGGACGGGCCTTTACACATTGCATTTCCTGGTAATTTTTCTCCACTATTTCTCTACACCTGTTACCTTATATAAGCTCAGAGGCTGTCAGCAGGCAATCCTTCAATATAAAATTTCTGTGTCTTTGGTCAATCTCTCAGGCAAACTCTACTCCCACTTCCTGCATAGCAAAAACATGGCACTTTACACACACTGATTGCTTTTTCAAGGTTTATTATCACTAGCTAAGCTACCTCCAAGAATACATTTTATGACATATGCAATAACTAAACTAATATACTGAAGGCTGATTAAAGTAAGACCCAGGCAGCAGGTCAGCCAAGCAGTTCCCTATAACGGTAAGCATCCATTTGTCTGTCTGGCACCAACCAACGAGTGCTCGAGTCCGGCAAAACATGATGATACAAAAAATAAACCTGTGTCTACTGACTGACGGAGTGAAAATGTGATATGTGAAAATGAATTTGTGTCTAGCGTTTCAGGGGGATTATCCCATCAGCTGCAATTGACACGAATTTGGCTTTCATTGGTAGGCTGGTAACATATAATCCGAGGTCTTTCTCTGCCTCTGTGGTGGATAATGGAGTATTTCCCATGTGGTATTGGTATGCTGGATATCCCCTCCCAAGCTGCATGACTTTACATTTTTCTTCATTGAATTGTAGCAGCCACTTTTTGTTCCATTCCTGTAGCTTGGTGAGGTCTTGTAGGAAATCTGCTGTCAAGGGATTAAACTGCTATGAGATATGAAAAGCATAACCAGAAGACTGCCAATGACTGTGAGTGAGCTGACCTTCCCTTTGCACACACCTGACTGTGATGTTTACTTGGCAGAGCCTCCCAGTGTCCACATCCACAGGCATTAAAAGTCTGGGTTCTGCAGCCAAGACATACAGGTGCCGCAGTGCCTACAAAAAGAAGATGAGGTAAAATAAAAAAATAAAAGTTTTTTTTGGAGAGTAATGGATATGAAAGTGAGGAAGTGGTTCATGGGGATGAGAGGAAGGAGAGAAAAAATCTAACAGGAAAGGAGAAAGAATGGAAAGTGTCATATATGAATATCAATGGAATAGTGTCATCGGGTTAAGAACTTGGTCCAAAGGAAATAATACTCACTTGTAGATGGTAACGATTATCATTGGAATGTGTCGGAAACTTGGGGAAACAGGCAATGATGAGTGCTGCGATGGCCATGTTTGATGTGGCCAGCGAGAAGCGGCCACCCCCAAGGAACAGGAACCCGAGGGCCATGTGGATGGTGAGGTGGGAGCCGTACCTGCAAGGAAGGGGCGCTTTAGGGGCAGTCAGCTTCATAACAACATGTGAAATTTTTACATGCTGCAAAATAAATAGAAAAGACAGCAGTACATTAACTTCCTAGCACTAAATGGCTTGAATTTTGAGATTTTCCACTGTGTTATATATTGCAGCTTCTCTAATGCTGATGTGGAAATTGGAAATTAGAGGCACAGGAAAGAAATGAATGGAGACTTTGAAAGAGGCTGCTGTTCCTTACACACACACACACACACACACACACACACATATGGAATGTTTGTGCTGAAACTGGAAATCAAAGGCACAGGAAAAAAATGAATGGAAACTCTTGTGTGAGGCTTATATATCCTGCATTGGAGTGATAGAGGCTGCTGCTGCTGTTTACTCCTGATTCACGCTGACTACACTGATCCGAGGCTGAGCGGTGGGCGTGCAGGACCTTACCCCACAGTGGAGTTGGAGGGCCCCACCCGGGAGCGCAGGTACCGGATGATGCGCAGGACGTCCAGGTCACCCGTGCCAGCCATCACCATTGACAGACTCAGCAGGATCACGTTCAGGCATGTCTCGATGGTGGATTTCCCGGCGAGCTCAGCCACACTCCTACAAGTGGAAACAGAAGCCACTGTCATTGTTCTTCAAGCATGGTGGATTGAAATACAGTCTCAAGGGCAAAAACAAAAGCAACAACAACAACAAGGTTTTCATAGGAGTTTTGGGCATTTCCAGGGGTAGCTCTATGGTGGTTTGACCCTTCTTCTGTACCATGAACCTAAGGAAACATTCATTAGAACCAGATTGACCTCCTTGTTGGCCTTTGGAAATAGTTGATGTGAGGGGTAGAAGTGTCTGGCAATACCGACCATAGCCCATCAAGCCCCATAAGGAAAGTAAGGACGTTAAATGAAAAGAAGGAGAAGAATTTACAACCCCAAGTGAGCAGACAACCAAGAACACACACACACACACACACACACACACACACACACACACACACACACACACACACACAGGAATAATAAATCAAGCTGGATGGAAGTGACGAGTGGAGTCCCCCAAGGATCGGTGCTGGCTCTGATTATGTTTGTAATTTATATTAATGACATGACAGAAGGGGTGACAAGCTATATGAATATGTTTGCTGATGATGCAAAAATAATGAGAAGGGTGGCTAATGAAAATGACTGTGTAGCCCTGAGCATAAATCTCGATAGAATAAGCGAATGGTCACGCAAGTGGGAAATGACATTCAATATAGAGAAGTGTAGCGTGATGGAGTTTGATAAGAGCAGTAGACGAATATCGGGGAACTACTCTCTGAGTAATGAAAGAATCATGAAAAAAACTGAAGAAAAAGATCTGGGAGTGATCATAACAGACAAGTTATCCTTTGGAAAACATATAGACCGGATAACTGGGGAAACATACAATCTTCTTAGAAACATAAAAGCAGCATTTACATATTTAGATGAAGAAATGGTGAAGAAACTAATAACATCGATGATACGTCCAAGACTGGAATATGCAGCATTAGTGTGGTCACCTAGATTGAAGAAAGAAATTACAAAGTTGGAAAGAATACAGAGAGCAGCGACTAAATTACCGGAAACTCTGAGAGAACATACTTATGAAGAAAGACTGGAGAAATTGGGACTAACAACACTGGAGAGCAGAAGAGAGAGAGGGGACCTAATAGCATTGTACAGGATACAAGAGGGACTGGAGAAATTGGACAGGGAAGATCTAGTGGTACGTGACAAAAGTGTAACAAGAGGCAATGGTAAGAAATTGAAAAAAAGCGACTGTAAGAGAGACATCAAGAAATACAGTTTTCCATACAGAAGCATAACAACATGGAACGGACTTGACAAATAGACTGTGTGTGCAAAAACAATTCATAAATTTAAAGCCAAATTGGATAATAAGCATTATGGAGATGGGACAGCACGAGCCTAGTACGGTTCTTTTCCTGTATTTCACAACTAGGTAAATACAACTAGGTAAATACACACACACACACACACACACACACACACACACCCGGGACTACCCACCTCTTAGTAAAGTTTGTGAACATGCGCGTGTACTTCCACAGAATCTGGAAGGCTTCGCTGTTGGCAGATCCCGCAAACTTCAGCCCAATGACCATGCAAGAGCCTGCCAAGATATTGTAAAAAGCCTGAAAAGGAAAGGGAAATGTTTTAATATGGAGGAAATTAGGGAAATGTCAGGCTGTCTGTTTAGGGTGTCCCAGGCTTGTATAGGTAGTACATCAAATTAATGATATCAAGTCTAGCACATGCTGCTCTGATTCCTTGTCAAATGAAACAGATTCCACCAAATTTTCATGAAAATTGGGCAATATTTAATGGTCGCGCAAAATGAACATTTTGATAGCTCCTCTAAGATTCGACCCAAATTTCCATCAATATTATCAACAATTACATCACAAGACAACTGAATTTTTATCAATAATGTAACCGATGCATGGGGTTCTGATTTCCCGCAGAAAACAAAGAGCTCCTTCTCTTCTTCCTACTCCAACACCTTCTTCTTGAGTTCCACCTTTGTTTTTTTCGGGACAGCTTTCATGTGGAGGCGGGCAAGCTTCAAGAAGAACTGGGTTTGTCATTTGTCCTTCGTCTGGTGGCCAAAGAAGTGTTGAATGAGGGCTATTTCTCATTCTGCGAGGTCGTTCGTGACCTTCAGGACACCAGCCCGGTTTTTTGTGCACTTGAAACACGAATCCGTGTTCCATGTTTCAGGGCACAGCTCAAGGAAGGTCGGTTGCTGGCCTCCTAGGAGACTTTTGAAGAGCTGCATCGACCGCACTGAGCAGAAGGCTCCTTGAACCATCCCCGTGTTGGCCGCTGTCGTGTTGAATGCCATTCCAATGATGTTGCCCTCCAAGATGCTTTCCCGCACCAGCTTCAAGACGGTTTCCGCAACAGCTTGTCCTGTCCCGTCTGCAGACACAGGAACACCCAGAAGTTCCTCCGTATCCTCCCTGGACACTGCCTTCTCCAATGATCTTCTGTCTGCTAGACTAGGTAACAACTTGCCATCCCAATGCAGGACCAAAGGGACTTCAGGCTTGAAGGAGAGAGACATGACAATCTCTTCGCGGTTCTTGATTGGCCCGGTGGAGCGACAAACGGGACACAATGATATGTTCAATGTCGTGGCCGAGGCTCATTGCAGCAGCGACGTAGGAGGATGTCGCAGCACGGATGGAAAGATTGTCGCGCTCCTAAGCAAGGGTCAGCTCCTTGGTGAGCTTGTTCTCCTGAGGAGGTCGACAGCGTGAAGATTTAGCTGGTGTCAGAGCTTTGAAGTCGTCCTCAGTGTCTTTGTTGGCTGATGAGGATGAAGTAAAAGATTCCCAAGCCACGTCACGATCAAGAGTAGATGACGAAGCAGCCGCGTCCTTCTTTATCTCCTCCATCCTTTGTCTCTTACATTGCTCTTCCTCAGTCGCTCGCTTCAGCTTCTAGTCCACACCAGCCATCGAGCAGCTCTGCCGGTCCTCCCTCTGAGCCTCCAAGAACACCTTGTCTTCCTTGGGGATCTTCGCTTCCATTGCCTTGGAATGCGTGATGTCGAACATGTCTTTGAGGCTGTCTCTGAAGATGCATCTCTTCATTTCTTCCGTCTCTGTCTTCCATGACTTGGATTTTGCCAAGGCGCCGTACTCCAAGTACAGTTTGAGGATTTTCTTCTTCACTCACGACACATCTGACGTCGGAATGTTCACACGTTGCCACACTTCCAAGACTTTCTCAGCGCTAGAAGATGCTGCAGCAAGAAGAAACTCCTTCTGGATCTTATGGTGGAACAAAAACACCTGGAGAACCTCGCTTCTCGAAGGAAGATGATTCCCCGGGAATGACGACGTTGGGGACTTCTCCACTAGCCGTACAACGTCCTTAGATCGTGTTTTACATGCTATTACGTTAGACTTGGGAACAGAAAAGAGACCAGAATACAGTTTTTTGAGAGCTTCGTCTGACTTTTTTTTAAGTAATGCAAGCACCCCTGCACAGCCTCACTCTCTGATGTTGAGCAAAAACTAAATAAAATGCGCGACCAGTAAAAGATGAGAGAGGAAGCTGAAAATCTTCCTGTTTGAGTTTGTCACGACAGGAAACAAGGGCAACATGTGCTGGAGTGTGTCCAATTCACTTCGGTTTCTTGGGACACCCTACGTATCTGTGAACCAGTCCTACTCCTTGTAATCATGTCCCAGTTCTCATTTTATGCACGATATACTCTTAGTTTCAAGTCTGAGTATCTTGTGCTACACTGCCTATGTATTATTGCGAATATAGAAAAAGCATGTACAGAGACTCATGGCCTGTCCAACCACATAGAGAAAATAAGGATGCAAAATGATGATAATAATAATAAGAAGAAAAGTAGAAAAAGATGAAGATGATGAAGAGGGAGGAGGAGGAGGAGAAGAAAAAGGAGAAAAAGAAAAAGGAGGCGGAGGAGGAGGAGGGGAAGAAAAGGAAAAGAAGAAAAAGAAAAAGAAAAAGGAGGGGGACAAGGAGGAGGGGAAGAAAAGGAAAAGAAGAAGAAAAAGAAGAGAAAAGACGAAGAGAAAAAAAAGCAGGATATACCACCAACCTGATGCATGGACTCGTAATCTATGCCTGGGGTGGAATGGTTCCCTCCGCGGTGAACGTGAGTCATGACTGAGGGCGGAACGTGGCTCTCAATCCACTCCGAGCTGGGCACAACCCCGTCCCACATGATGAGCCCGAGAGCCACTGTTCGCAGCAAGAGGAAGTCTGGCCGCACCTGGAGATGCAGAGCAGAAGGGTTTTGTAGGATGTTTGAAGGGTCTATCTATCTATCTATCTATATCTCCGACGCCCTGCTCCCTCACGGAAACTTCCCTCCAGGGGAAGTTTCCATCTCTCCCTGTTCTGGCACTCCCTCTCATCACACTCAATCCTGCTACTTCCAACTCTCTTGCTCCAGTACTCACTCACCCTATTGATCCACTTTATAGGTGACACCCCCTCCCTCAATCCTTCCCTCATATACTCTCTTTACAAATTCATTCTCCACCATTCTTATCACATGTCCAAACCATCTCAACGCACCATGCTTCACCCACTCCACCACTCCACACTCCACTCCTTTCGCTGTCACACCCATACCAAGTCGCCTCTCAGCCATCCAGACCCACATGCATGCCCCCTATACACACTCTTCCCTAATATACGTTTCAAGGTAGAGAGAAACATTGAGATGACAGGAATTGATGACAATTGATAACAGCAGCATTTATGCAGTGCACTGTTCATAATGTTAACTGACAATCCTAATCAATGAACTACACAACTACTTTAAAGCAAGACTCAAAAGAACAGAAACAAATAACAAATGGGTTTGATCTAATAGGTCATTTCACACATTTTCATATTATCAAATTCTTATTTCTATTCTGCATCAATTTTCCTACATTTTCTTCTCTCCAGTGAATGAAAATGAAGTTCTGCTCCATTTTCAAGTTCTCAAAGCTTTTCTTTAGTTTGCACCAAGTTGCATAATCTGTAGAATCCTAAATTCAAAAAGACTAAAAAAAAACAAAAATTTGGGTACTGAACCTATGGGAAAGTGGGTTAAGTGGTTGCACAGCAAAACTTTCTTTCTTTTACAGAAGGAAGCAGCAAAAAAAAAAATAAAAATAAAAGAAATAAAAAAAAAGCCCCAAAACCACTGCCCTATAAAAGAGTGTGAGGATGGGTGGCCAAGAGAGGTCAATTTTGGATGGAGGAGAGCTGTCTTGATACTCTCCTCTTGAACACCTTTTAGTCAATAGAAAAGCTTGATAAAAACACTTGAAAACTTAACAATACACAGTAACTCACTCAGCTGGAGCCCTAAGTCAAGGTAGGAATGCACCATGCATGAAGTATAGGAGGCATCAGTCCATTCTCAAATATCTACCCAATCTATAAATATGGTCAGCCAGAACATAGTAATCCTCACCTGGTCCAGCAGGTACGGAGTGTTGGGTGCAATCATCCACTCGGCAATGGCCTTGTTGTTGCTCCGGAAATAAATCATGCCCAGGGCTAAGGTGGCTCCTGGGGCAGTGACGTCTATGTTGACACAGTCCCCTTCCTGTGGGTGAGACAAAAGCTCCCTGGTGTCATTTATTTTATTTTTTTATTGCTTGGTGTAAGAAGGCATACAAGAAATGGCAGAAGACAAAGGAGGAGGAAGATAGAGAGGTGTTTAAAGAAAAGAAGAAAAAGGCAAGAAAAGAGGTAGTGAAGGCAAAGAAGTAAGCAACAGAAGAGTGGGTGAGGGAGAGAGAAGGGAGAAATTAGAAAAA
Source organism: Eriocheir sinensis (assembly GCF_024679095.1). Lineage (NCBI taxonomy): Eukaryota > Metazoa > Arthropoda > Malacostraca > Decapoda > Varunidae > Eriocheir > Eriocheir sinensis. Next base: position 11,738,186 of record NC_066511.1, read on the forward strand.
TGAGATGTTTAAAATTGCGAAACAAATGAAGAGAGAGAGAGAGAGCAGATGTAGTTGGGGCAAAGTTTGTAAAAGATGAAGGAGGGAACATCATGGTGGAAAAAGAAAAGATATTGGAAAGATGGAGTAAATATTTCAGTGAACTGTTAAATGAGAAAATGAATATACGATAAATGAAACTGAATAAGTAGAAGACCCACAAGAAAAAATTACGGAAGAGGAAGTAAAAGAAGCACTAAAGGAAATTAAAAATGGTAGAGCAGCAGGACCTACAAGGGTAACAGTAGATTTAATAAAAGCAGCAGGAAAGGAAGGAGAGGTGGAATTGACAAGAGTGTTAAATGATGTATTAAAAAAAGGGAGATACCAGAAGACTAGAAAGGAAGCTACACTATACCCATTTTTAAAGGGAAAGGAGATGCTTTGAAATGTGGTAACTATAGGGGGATAAGGTTACTGGAGCATGGCATGAAGGTATATGAAAAAGTCCTGGAGAAGAGGCTGAGAAGGATAATAAGAATTGATAAATGTCAGTTTGGCTTTTGCCCTGGAAGATCAACAACTGAAGCAATATATACTATGAGAGGGCTTCAGGAAAGGTTTACAGAAAAGAGGAGGAAATTGTATCATGTTTTTGTAGATCCAGAGAAGGCATTTGACAGAGTACCAAGGGAAATTATAAGATGGGCATTGAGAAGGCAAAGAGTACCAGAAAGATTGGTTGAATCGGTGATGGGACTATATGAAGGTACAAAATCGAGAATGAAAACAGTGGTGGGAACATCAGATGAGTTCGAAATTGGAGTGGGGGTTCACCAGGGATCTGCCCTTAGCCTGCTCCTGTTTATAACAGTAATGGAGGAGACAACAAAGGAAGCAAGAGGAGAGGCACCACGGGAGCTGCTGTATGCAGATTACTTGGTAGTAAATGCAGACACAGCTGAAGAAGTGAAAGAAAAGTTTAATAAATGGAAGGAAGGAATGGAGGAGAGAGGTTTGAAATTAATATGTACAAAACAAAGTACATGGTGACTGGAAAAGAAGCAAGAGAAAAGATTAAATCAGGAAAATATCCATGTGGATGCTGTGGGAAGGGAGTAGGTGTAAATTCTGTCTTGTGCACATGTTGCAGGCAGTGGTGCCACCTTAGATGCTCAGGCCTCAGAAATGTAAAAGTGCAGAATTTTACATGCCCAGCTTGTGTAAGTAGACAGCAAGGACAAGAAACTGAGAGGGATGAACTAGAGGTGAATGGAGGAAAGCTGGATGAAGTAGAACATTTCTGTTATTTGGGAGATGTTCTGGACTGTGAGGCGGGAGTGGAGAGGACAGTGGGAGCGAGAGTGGCGGCAGCGTGGTTAAAGTGGAGGGAGGTGGCTATGTGCCAAGCGTGTATTAGATCAGTGATGTTGTATGAAGCAGAAACATGGGCTCTAACTAGAAAATTGATGGAGGTAATGAGAGCAAGTGATCGCAGAATGCTGAGGTATAAGGCAGGGATCAGGTGGCAAGACAGGGTGTCCATTGCAGATATAGCTAACAGATGTGGAGTGAAGGACCTGGAAACAGTGATCAGAAGGGAAAGACTCCTATGGTTTGAACAAATAAAGAGAGCAGGGGAGGATACAGTGCTGGGACTTGTGGAGAGATTAGAGGTAGAAGGAAGACCAGTTGGTAGACCTAGGAAAACGTGGAGTAAGCGTAAACAGGAAGACGTGGCATTGATGGGATTGGATGAACATCAGGCAGAAGACAGAGTAGAATGGAGGAGAGCCATAAAGCATCCAACCGCTCCGGAAGAGTGAAAACGGACGTTAAACGAAATGATTGTGATGATGATTACTAGGGAGGCAGCTCAAGGGTAAAAACAAAAACAGGGACAAAAAGGCCCACTAGATGCTGCTCCAACAAAAGAAAACGGAATGAAAGGCCAGAAGAGAGGTTGATTTCAGAAGGAGAGGTGTCTTGATTCTCTCGACATGAAAGTGTTCAAGTCATAGGAAGGGGAAAACACAGACAAGGGGAGGCGGCTCAACACAACACTACATATACCACTCATGTCGGCCAGCACCAGGATCAGTACACTCAACATTTACAAAACTATTGATTCAAGTTAGTTTACAAATGCAGTTTATGTGTAAGAGCAAACTTATGACTGGAGTCTAAATCATTACTCTTAAACTGACACAACTTACAAGTACAGTCTAGTATTTGTGTAGTGAGGATTTCTAGACAAGACACACACAACTAACCTTGATCTGGTAGCTTGGGCACTTGTATTTATCCCTGTGTATGCCAAACAGGGGCTTTTTGTGTCCTCCTTCAATGTAATGGTAAAGCTCTCCGGCAATGTTTAGGTCAGAGAATCCTGCTGCCTCTCCACCCCTTCCAAACATCACCAGGCCGAGGGCAAGTCCAGCCGCCAAAGAGTAAGACTCCCGATCATTGGAGTTTTCCATTTCGGGGCCGGGAGGGCGACCAATTTCCTGCATCAAGACCTCTGCCATGTGACGATGGGCCGTGTCTTGGTAAACCAGACCAACGCCTATGATGGCAGCAACCTGTGGAAGCAAAATCACATGAGAAGTGTTAAGAATACATCACTTTACCTTCCCATGCAGATACACATGGATGGGGTTCAGTATACCAGCTATGGACGTGCAAAAGAATGCCAACGAACCTGAACCGTATGAGGAACATCTAATTCTGTTGAGGTGGGCGGCAGGAGGCACTCTAGATGCACGCTGAGAAGCTTGGTGGTCTGGATGTCCATTGTTCCTCTCTTGGCCACGGACAAGCCCAGCAGGAGCCCCACACACGTCATTTCTTGGCCCCGCGCTAGGTAGTCATGCATGTTGACGGTCACCAGGTTTCGCAAGTGTCCGGTGAGGCCCAGAGCCATCAGGAAGCCTGCATGTTCTGTTGGGCTGTCCAGGGATCCCTTTGGCTTGTTGTACACTATCCAGGTGGAGTCTATTTCCCCACAGTTGGGTGCAATTTTGAGTCCTGCAGCAACACCATTGTGGAAATGTGGCCACATGTCCATGTTTGGGGGCACCTCAATGTTGGAAAGGTCAATGGTTGTGCCTCTTGGGGGAGCTTTGCCTGAGAGGTTGAGCTTGGGTATTGGAAGGGTTTCTGTGATCACTGGGGCAGAGGTGCAGAGTGTAAACATTCCTCTTCCAATAGGCAGCGCCATAGTCCTAATACAGAGAGCATAAAGATGTCGCTCCTGCTCCTCCAGAAAGTCATGATCGGACACTTCTGGCCGCTGCACAATGTTGATGGTCACGGCTTTTGAGGAACAAAACATGCGGCGAACCTCCGTCACTCGCTGATCTTCCACCCAGCGGAGGGCAAGCATGTCTGTGTCCAGGGTCTCCATGCCGTCTTCATCCTCTTTGGTCAGCTGTGGCGCCTTCTTGACCTCCTGCACCAGATCCTGGTCTCGGTGACACCTCACCTTGATGTTGAAGGGATCCTTCAGCCTCTCGTTATTGCCGTTGTCATTTTTCTCGGCGGTTTCTCTCTGAGCCACAAGGTCTGGTCTGTGTATGAGGTGGTAGGCTGAGGCCGGCCAGTGTTCCGGGGGCCACATGCGACACATGTGCTGACCGTTCATCAACACCAGCGACACTCCTGGTGACAACAGCTGAATGTCCCTGACAGTAAGACCCAATTCATTTGTTAAGAGTACAATTTTTTCATGAATGTTGGGTCTGACATCACTATTTTGGAGACTGCTGACTGGGAGATGAGTCAGAGCAAATGACTTCCGAGTGTTTGGACTGATACAGTTCAAAAATCGCTCTACTGCAATGTCTTGCAAATGGCAATCCGCAGCTGCAACTGAATATAACAACACCAGATTTTTGGTGGTTGTGCAGACATGTGGAATGCAGGGGAAAGGCTTGGGCTCTGCACCCTCCATGATGTCATAGAGGTGAGCCAGCACCTGCGGAGGCTGTCTGCTGACGTAGCCCGGGATAACAAGCTTCTGTGCCTCTGCAAGCGGAACTTGAGGAGGCGGTCCCTGCAGAGGGCAGACTGTTGGGAAGTCTCTCCAGTAATGGTGGAGGTACTGTGAGGCTCTCAGGTCTGCAGCCAGCTGGTCCAGGCAGGGAACAAGGAGGTTACAGAATTCCCAGTGCAAGGAGTTTAACTTGAAATCTTCATAGACAAGGTGAAGGGCAAAGTGTATTGCTGGCAGGTACACAAAGAGAGGTGCATTAACATTAACGGTCCCTTTGTTCCCTTCCTGCTGCTTCTGCACCACGCCCACCTTCTGCAGCCCCAGCATTTCACTGAGGCTGTTCCCGGCAGCAGCATGTAGAGGGGAGGACAGGATGTACTCCCAGTCGTTGTCGGAACCACTTTCTGCAGCTCGAAATTTCTTTGATGCCACTAAAGGACTGCAAGAATCTGCACTTTCCACGGGGCAGGTCAGGGCAAGCTTGTCCGTATCATAGCCGATCATGGACAGCATCATCATGGAAAACAGCGTCCATTCACCCTGTGGGGAAAAATCATCTGACCCCGGAGCGTTCTTTGTTGCATACCACTTGTTGATCAACTGGAGTGCTGCGTCTGGTGGTAAGATGAACTTGAGGGCAGCGAGGGAATACTTCACAAGCGGCGATGATGTCATTTCTGGGAGGGTTATTCTGTAGAGGTTTCCATTGGCATGTTCAAGAGTTATGCGACTGTCAGTTGAGTCTCTGAGAGCGACAATGGCACAGGAGAGCGGCAGACCGGGATCCTCGCTGAAGGACTCTACGTGCATCTTCTCCGACACCACCGGCGACAGCCCAACGTCGAACTTGGCATCAGCAGACGATGGCGGGCGGCTGGACGTGAGCAGACTAGACCTTCGGAGAGGCGTGGCGACGGGACTTTGAAGGTGCGACGATATATTGAGGGAGGAGAAATCCCTGAACAAGGATGAATTAAATGTGGGCAGCCCACTGATGTTGATGCGACTGACCTGGACAGTTCCCGTGTAAAGCAGCAAACTGTTACTGCTGTCCACGACTATCATCATCTTCAGGGTTTTCAGTGGGTAAGCATCTTTGGCGGGTATGGAGGAAATGGAGCCGAAAACCAAGCTTGATTGATCATTCGAAAAGTCGTACTTGATGCAGCGCAAAATTCCCGCCTGTGACAGCATGAGGCACAGGTACTTCTGCTCCACATGGTCCTCCGTCAGGAAGGCTCGGGTGGCTCGGGCGAGGGAGTGGTCGGTCCAGAGGTGATCCAGGCAGATGTCCGGCACAAGAGGCTCTGGTTCGGAGAGCGTTTCGTTGAAGGACGTCAGGTGCGAGGTGCGTGGGGTGCGGTGGCCTGGGGAGCGACAGGGGGAGGGACTCATGGCTAGACGAAGGTGCTGTCCACCAAACACTGATGGGGACTGGGTTCGACTGCAAGATTGGAAAACTTATTTATCATCTTCGACATTATATTTCACACATACACACACAAAATATCAGGTTGGGGAGGGTCAGAATGATTATATGATGGGGAATGCGTTTGACTGCAATATTGGGAAACTCATTTATCATCTTTGACATTATATTTCACTCACACACACACACACAAAAATATAGGTTGGGGAGGGACATCATTATTTTACGAGAAGGTTAATTTGCTCGGCTAAGTAACCCCAAGAGCAGAGACAAACCTACCCGAGTGTTGCCATGTGACTCCTTGCCGTCTGAGATTGCTGTAGCTTTGGTGCGATCATCGGCGTGGGAAACAATGTCCTGGTGCGTGGCGTGGTGGGCGTGTGCGAGGGTCCCTGGCCGCTGGGTGAGGTAATGTTGGTGTGGCTCTGGGACAGGGAGTGAGTGTGAGAGCAGGAGTGCAGCTGTGCGTAGGAGCCAGCACTGGAGAGCAGGGTTGTGATGGGGGTGTTGTTCAGGCTGGGCTGGACTCCGCTCTGGAAGACGAGGTTGTTTTCCTGCGACGAGGGAAAAAACACTCATGAGAAGAGGGTAAACAGCTGTGAAATGGCACCACACTGCATGTTCTTTTTGTATTCTTCTCCTTTGCTTACTGTGACTGTCTCTTTTATTACTTATTATATCCATGTCTGCTAATTGAAGGGACTCTGTATGGGACTATAGCAATTTTTTTTGTTTTCCTTGCTGCCTTTTCATGGATCACAATACTACTACTACTACTACTACTACCACCACCACTAATAATAATAATAATAATAATAATAATAATAATAATAATAATAATAATAATAATAACTGCATACACTGCTGTCCAAACCCTGACGTTGCAGAAAAGAATATCATTGCTTACTCCAAACCATCTCGCACAGCCTTTCATGATCGGAGTGAACAAACAGTTGGCTTTCAGGGCAATAAACTAATCATACAAATATTTGCTAAGAAGTAAACTCCATATTTTCAAATGTCCAAGATTCATCTAAAGCCTAATTTTGTAAGTAGAGGAAGAAGACAACGATGAAGTGTCTCAAGTCAGAAAATGAAGTTCGGAACTGACATGTATATTACAGATTAATTGTAAAGCTACCGACACAAGCACAAGGGTGGCATTATAATCACCTCTGTCTTGGCCCGGCGTATCTTCCATATGGTGTGGCTGTTGTTGACCGAGTTGAAGAGGATGCAGATGGACGGGTCTTGGGACATGAAGACGGCCTGCTGCGCTAAATCACTCATGTAGGTGGGACGGTCTGACCCGCTGTAGCCTGTAGCATGAAACAATGTATTATTAAACATTTTGTCGCCCAGGCACAAACAAGTGACATGGCTTTTGGAGGAGTTGTGGGCCTTTCCAGGGATAGTTTTATGACCCTTTTGGTAGTTTGATAAGCCTTCTGTACCATGAACTCTTAAGCGACACTTATGAGAATGCATTGTACCTCTTTTTTGTCCTTTAGAAATAAGTGATGTGAGAGTTGGCAGTGTCTAAACATACCAGCCATTGACCTCACTAGCAGTGGTTGTAAGATCTTAAATATTAAAGCTATGGGAAACACGGTCATAGTACGAGCTGAAAATAAGTGATGTGAGAGTTGGCAGTGTCTAAACATACTGACCACTGATCTAACTAGCAGTGGTTATAAGATCTAAAATATTAAAGCTATGGGAAACACATCCAAAGTACAAGAGCCGATATCAACCCCAGCATATATAACAGAGAAATCACACACCTTCAGCTGACTGGCACAAAAATTTAGTGTTGTACATGAAAGCCACACAGGCCCAAAGATGAAGTAAATTAAGAAAGCATGAAGTGGCTGTCTCAACCTTTCCCTTCCCTCATAATAAAAACCTCCACTCCATGGCTGCCAGTGTGCCAAGACTTCTCCATGTGCAGAAGGAAAAATGTGGTATACAAAAATGAGTAAGGAGAAAAATAAGGAAAAACATGGCAGAATAAACTGAAAAGGAAGAGAAGGGAAGATGTGGGAAATGAGACCAAAAAAAGAGGCAACAGCTCAAGGGCAACAAAGGAAGATAAAACAAAAAAGAAGCCCGGTAATCGCTGTTCATATAGAAGGAAACAGATGGAGTGGCCAGAAGAGAGGTCAGTTTCGGATGGAGAGGAGAGGTGTCTTGATGTGTGTAAAACTACCCATATAAATCTGTATGGTCTGTGGCTGCTGACTTATAATTATCCTTACATTATAGTACTTCTTAGTTCTTACTACTTATATCATTCACTCAAGTCTTACCTGTTCTATAGAGCAGTGGATTGATTTCGTCCAGCGGGTGGAGCAAACTATAAAAGGTCGGGAGGCTTTCCACTTCATTTTTCTGGGCGGCAATCTCTGAGGCCGTCACTTGCCGCTCCAGCAGGATCCCGTACTTGATTGGCCACACTTTCCTCACCTGGCAGAAAACACAACTTAAATTATTATCATTATTATACGACACAAAGCAGGTAGAGAGGAGGAGGAGTGTGGACCCTAATAGCTTCCTGGTCAATAGCCTCCAAACACCCACGAAACAATGAAGTAAGTGACCCAGCATAAAACACTCGGTCATATTATCAAACATTTCGGCGCCCAAGCTCGCACGATTGACAAGGCTTTCGCAGGAGTTGTGGGCCTTTCCTGGGGTAGTGTCATGACCCTGGTAGTAGTCTGACTCTTCCTCTGTACAATGAACGTGGAAAAACACTCATGAGAATGCGATTAATCTCCTTTTCAGCCTTTGGAAACAGCTGATGTGAGGGATGGAAGCGTCTGAGAATATGGACATATAAGCTGCCTGTTTAGTACCCCCCAAACACCAATACTGTTCTGTAAAAGTCTGCTAATCTGGTTTGCAGGGAATAAGCTTCATGCTGGATAACCACAAATGCTGGACCATTGGATAGGCCTATTGACTGCATGAAGACACTAAAGTTCTATTTCAGGAACCTCAACAGAAGCAAGTCCTATCTCACTGCAAACAACTTCCAACTACTTCCTCAAGGACAAGATCATCTCGTGCCCCTCAGGCCAACTCACCGGGAATGGGAGGGCAACAGAGTAATCATCTCCCTCCTCTGTGACGATGGTTAGGCAGTCATTCTCCACGATGCAGATGCTGGGCAGCGAGTCGCCTGCAGGAAACCAACACGGAAGAGATATAGAACGGCTTGAATCCCTGACTTTTGAACATGACAAGCTGTGAGTAGCCATCGTCAGGGTTACTAGTGATGGATATATAAGGAAGACAAGCACCCAAGTGGCAGATATTGTGGGCATAAAAATTATATTATCAAACAAACATACCAACACTTCTATTAGAATCAACTGATACTATTTTTCTTATAACTACCTTGCATAGACAGAATTAATGATGTGCCAAGAAATATAATGAAAATGACCCACACATCCACTCTCAAAATAATACTTTGGATGTTAAAGCAACTGAGAAGTGGCTTGTCATTTGTTACACACACTTATTAATATTTAAAGATAACAGAGGAGACTACCAAGACACCTCTTCACCTGATATTGACCTCTCTTTTGGCCTCTTGTTCAGAGCAGTGTCCAGCAGGCTTTTTTTATTGTTGTTATCTTTGTTTGGTCAAATAATTAAAGAGCAAAGCCTACCTGTGGGTCCTTGAGGGACAGGTTCTCCCAGCAGGGACGGTTGGTCTGGGTAGGTGTAGAAGGTGGCAAACATGGCGTGTATCACAGCTGAGTCGCAGGTCATGCACTTGACAACCTGCCGGGACCCCACTCGGCCAGCCTGACCTCGGGACCACACCACTCTGGAGCCACTCACGTACAACTCCTCTTCCGTCAGCCCATCCTTGCTGTGCCTGATGTCCCACCATTCCTGGAGAAAGGTTATGGCTGTCAGGCAACTCATCATGCACTGTTTTTGTCGCCCCACCTTTTATTTTTTCTGCTTTATATCCATGTTTAATCATCAAGGGGTTTCTGTTTGGGTCTGTATAATTCTTCTATCCTCCCTTGATGTACCGTACATTGGGGTAAAAGTAAACATATTTGTCAATTTTAGACAAAAGAATGACAATGTATTCTTAACAGCATAGGAAAGTTACAAATATTAATACAACATATTAAAGTATGAATCTTTAGCTACACTGACATCTATTTGACAAGTAGTTTTTGTAATTAGTTTATCCATGAGCAAACCAAATTTAGTAATAAGAATGTAAATTGAAATAGAAGTAAAAGTAAATGTACTTTCATGGATCTCAATGATAATAATAATAATAATAATAATGATAATAATAATAATAATAATAATAATAATAATATTCATTCATTCATTCATCTTTGACGCCTGCTCCTAGGAGCTCCCACCAGGGGATGGCCACGGCAGAAGAGTTTCCATCTCTCTCTATCCAGACACTCCCTCCTTGCCTGCTCAAAGTTTCTCAAGGATCTTTCACCCCTCTCCCTAACGTACTCCTGCACCCTATCCCTCCATTTCACTGGAGGTCATCCTCTAACATTCCCTCCCTCTATCTCACTCACATACACCCTCCTGGTCATCTTAATCTCCTTCACTTACCGGCCAAACCACTCACTTGTCTGTCACTTCTTGTCACTACTCTTCACCCTTCCTCTCCACCAAACCATTTCCAAAACCACATACACACTTTTTCATTCATTTTCTCCTTTTCACACCACTCACACAATAACACTTCTAAACTACTCCAATGCCTCTGAACCTCTGACCCTCTGACCAAGCCCCAAGCCATGGCTTGCATATGTGAGGGTTGTATATATACTGTATTTCTCAAATCCCTCTTCCCTCCCATGCCACATTTGCCATTTCATGATAGTACGTCCCAAACACTCTACCACCTTCTTCCTTGCAATGCCCTTTCTCTTGTCTCTCCTTCTGTACCACCATGCTTACACATAACTAATCCAAGGTACCGGTACTTAAACTCATTAACCTCCTCCATTTCTTCACCATTCAAAATTATTTTGCATACTTTTTCACATTCAATTCCCACTTTATATAGGCATACAAAATCCACAACCTCACTAATAATAATAATAATAATAATAATAATAATAATAATAATAATAATAAGTTTAATGACACCATAGTCATTATAATCACTTCCCAGTTCCTTGCAGACACAGGGCAAGGAGTCATAAATAAGCTCAGTTACTAAGACAAATTATAAACAGTAATGGATACAGTCAAACCTCGGTTTACGAGTGCCTTAGTTAACAAATGTTTTGATTTACGAGCAAAGAAAAATCACAAAACATGCCTTGGTTTACGAGCGGTGACTTGGAATACGAGCATCCTGATTATTGAAGTTTTTTTTATTTTTTTATTTGTGGCCACCTCAAGGGTGGGGACACGGGCTATATGGAAGCTGTCGGGGTCAAATGCGTATGTCCCTCCGAGGAGGGACCACAGGACATTGCCGTGTGATGGCCCATGAATGGGAGGGTAGGATGCCAACAGACCGACTCTATCAGCTGACATCAGCCTAGCCGACCAAGTCGGTCTTTTGATGAGGACTGGCGTGTTTCTTTGTACCAGTCAAAGACGTGAGCGTGGGTTCCCTTTGTTTGCTGCTAGATGAGAGTGCTCAAAGAGGAGAACAACGGGAATAGTCTCAATTAGGAGTGACACCTTGAGCTAAAAAAAATAAGGAAAGCAACATCCCATTCTCCAATACAAAATGAATCCATATTTTAAGGAACTGGTGGCAACCCTAAAATTTCTCTAGCCTGCCATGACTGACAGCCATTGCTGGTGAAGGCAGGAGGAAGGGGGAGGAATGTCACAACACAATGTAGTTTACATTATTTCAGGATGACACTTGACAAGCTTAATTTTATGGTCTGGTTTTGTGGTTCACTGAAAAAGGCGCTCACTACAGTTGTATAATGTTGAATTTTATCTGCTGAACCATTCAGACAAACCAATATGGAACAAATGGCATTTTAAGGAAAGTGTGGCAGGTTGGCAACCCTAATCTCAGTCCGTGTTGTAAACTCGTAGATATAATATCTGTGTAGTCGTGTCTGATTGCATTTGTGCTTTTGAGTGCGTTGTTTGTGATTTAGCGTTGTCCCCGGGAAAGATGGTTAAAAGGGATGGTGCTACAAATAAGAAAACAGGAGCAGCAGATACTATGCTCGCAACAGGAACAGGGTGCGAGCCTCAGCGGCTTGCATGCCCTCCTGGACATGACTGACTCCCGTTCACCCTCCATCTCGGACGATACGTCAGGTTATCTACATGTTGGTGGTCAAACATAGTTTCAGTGCCTTGAGAATAGGGAAGTTCTGCGGCTGCTAAACCCCGGTGCAAAGCCTACACCTCCAGTGCAATTAGCAGTAGCAGGATTTCCGTAACAAACATAACACAATGATTTGTGCTTTATATTATTTTTTATTGCAATTAGTTAGAAAAATTACTTTAATTCTGGACAAAATAACATGTAAAATGATTTTTATATAAATATTTCTTTGAGATATGGAACACATTAATGGGATTTACATTACTTTCAGTGAGGAAATTCGATTTGGTTTAAGAGTGTTTTGGTATGCAAGCAAAATTCCGGAACGAATTAAACTTGTAAACAGAGGTATGACTATATATGAAAAGAAAAAAAATCATGACAGAAAAGACAGCCTTATAACGTGACCCCAACTGGTGTCTGGATCCCAGCAAATGACAATAACTGTATCACTGACAATGAAAACTGTTTCTGAGCACACCCAACTCTGGAGTTTCCTGTGGTTTTGGGTTCAAAAGGGTGTGATTCTATATTTTGCTCACTATGACATTTATTCTTCCTTAAAAGCCTCTTCTGTCCTACTGTCAACTGCCTGTTCTCCTGTAGAGGTGTTCTTTGCATACTGAGCTGGGCCAGACACTGATATGATTAAGCGACTGTCATTGCCACTCAGGATTTGTTATATGTACTGATGTCTGCTGTAAAGTGAGGATTCTGCAGACTTTGTCCATCATCTACTAATACTTTCTTTACATGCTGACATACCTTAGAGCTGTTGATGGACACTGTGTCGAGCTGCCTGAGGAGGTCGATGTGTGGGGGCACCTGGCTGGGCCGTGGAGGGGGCAGGCCAACCTCCCCCGGGTGGTGCTCCAAGTACTCCCGCCCAAAAGGCACAAAGTCCTGGGCGTCCCCACACGAGATCATGATGCTGGCTTCATCTAACTCATCCAGATTTGAGGACACCTGGAGGTACACAAGAACACTTAACCTTTCTTACCAAAGTGGGGTCTAAGACTCTCCGTCTCATCAACTCCCCTCCTCTTACTGACAGTCTTCTACCTCTTAAATTCCGCCACAATGTTGCATCCTTATCTATCTTCAGTAAAATTCAAGTGTTTCCCCATAGTCTCCCCTCTCCCCAAAAACAAGCTTGGGGACCTGTGGGAATGTGGGGTTTCAAGTGGGGGACATGAAATCAATCGCAATCGCTCAGTTTTTTAGTTGGGGGCGGAGGAAGAAAAATACCCTAGATCTAGGGAAATTCCCTACATTTAGGGATTTTTCTCCTCCCACCTCCACTAAAATAAGTGTTTGTGATGAATTTAGTGTTCCCCATATGGAAATTACACATTCCCACTGGACCCCAAGCTTGTTTTGGGAGAGAAGCGTAGTGAACCCACATGCCGATGCTCACCTCACCGGTCTGGTGTGGCGCCAGTGGCCAGCTGCGTCCACATAAACCGCCTACACCGCACTCACGCCCTCTTGTTAGCACCAGCTTGTGTAGCTTGTCACCTCATTGCAAGGTTTCTGTCCTGCTAGTAGAGTCCGTGGCAACAAACACGTATCTTCATTGTTTATCAATGACACAAGCAAAACCACTAGCTACCTGTGATCCGTCCAGTGCCGCGCCCTAGAAACTATTGCGGGTTCTGCTGCAAGTGCAGGCTCTCGAACCTCCTGCCCGAGCTGTTCGAACACGTGAATCCTGACTAACTTGCTTTGGAACCAACCACCAACAACCAAACACGATAACACTCCATGTATGTACCTACACGGAGCATCGCTATTGGCTGAATACAACTTAGACGTGTTCTCAGCAAAGATTTTTGGGTACTTGAGAATAACACAAACCAACTAACAAACATTAGAGAATAATTAATAACCTCAATTCAAATGGAAAATTTTTGAACACAAGTAACCTGTGTTCAAACCTGCTTCACACATTCGTGATACAAGTAAGTGAATACATAGTCGTATATGACATGGTTGCAAGATTTTTATGATGGAAATTACTTTTTTTTTTACAGCAAAGGAGACAGTTCAAGGGCATAAAAAAGGAAACGATACTGAAGAAAAAGCCCACTACTTACTGCTCCTAAAAAGAGTACAGAGAAGTGGCTGAAAGAGAGGTCAATTTCGGGAGGAGAGGTGTCATGATACCCTCCTCTTGAAAGAGTTCAAGTTGTAGGCAGGAGGAAATACAGATGAAGGAAGGTTGTTCCAGAGTTTACCAGCGTGAGGGATGAAAGAGTGAAGATTCTAGTTAACTCTTGCATAAGGGGTTTGGACAGTATAGGTATGAGCTTGAGTAGAAAGTCGTGCGTGGCGAGGCCATGGGAGTGGAGTAGGCATGCAGTTAGCAAGTTCAGAGAGCAGTCAGCATGAAAATATCGATAGAAGATAGAAAGAGAGGCAACATGGCGGCGGAATTTAAGAGGTAGAAGACTATCAGTAAGAGGAGAGCCGATGAGACGAAGAGCCTTAGACTCCACTCTGTCCAGAAGAGCTGTGTGAGTGGAGCCCCCCCACATGTGAGATCCATACTCCATACGAGGGCGGAGAAGGCCCCTGTATATGGATAGCAATTGTACGGGGAGAAGAACTGGCGGGGACGATACAGAACGCCCAGCCTCGAGGAAGCTGATTTAGTGAGAGATGTGAAGTTTCCAATTAAGATTTTGAGTTAAGGATAGACCGAAGATATTTGTTAATTGTTAAAAAAAGTCTCAGGCACAATGATAAATTTGGCAAGGATTCTCCAAAGTCCCATTTGACAATAAACTTTAGGAACTGCAAGACTGTCCATGTATACACTTCTTCAGTTGTGAGTTTTGCAGCCTTCAGGTGTCTTTGGAGTTGAACGATCTCCACCTTGACCTCATCTTCAGAAATTTCATCAAAAATCTTGGTCATACTTGAAATGCTCTCCTATAGTTGTTGCTCATTTGCAGAGAGCAAATTGTGTGGCCTGGGGGGGGGCATCTTCTTATATGACCCCAACACCCTTTCCCTTATCTATGTCACTGAATGTAGCCATTAGACTTGAGCCTGTATCATGGCACCCCCCGTGGCGGACCGCCCCGCCCTTACTCCTTACTATGCCACTGTTCATAAGTACCTTAACACATATCTTGCGGCTGGCAGCAACCCCACTGCCACGATGTTGCGATGATTTTGAATGTGAATATCTCCAGTTTGCCGGTAGCCACCGGACAGAGAAGAGGTGGACGTTATGCTGGCGGCTTGTAGAGCGTAATTGCACCTGGTAGAAAGCCTGACCCACATGGGGGCAGGCCGCAACAATACAATGTTTTATGAATCTGTTGCGGCCTGACCCATTTGGGGGCAGGCCATCAAGATGGCTTTTCTGTGCATATATATGAATATAAGCTACTGTATATGATTTGTAATTACAACTGTTCAAATAATTGCCCTACAATACAGTAAATTAACCAATTTTACATGTATTTTCTTACTGGTAATGGAACCCATCAATTTGTCTACCGCGAAGAAGGCAAAGAGTGTCATTCCAGAGTATGGCTCAGGTGATGAAGATTCTTGTGGTGAATCCTACAGTCCATCTTCACAGTATGACTCCTCATTGAACGAAGGATGGAAAATTGCAGCAAAAAGAGCAAAGAAAGTGACAAGCTTTTGTGTTGGCTGTGAGGGTAATCCATTCATGTGCCTGGAATGCTTCAGTGTGAAACATCATGGCTAATATCATACAAAGGGAGAACAATGAACTCAAAATATGGGAATGCACATCTTTTGTTTATTCATTATGTGTTCCAAGCCAAGGATAGTTATTTGTCGTGAACAGGAAGAATAATTTTCTCTTTTTTTTTAATGTGATATGTTTTTGGGGTCGATATTTATACTCTATGATGGAAAACTAAAGGGGATATTTGAGAAAAATTCAATTTTCAACCACTCAAGTTAAAAGAAGAAGAATTAAATGTAATTTACCATATTTCATAATAGTCTCAATTCAAGGTAAAATTGAAATGGTTTAATGGTCAATAAATTATATTCTTTTTATTGTTTATCTTTCTTTAATGCCTTATCCATAGTAAGAGAATCTTTAATACAAAAAAAATATTAATAGGTGCATCCTATATTGGATAATTAGGAGGATAGTAATTAACATCAAAATGACCACTGGTGGGTCAGGTCGCCACAAGGGAATGAACCACCTGACCCACTGGTGGGTCAGGTTGCATGGAATGTGTTAATAGTGGCTTTCAAGAAAAGGTAGGCAAATCATGTTTAACAAATAGGGCAAATTAATGGGAAGTAACCCAAAAAGTGGCGTGCAGCCTGGAAAGTAGCCCAATACGCTATACTCTTTGCCCAATCTAGCAACACTCATACGTACGTGTAGGAGAAACCATAAAGTCCCTAATCTAACACAACAAAACCTAAACTAGACTATTGTAGGTAATTCTTTACAAGAGGTCTGCCTCCCCTCTCTAAAATGGGGAAAATTTCCTACTCCCAAAAGTTTATGGAAACTTCTCGTCCAGTGCTGCATATTTCCGACAGCTCACATCGTATGTCAAATATATTCAAACTACTCCAACCTAACTTTACATAACCTAACCTCAACTCCCCTTCTAACGAGGGGGCTTCGCCCCCCTCTGCTAAGGAGACTGAGTGAAATTGCTTGGTTTCTGTACGTGGCCAAAAATTCCTCAAATATATTTAAACTACTCCAACCTAACTTTACATAACCTTCTAACAGGGGGGCTTCGCCCCTCTTGAACCCCCTTTGGAGACTGAGTGAAATTGTATTGTTTTCGTACATGGTAAAAAAATCCCTGAATGTATGGAATTGCCCTACATCTAGGTAAATGTAAGGAATTTCCCTACATCTACGGTATTTTTTTAACCCATAACTCAAAAACTATGCATTTGCGATAAACAATGAAGATACACTGTGTTTGGTGCCATGTAATGTGTATATTATAACATAATGTGAATGTGTGAATGTATGTCGTATCGCCATGGCCCAGTGGCGCCAGGACGTTACACACAGACGCTGCGTTGTTGTTAGGCACAGCCTCGTCAAAGGTGTTAATGTAGCTGTGACCAAATTGATTTCAGCTGTGGAGGAGTCATGCACAAGAGTCACGCACACCTCTGAGCAGTACTCTGCTTTCGCCCCCCGCCTGCTATCTTCTGCTGGCTTCTCTTGGTACAGGAGCGGCCAGCGGGCAGCATGCTTGCTGAATCAACACCATTCCCACGGCAAGGAGCACCTCCTAAGCACAACGTAGCATCTGTGTGTAACGTCCTGGCGCCACTGGGCCATGGCGATACGACATACATTCACATTATGTTATAATATACACATTACAGCCACGGACTCTACTAGCGGGACAGAAACCTTGCAATAAGGTGACAAGCTACCCAAACTGGTGCTAGCGAGAGGGCAGTTTATGTGGACGCAGCTGGCCGCTGGCGCCACGCCAGACCAGTGAGGTGAGCGTCGTTTTGTGGGTTCACTATGCTTCTCTCCCAACACAAGCTTGGCCTCCAGTGGGAATGCATGGTTTCCATATGGGGAACACTAAATTCGTCACAAACACTTATTCTAGTGGTCGTGGGAGGAAAAAAAATCCCTAATTGCAGGGAATTTCCCTAGATCTATGGTATTTTTTCCTCCCCTCCCCCCCCCACACACACACTAAAAAAAATATGCGATTGCGATGGATTTCATGTCCCCCACCCGAAACCCCGCATTCCCACAGGTCCCCAAGCTTGTTTTGGGGATTAGGGGGGATTATGGGCAAACACTAGAATTTTACCAAAAATACAAAAAAAAGTGCAACCTGGCATGACCCCTATCTATGACAAAAGACCACACTGTACGGGTTAAGGGTGTGGTACCGTACGTTACATTAGGATAAAAATGTTAGGTAAAGTTAGTCTTGATAATTGGTTTGCTGCTACACTCCAGGCTAGTTTATAGTTGACACAGTGGTGGTGAGCTGCAGTTTTAGGCCACTTTGAATAGTCAGTGTCTCGGAATTAGAGCGCTGAGGCCTCATGCATGATCACTCCAGAATCATGGCAAACAAAAACTTCTTTTGAGCTGTAACGCTTTGTATCGCTTCTTAGGTCCCCTTCTCAACACTTCTATACTTCACTTACCAGCCGGGGGCTTCGTGGTGCAGTGGTTAGCACACTCGGCTCACAATCGGAGTGGAAAAATCTGGGGGGCTTTTCCGATACTCTACGCCCCTGTCCACCCAGCAGTGAATGGATACCAGGTATTAATCGGGGGTTGTGTCCCGTCTCCTGGGGTATGTTCCCTTTTCCTATAATTCCTTTCCCCTCTTGTCTCTCTCCGGCATACGACCACAGATGTTGCGCCGACTAAACGAAATTTTCTCACTTTTTCACTTACCAGCCAAAAATTTTCTTGCTAGCGTCAAGCGTGTGGGGGGGAAAAGGCGCGCCAATGCCTCGGTGGTGTTTGTGTCTTTTCAACGGGACGCTAATCCTGTCACACCTGCTGCTCATAGTTTTTCCTCGTTCCTGAGAAATGTGAGGATGAAACTGTTTTATTCCTATTATTTTTTTTACGTCTATGCCTATAGCCCCGGTAGGCTTGCTTGAGGGGCCTGGATGGTATTCGGCCCCAGCCCGTCATGGCGCAGGAAAGTGTTTATAGTGGCGCCATCTTCTCTTGGCTCATGCTGCCCCCCGGAACTCCTTCTTGATTCACTTGACGGTTTCATCTAGAGTCCGGGTTGATTGGTGGTCTTCAGGACAGCATGTGGGTAGTTTTAAGCCACTCGGCGGTGACTGAAAAATCCGAGGTGGTAGCGTGAGGATTCGAACTCGCGTCGTCCATCACGTGGTGAATGTGGGCCAGCACGCTACCACTTCAGCCACCGCCTACCCAACTTGTTGCTTGTTGTTGTTTTGTGTCGTCATTTTTTGTGGGTACTGGGTTCTCACTAATCACTGGCTCAAAGATCAACGGGACGGAGATGAGCACAAGGCAACGTGTAGCCCACAGAGTTATATACTAGACTCACTAGAGGCTTCAACTAATCAACTCCAATCTCATTGTAATATTTGGTGTAAGGAACTTATATTTTGTGTAAATATACCACTGTTTAAAACAACTCAATTAGTATATATTGCTTTCATTACCATATAAACATACTTGATGTTTAATAATTTGGAAGGTTTAATGATATGTATTAACATCATATGTGGACTTTCTGAAGAAAACCCTATTCTACCCTTGAAAATAAATATGTTATATCCAATATTGCTATTTACTCATCAAAATTGGATTCCTTGGCCCCCCAAACTCTATCCTTAACACAAAATTAGGACTATGTTGAGTAGTACAAAAGTTGCAGCGAATTACACAATATACCTACCGGATATTTTGGCCGCCATCTTGAATTGTGAAAATGCCAAGCGAGGGTAATCGTTACACCCGACGGATTCTTGATCTACAAGGCCTAAACTACTGAAAAATGCAAAAAAACGATTGTTACAAAAAATTTCCAGGTTCGACCTCTGTTCCACCGGACTAGTCAGGATTTTTCCCGCTGACAAGGAGCAGTTACTGTCCCCCTTGGGTACGGGGGATGGGAGTGTGGTGTCTGAAGGTCCCGGCAGGTTGTTAAGCGCATGACCTGCGACTCAGCTGTGATACACGCCATGGTTATGGAAATCCTGCTACTGCTAATTGCACTGGAGGTGTAGGCTTTGCACCGGGGTTTAGCAGCCGCAGAACTTCCCTATTCTCAAGGCACTGAAACTACGTTTGACCACCAACATGTAGATAACCTCACGTATCGTCCGAGATGGAGGGTGAACGGGAGTCAGTCATGTCCAGGAGGGCATGCAAGCCGCTGAGGCTCGCACCCTGTTCCTGTTGCGAGCATAGTATCTGCTGCTCCTGTTTTCTTATTTGTAGCTCCATCCCTTTTAACCATCATTCCCGGGGACAACGTTAAATCACAAACAACGCACTCAAAAGCACAAATGCAATCAGACACGACTACACAGATATTATCTCTTCGAGTTTACAACACGGACTGAGATTAGGGTTGCCAACCTGCCACACTTTCCTTAAAATGCCATTTGTTCCATATTGGTTTGTCTGAATGGTTCAGCAGATAAAATTCAACATTATACAACTGTAGTGAGCGCCTTTTTCAGTGAACCACAAAACCAGACCATAAAATTAAGCTTGTCAAGTGTCATCCTGAAATAATGTAAACTACATTGTGTTGTAACATTCCTCCCCCTTCCTCCTGCCTTCACCAGCAATGGCTGTCAGTCATGGCAGGCTAGAGAAATTTTAGGGTTGCCACCAGTTCCTTAAAATATGGATTCGTTCTGTATTGGAGAATGGGATGTTGCTTTCCTTATTTTTTTTAGCTCAAGGTGTCAATCCTAATTGAGACTATTCCCATTGTTCTCCTCTTTGAGCACTCTCATCTAGCAGCAAACAAAGGGAACCCACGCTCACGTCTTTGACTGGTACAAAGAAACACGCCAGTCCTCATCAAAAGACCGACTTGGTCGGCTAGGCTGATGTCAGCTGATAGAGTCGGTCTATCGGCATCCTACCCTCCCATTCATGGGCCATCACGCGGCAATATCCTGTGGTCCCTCCTCGGAGGGACGTACGCATTTGACCCCGACAGCTTCCATATAGCCCGTGTCCCCACCCTTGAGGTGGCCACAAATAAAAAAATAAAAAAAAAACTTCAATAATCAGGATGCTCGTATTCCAAGTCACCGCTCGTAAACCAAGGCATGTTTTGTGATTTTTCTTTGCTCGTAAATCAAAACATTTGTTAACTAAGGCACTCGTAAACCGAGGTTTGACTGTATCCATTACTGTTTATAATTCGTCTTAGTAACTGAGCTTATTTATGACTCCTTGCCATGTGTCTGCAAGGAACTGGGAAGTGATTATAATGACTATGGTGTCATTAAACTTATTATTATTATTATTATTATTATTATTATTATTATTATTATTATTATTATTATTATTATTATTATTATTATTATTATTATTATTATTATTAGTGAGGTTGTGGATTTTGTATGCCTATATAAAGTGGGAATTGAATTTGAAAAAGTATGCAAAATAATTTTGAATGGTGAAGAAATGGAGGAGGTTAATGAGTTTAAGTACCGGTACCTTGGATTAGTTATGTGTAAGCATGGTGGTACAGAAGGAGAGACAAGAGAAAGGGCATTGCAAGGAAGAAAGGTGGTAGAGTGTTTGGGACGTACTATCATGAATGGCAGAAATGTGAGCATGGAGGTAAAGAGGGATTTGAGAAATACAGTAATAGTACCAACCCTCACATATGCAAGCGAAACATGGGCTTGGAATGAAAGTCAGAGGTCTAGAGTGCAGGCAGTGGAAATGAGTTATTTGAGGAGTGCATGTGGTGTGAGTAGAAGGGATGGAATGAGTAATGAAAGTGTGTATGAGTGTTTTGGAATGTGTCACGTTGGTGAAGGGAAGTGTGGAGTAGTGGAAGAAGTGAAGTGACAGACTTTAAAGTGGTTTGGCCACGTGGAGCGAATGAAGGAGATTAAGATGACCAGGAGGGTGTATGTGAGTGAGATAGAGGGAGGGAATGTTAGAGGATGACCTCCAGTGAAATGGAGGGATAGGGTGCAGGAGTACGTTAGGGAGAGGGGTGAAAGATCCTTGAGAAACCTTGAGCAGGCAAGGAGGGAGTGTCTGGATAGAGAGAGATGGAAACTCTTCTGCCGTGGCCATCCCCTGGTGGGAGCTCCTAGGAGCAGGCGTCAAAGATGAATGAATGAATGAATATTATTATTATTATTATTATTATTATTATTATTATTATTATTATTATTATTATTATTATTATTATTATTATCATTATTATTATTATTATTATTATTATTATTATTATTATTATTATTATTATTATTATTATTATTATTATTATTATTATTATTATTATTATTATTATTATTATTATTATTATTATTATTATTATTATTATTATTATTATTATTATTATTCTTATTATTATTATTATTATTATTATTATTATTATTATTATTATTATTATTATTATTATTATTATTATTATTATTATTATTATTATTATTATTATTATTATCATTATCATTATTATTATTATTATTATTATCATTGAGATCCATGAAAGTACATTTACTTTTACTTCTATTTCAATTTACATTCTTATTACTAAATTTGGTTTGCTCATGGATAAACTAATTACAAAAACTACTTGTCAAATAGATGTCAGTGTAGCTAAAGATTCATACTTTAATATGTTGTATTAATATTTGTAACTTTCCTATGCTGTTAAGAATACATTGTCATTCTTTTGTCTAAAATTGACAAATTTGTTTACTTTTACCCCAATGTACGGTACATCAAGGGAGGATAGAAGAATTATACAGACCCAAACAGAAACCCCTTGATGATTAAACATGAATATAAAGCAGAAAAAATAAAAGGTGGGGCGACAAAAACAGTGCATGATGAGTTGCCTGACAGCCATAACCTTTCTCCAGGAATGGTGGGACATCAGGCACAGCAAGGATGGGCTGACGGAAGAGGAGTTGTACGTGAGTGGCTCCAGAGTGGTGTGGTCCCGAGGTCAGGCTGGCCGAGTGGGGTCCCGGCAGGTTGTCAAGTGCATGACCTGCGACTCAGCTGTGATACACGCCATGTTTGCCACCTTCTACACCTACCCAGACCAACCGTCCCTGCTGGGAGAACCTGTCCCTCAAGGACCCACAGGTAGGCTTTGCTCTTTAATTATTTGACCAAACAAAGATAACAACAATAAAAAAAGCCTGCTGGACACTGCTCCGAACAAGAGGCCAAAAGAGAGGTCAGTATCAGGTGAAGAGGTGTCTTGGTAGTCTCCTCTGTTATCTTTAAATATTAATAAGTGTGTGTAACAAATGACAAGCCACTTCTCAGTTGCTTTAACATCCAAAGTATTATTTTGAGAGTGGATGTGTGGATCATTTTCATTATATTTCTTGGCACATCATTAATTCTGTCTATGCAAGGTAGTTATAAGAAAAATAGTATCAGTTCATCCTAATAGAAGTGTTGGTATGTTTGTTTGATAATATAATTTTTATGCCCACAATATCTGCCACTTGGGTGCTTGTCTTCCTTATATATCCATCACTAGTAACCCTGACGATGGCTACTCACAGCATGTCATGTTCAAAAGTCAGGGATTCAAGCCGTTCTATATCTCTTCCGTGTTGGTTTCCTGCAGGCGACTCGCTGCCCAGCATCTGCATCGTGGAGAATGACTGCCTAACCATCGTCACAGAGGAGGGAGATGATTACTCTGTTGCCCTCCCATTCCCGGTGAGTTGGCCTGAGGGGCATGAGATGATCTTGTCCTTGAGGAAGTAGTTGGAAGTTGTTTGCAGTGAGATAGGACTTGCTTCTGTTGAGGTTCCTGAAATAGAACTTTAGTGTCTTCATGCAGTCAATAGGCCTATCCAGTGATCCAGCATTTGTGGTTATCCAGCATGAAGCTTATTCCCTGCAAACCAGATTAGCAGACTTTTACAGAACAGTATTGGTGTTTGGGGGGTACTAAACAGGCAGCTTATATGTCCATATTCTCAGACGCTTCCATCCCTCACATCAGCTGTTTCCAAAGGCTGAAAAGGAGATTAATCGCATTCTCATGAGTGTTTTTCCACGTTCATTGTACAGAGGAAGAGTCAGACTACCACCAGGGTCATGACACTACCCCAGGAAAGGCCCACAACTCCTGCGAAAGCCTTGTCAATCGTGCGAGCTTGGGCGCCGAAATGTTTAGTAATATGACCGAGTGTTTTATGCTGGGTCACTTACTTCATTGTTTCGTGGGTGTTTGGAGGCTATTGACCAGGAAGCTATTAGGGTCCACACTCCTCCTCCCTACCTACTTTGTGTCGTATAATATAATAATTTAAGTTGCGTTTTCTGCCAGGTGAGGCAAGTGTGGGATTCTGCTGGAGCAGTGGTTAAAGCTCTGTGCTGTCACGCTCCGGCGTGGCCACCGGAGGTTCGAGCCCCGACAGGTCAGGATTTTCCCGCTGATAAGGAGCAGTTACTGTCCCCCTTGGGCACGGGGAATGGGGCGTGTCGTGTCTGAAGGTTCCGGCAGTACCAAGAAATTGACCATAATGAGTCTCTAATCGGAAATACTTGTTGGCGATGACGAGTCTAGCTCGTGATCAGGCCGTGGTGAACTATACACACACACACACATACATGAAATAATGAAAAAATAAGTGAAATATTTATTTTAATTTATCGTAAACGTGAAGGGTCATCAAAGAAGGAAGGAAATTAGATTTATATTCATAACATCATTTACGATTAGATGGCTTGAAAATTTAGTAGATTTATTGTGCCCTCTCCTTAACAGGAGTGTGTGTGTGTGTGTGTGTGTGTGTGTGTGTGTGTGTCCCTAGCACCCTCTCGGGAACAGCGGGGACACGCCCATGGTGCCACACAGGGCGCGGTAGGCTTCGGCTGCGTCGCACGGGTTGCGGGAGTGGTGGCACAGGTCAATGAAGGGGTCAGGCCTGAGGACGGCGTTGCACCTCCCCCACACGCCCAGCAGGGGGTAGCAGTGCACGACCCTCTCTGCCTCCTGGATGGAGAGGCTGTCGACGGGCGCCACGCGGGGTGTGTGGCAGTGTTGATCTTCCTGCCATGACTTGACCAAGTGCCAGAGGTCTGGGGCCCTGATGCCCGTAGACAGGAGGTGGTCGTTCCCCGCCTCCCCGTCAAAGGTTCCCAGCATGCCCGCCAGATGCCCGTACGTCCAGCCCTGCGCCTCAATGCTCACCACTTGCTGGTTACCGAAAATTATAATCTTCACCAGCGGTAACTCAACCGTGATAAATGCGTAAGCGACCATGATGGTGATTTCCCCGACCTGAAGTTGTCGGTCTCCAATATCCTGGCCGTTTAGTAACACGTGAAAATCAGGCTTCACCACGATCACGTAGCCGGGCGTGGCGACGGTGACCTGCGGACGAGCATCGGGTACTGGGTGTGACATGGTGATCTTGTTCCCGGCGAAGGTGGCCAGGATGACTTCGCACGTGGAGAGTGGCATACGCAGCTTTGCCCCGTCGAAGGTCAGGATCTCCGTGCCCCCGATGACCATCGCCGTGCGGTTCCAAGGCGGCAGCACGTCTCTCCATGCGGGGGGTTCCGAAAGGGAGTAGTAGAGCCCAAGGAGTTTGTTGGTGGGAATGTTGGCGTGGCTGTCGTACGCCCACACCATGTCACGCAGCTCCGTCAGAGGCGTCAAGGTGACCTTCTGCATGACCTGCAAAACGAAATTACTTTGAATTAATAAAAACGTGTCATGTTTTTGCCGTGTGAGGAGAGGATGATGGCAATAAATGATAAATACAACAGAGAAGTGTAAGCATCTTAAGCACCGAGTTGATGGCCCTAAGACTGAGCATCGCGGTCCTGAGCAGGGCTGGATTATTTCTGAGGAGTGCCAGGTCCTCCCGGAGTGTGCTCAGGACTCTGCCCAAGATCTTCATGAGGACGTCCAGCTTCTCAAGATCGGTATGTGCGATCACGAGAGCTCTCAAGTCTTCCTTCAGGGCCAGGAATAGTTCAGTCTCTTCCAGCTCCTGCCAGAGGTACTGCAGGCTGGGCAGCAGGTTCTGTCCTCCACTCTCAATGGTCTCCACGACTTGATTTCCAACTATAAAAGAAAAGCAGTGCCTGGCTGTATTTTGTGGCCCTTAATTCCCACCAATTAGTTATTCAAGCTTCGTGCAAACAGAAATAAATAGATAAATAACTACAGTCGCCTACCTTCTTTGACAACGTAATTATAGGTCTTGCTTTCTTCTCCCCAAATGATATGCTCGTGGTAAGGGTGATACAAAGCTCTCGGCAGTTGACTCCTCGCCCACTGTAGCTGAAGCCACGTAGTGTAGCCAATTTTCCTCACGTAAGACACTGCAGGGGAACTCACGAGGCGTTTCAACAGCTCATAGGTTGGTTTGAGTTTCTGTTGGACCATGTAGGCGAACAGTTCATCCACGCTGGTCTGTATCTGTTTGGTGAGGGCGGTGATCTGCACCGGGGGGAAGACCAGGTGCTGGCGGTGGGCCTCCTCCACCACAGCCTGGTACACCCGCCCCGACCACTCGGCCACGCCCCCCAGCGACTCTTGCATCGCCGCCCGCACCTCCGCCTGCAAAAACAACACAGTGCTGCCCTTAGAACTGCTAGATGGATGTTTGATGCGGCTTCACTGAGGAGTATATAGTGGATGAATTACTCTCTCTCTCTCTCTCTCTCTCTCTCTCTCTCTCTCTCTCTCTCTCTCTCTCTCTCTCTCTCTCTCTCTCTCTCTCTCTCTCTCAAGTCGAGATGCAAATTCTTGCTTACATTAGATTTAAAAGGATTTCAATTAGGTTTAAGGACAGACTACCTAGTCTGAACCATAGGGTTTGTGTGGTCTGAATATCTGTGTAAATATTTATGTAAATCTCTCTCTCTCTCTCTCTCTCACACACACACACACACACACACACACACACACACACATACACTTATACGTATAACTTACCTCAACTTTCTCGAGCTCCTCTTTCATGCAGGAGAACTCGGCGTCGATGTGGGGGTAGAGAGTGAACTGACTCTTCAACACGACGAGCGTCGTCTGTGCTTCCTGGTCGCGGATGGCGAGCTTCCCCTCGAGACCCAAGGGATTCCTGACACCGAACCTGGCGTTATAAGCTTTGCCTCTCCCGTCCCGCCTCGCAGTGGTCAGCTCCAGGAACGCCGGTCCGCATACTGATAAGGTAGAGTTGTGGCTACCCAGCAGGGCCATGGTGGACGCAGCGGTTATTTGTAAGCCTAGGCACTCCGGGTCCCACCGCGGCACAACCACACCCGTGACATCGAGGGAAACGCCGCCCCCCGTCGCCACCGCGAGGCCCAGCGTCAAGTCGTGTTTATTGATTCGGTCAAACCTGGCTCTGGTTGAAAAGTTCACTTCCTCTCGTGAACTGTTTTTGTGGTATTTCAGGTCAAGTTCCAGCGCGTGGGGCGAGGCAGCCGTGTTCAGGGTGACCCGCGGGTGGTAGCTCAGCAGCTGTGGGGAACGTAGCGAGATCGTAATCGTTAAAATACACGAAGCGAGTGTGATGCGCCATGAATGTGCTGTAAGCGAGATATAACAATAAAACAATACTTCTATCTGTATCTATCTATCTATCTATCTATACCACCCAAATACGCACAAAGACACTCACTCCCCCCCACCCCCCCCCACACACACACACTCACACAAAGACCCCTCCACAGACACACACACACACACACACACACACACACACACACACACACACACACTCTTCCCTGGCCTGCCTCTCCTCACCCTGGTGGTCAGGTTGGCATCGACCCTGACGGTGTTGTTGGCCAGCAGGACGGAGGCGAGATTGCCGGTGATCCTGTCTGCCACGTCGGGGAAAATGTTCAGCTCGAAGGTTCCCCGCACGCCGCCGCCGCTGCCGCTGTACTCCACCATAGCTGTCACGCCCCTCGCCAGCGTCGGGTGACTCAGCTTCCCCTCATATGAAGATCTCCCGGTCCTATCGTCGTGGGAGTACCTGGCGGTCATCGTGTACATACCGGCGTCCCTCTCAGAGCTAGGGAAGGGCGGCTTGTTCACGGCGCGGAGGACCCCAGCGGCCAGCGTCGTCGCCGAGTGGTTGGTGTCAAGATGCTGAATATAGGGAGTGTCCAAGAAGTCACTCTGAATGTCCCCGGGGCACTCTGCATCGAGGCAAGTTTTATACAGGGTTACGAGATTCACGACGTCTTGCATAAAGGTTTGAATGCCTCTGAGATTAAGGAAGAAGCCGCATCCCTCAACTGTCCCCGAAGCCGTCTTGTCCAGCTCCCAGCCCATCAGCGTCCGCAAGGTAGTGTCGTTGGCCGACCAGACGAGGCTCCTCGTGTTGCCCCGACTCGTCCAAGTCAAGTCCGTTCCCAGAGGTCGCTTGATTGGGAAGAGGCGCGCGCCCCCCTGCGTCAGAAGTGTGGGATAGTGAGGAAGTATACACACACACACACACACACACACACACACACACACACACACACACACACACACACACACACACAGAGACTATGCACCTCTTCAAGTGTCGCTTGACAACCTTCAGGCACGGACGGTAGACAATAGTGCCACTACTAACCACACCAAGACCATGGTGATGCAAGTTTGCACGTCCAAGAGAAATGTGCCTCCTCCGCTGCTGTCTATTGGCTCACACCACCTCCAGGCCCGGACCCGACGAAGTATATCCTATATTGCTTAAAGAAACAAAGAACGAAACTCTCTCCTCCCTCACAACCGTTTTCAACATGTCCTTGCGACAAGGCATCGTCCCTTCGGATTGGAAAAAGGCTAACGTGACACTGATTTTTAAGAAGGGAGACAGAAAAATACCAGGTAATTACAGGCCCATTAGTCTTACTTCAGTTGTAGGTAAGCTGCTCGAGAGCATAATTAGAGACAAAATTATGAGTTACCTTGAAAGCTACTCATTAATTGGGGATCCACATCATGGCTTCCGTAACAAAAGATCCTGCCTATCAAATCTATTGACCTTTTATAACGACCTCTTCTCAGTTTATGACGTAACCAAATCATTGGACATAGTCTATCTTGATTTCCAGAAAGCGTTTGATAAAGTCCCACATCATAAATTACTTTACAAATTAAAGCAAATAGGTATTGACGGTCAAGTACACCAATGGATCGCGAATTGGTTGAGCAACAGACGAGTGGTGATTGATGGATTTAACTCAGAGTGGGCGCCGGTCACTAGTGGGGTCCCTCAGGGCTCGGTTCTTGGCCCAGTGCTCTTCATTATTTACATCAACGATGTGGATGTTGGACTCAGTAATCGCATTAGTAAATTTGCAGACGACACAAAGATTGGTAACTCGGTTCTCACTGACGAACACAGGCAAAATCTCCAAGAGGATCTGCACAAAATTTCATCTTGGTCTGATAGATGGAAGATGCCCTTTAGCGTAGACAAGTGCCAGGTCCTTCAAGTTGGAACAAGAAATAAGAAGTTCGATTACGACATGCGCGGCGTCAAACTCAAAAGCGTTCAATGCGTCAAGGACCAGGGTGTCAAAATCGCGGCAAACCTCAAATTCTCATATCAATGCATCGATGCAGCAAATAAAGCGAACAGAATGTTGGGCTTCATTAAAATAAACTTTTTATTCAAGAATAAAGATGTAATACTTCCGCTCTCCAATAGTTTAGTCAGACCCCACTTGGAATATGCGGTACAGTTTTGGTCTCCCCATCATGCAAAGGACATTGCTAAACTAAAACGCGTTCAGCGTCGGGCAACAAAAATGATCCCTTCCTTGCGCAACAAATCCTACGAAGAAAGGCTTTCCGCTCTTAACATGTTATTCCTTGAGAAACGTCGCCTCCGAGGAAAACTGATCGAATGTTTTTAAATACTTATTGGATTCACGAATGTGGACAAATCAAAATTGTTTATGATCTATGACACTTTGCGTACGAGGAACAAGGGCACAAAACTTAAATATAGGTAAGTAAATTCAGACTGCACCAAATTTTTCTTCACCAACGTTGTAGTGCGAGAATGGAATAAGCTCCCACCTTCAGTGGTCCAGTGTAACACGATTGACTCCTTTAAAACAAGCTCGACCGACACTTCCTTCAACTCAATGTTAACTATAGTGAAATGCAAAGTTTTGGAGCCATCTGATCAATGTTGAATCACTTATTTGGACATACCACCTAGTCTGAATCTTGGGGTCTGTGTGGTCTGATTTTCTATGTAACTCTCTCTCTCTCTCTCTCTCTCTCTCTCTCTCTCTCTCTCTCTCTCTCTCTCTCTCTCTCTCTCTCTCTCTCTCTCTCTCTCTCTCTCTCTCTCTCTCTCTCTCTCTCTCTCTCTCTCTCTCTCTCTCTCTCTCTCTCTTTTACACACACACACACACACACACACACACACACACCTTGAGACGGGTGAGCCTCGTAGTCGGCGTGGTGCTGTGCGTCATCTCCGTGGTCAGCAGCACATCGTGGCCCGTCTCTGAGCTGTACGTTATCTGAGACTCCACCTTGGAGTTATGCGAACCCTCAATCTCTTCCATATCCAGTGAGCTGCTAAATTTGTAACTTCTCCCTTCCGGGCCATGATAACTGATAAATGTTTCAATGTTAGCCGAAGAATTGCGTGCTTCGAAGCTGTTTTCAAACGCTAATACCATGTCCTTCCTTCTACCTGTATGGATCTCAAAACCGGCGCTCGTTTTCACGATGAGGCTGTGTCGCAGGTGGACGTATTCCCGCACGGCCAGGAACGCGCAGGTCCGGTTCTGGTACTTGACGACGCCTCTGTCAAAGCAAGGGAGAGACTGTCAACACCGCCTCAACTCGTCTTTCCAGCTCCTGACGTATCACTATATGATGGATGAGAGGAGCTACAATTGGGGAAGACAACAGATAGAGGTTGATAATGTACTTAAAACATTTAAAATAAGAGAAAATGCAATCATCGGGACATATGTGTAGAAGAGGATAAAAGATGGGCCAAAAGAGCGACAGACTGGGAAATAATTAATATAAGAAGGCCCAAGAAGAGGGAGCCGTTCAGCGGGTGTGATGGAATTATTAAGTTTATGGAACGCTGACACAGAAATTGGAAACTAGAGGCACACAACATGAACGAAAGGAAACGCTTGGGAGAGTCCTGTTGTCCTGCTGAGGAATGGCACAGGCTGATGACAATGATAATATATCTATCTATCTATCGATCGATCTGTCTATCTATCTATCTACTTATCTACTTTCTGGATACTTACTGGACAGAAGAAAAGTCTGCAAGGTGAGGCATCGTGATGACGGACATTTCCGTGGAGAAGTATTTGCTGAGGTCCCTGTCGGCGTCCCACCAGAGCGTGGCGCCCAGCTTGCTGGTCGTGAGGTCCAAGTCGCCGGAAACCGTGACGCGGCGGACGTCCTGCTCGCCGGGGAATATCAGACAGCTGATCTTTCCGTGTACTTGTCTGCCGTCGAAGAGGAGATTGGACTTCACATCGACGTAGTGTACGAGGAAAAACATCGTTTGGAAGTTCGTTTCATCTACATCTCTCGAGAGAGGCGACAAATCCAGGTGGAACAGCGGTTGTCCCAGTGGGGTTTGCAGATTCAGCCGTATAACCAGCAGGCCTTCACCGAAAGCACCCAGGGACTCAAACTTGTAGCGCTGTCCGAGCAGAGAGACCGCCCACTGCGCGTGTATTTTGATGACAGTTTCCTCGGCGGTTATGGACAGGGGCCCGTCGACATGCAGCAGGATCGAGGTGCCATACTTGACCACAGCCTTCATCTGGGCGACCTGCGCGTACTTGGAGTTAAGATGCAGCCCCATCACCACGGCCACGGGGCTGATGAGTCGGGGCGCCTCGGCCTGCAACGACATAACGACACTTGGTGCTCTCCATCATGAGGGGAAGGCACGGCAACGACTTGTGATTCATTCTCTCTCTCTCTCTCTCTCTCTCTCTCTCTCTCTCTCTCTCTCTCACCCACCCACCCACCCACACACACACACACACACACACCTTGGCCTGCACAGTGTAGCTGGTGGTGGCGATGTTGGTTTGCATGACTTCCAGGCGGAGCAGCGTCTCGGTGGATGGAACAACACTGAGGAACTGGAGAGAGGCGCCAATCTGTTCCGTCTGGAGGTACACGCTAACATGTCCCTTGTACTGGACCCTCTCGAGCCCAACTGCAAGAAGAAGAGGTAAAAAAAAAAAAAAAAAATGAACATGCACATATACATACATTCATTCTTACACGAGATGCAGTAGTATTTGACATAGGCTACTAGGTCCATATTCTCAACATTTAAGGGTTACACACACACACACACACGGCCACATTTTGCAGGGCTGTCTACCATCAGGGTCATTAAACTACCCCTGCAAATGCTTAAAACGCCTACAAAAGACTCGTCAAATGTGTGTGCTCGGCGACTTACCGCGTATCAGGAGCTGAGCCACGTAGTCCACGGCGGGCGTTCCCTGGAGTTGGAGGTCGGTCTGCAAGCAGGCGAGTTGCCTTTCCGAGCGATTTACAATGAAGGCGGAGGAGTACTTGGTCTCCCGCCCCGACACGACCGATTTGCGGATGAAGGAAGTCACATTCCAGGCACCGACGTTACACTCGAACTCAAACTTGAGCAGCTGAACAGACGAAATCAGGCTGAAGTGTTGACGCTGATCCACATCGACGCTTACTGAAAATACATCGTGATGGTTGCCTGTGCACGGATACAGCACTATGCGGAATTTATAATAGAAGATAAAATGACACTCACGCCCGTATTACAACATTGCATAACTTTTCCTTACACTATAATTTATTCCACAATAGAAATTTGTTTACAATGTGCATTATACTTACGCTTAGCATCCAGATCGATGTAGTGGGCGAGGGCGTGTCGTGTGCCCGCGTGGACGTCCACATTCACCCGCGAACCGATGCTCTTCCTGATTACACCGAGCTCCAGGATTTGGTCGCTTCGATGTGGCGGCAGGTTATTACCATAAGAAAATCCAAAACTGTCCTCTTGAGAAAGCGACGTCTTAGCGATCTTTCGGGTTACTTTAATTATCCTTTGTAACACCATGATGCCGTAGTGCAACTGGCCGATGAGTTCAATAGATTTTTCCCACTCCGTGTCGGTGACGGTGAGTGCAGCAGTGGCGTTCACTCGTGTTGTCGTCATCGTCGTGGAGACGGAGCATCCAGCTGCCTCTTGTAACACGGTCGTCCGTATTTTGAAGTCTCTTCGCGTGTGAGAGCCGTAGCTTTGGCAATCGAGAGTCAAAACTTCTGAATTGGAATGTTTTTCCAAGGTAGCGTTAATCACGAAACCTTTCACTGACGCCTCCGTTCTGTTGAGGGAGAGCCTGGCAAAGGACGGGGCTCCCAGGGGCAGGCAGTCACAGTGGGAGACATCCGGCACGTCCACCTCGTAACACAACTTAAGGCCGAGGATAGACTCGAGGTCGGTGGAGCACGACTTGTGACGAACCCTCACATCCCGCATGAAGGGCGGGAAGACCTTTGTGGCTGCCTGGTCTCTCTTCTTATTCATGAGGAAAGCCTCGACCTGAGTGTTAACTATATTCATGTCGTCAGGAAGGTCGAGCTGGAGCTGGATACTTTTCCCCCTCTGGCCGTGTATCTTGGCGGCGACGCCATTGCTGCTCGAGACGTTAAATTCCATTTTCAGTCCCGTCTTTAGGAGGTGTGCATCGTAACCAACAAAGCCGCTGCTGTAGACCGAAAGGCTCGGCATAACCTTAAGGGCAGAGCCCACGGAGAGCCTGTTCAAGGTATTTTCTACCTTTAGTCCAGCGACGGCAGTTGCCTGAAAGCTCAGCTTGAGGGCCGCCCCGTGGATGGTGGGGAAGGAGTAGTCGAGCTCTGGCCGGAGCACGCGTGCCGAGTCTATTCTGAGCGTTTTCATTGCCTGAAGAACACTAATAATTTTTGAAATTATCTTAGCTTTCATTTCCCCAAGATTTATATTGCTGAAATCAACCGAGACGGATGAAAAGAAAATGTCCTGCCCCAAGATACGGAGGAAGGAGTCTCCCTTGATATCAAAGAGGTTGTTGTGGTAGATTTCATTCAGTATATTGGCGATGATGGAAGTCTCTGTGGAGCGCCTCGGCCTTCCTCCAGCTTTGTCTTTTGGTGTCGTAATATTTCCATGCTTTTTAAGAAGCTTGACGAAATCGTCAGAAATTTTCTCAAAGCTGGACGTCTTGAAGTAGCCTTCAGGCCCAAAGAGTCGAGCGAGGATCGGTTCCAGGCCCTCCACGCGGATCCCAAGCTCGGCGACGTTCATGGAGATTTCCTCGAAGGCTGCCGTCAGGTTAAGGCCCAGGGAGCGAGGCACGAAGGACCCCGGAGCGTAGATGAGGCTGGACTCCAGCTCGGCGCTGAGGCCGGGGGAGGGATCGAAGAAGGACAGGTCGAAGCTGCGCGAGTACCTCATCAGGTCAGCTTTGAAATCTTTGGGAACAACTGCGTTTGTCAGCAGACCCCGCAGCCTCTTTTTGTGAGGCGAATTGGTTTTCTGCATATTCAGCAAATGGCTGAGGATGAAGCCCCGAACTGAAATATACAAAAAAAGATATGTGATGGCCTCATATTGTTTACAGTAAAGGAAAAGGGGGCAAAAAATGATATAACAAAAGCCAGCAGCTATGCGTTGCTCCAGTAAAAGAATGCAGAGATGAGGGGCCAAAAGAGAGGTCAATTTCGGGTGGCGAGGTGTCTTGATACTCCCCTCTTGAAAGAGTTCAAGTCGTAGGCAGGAGGAAATACAGAGGAAGGAGGGCTGTTCCAGAGTTTATCAACGAAAGGAATGAAAGAATGAAGATGCTGGTTAATTCTTTCATTAGGTATTTGGAGAGTATGGGGATGAGCTAGAGTTGAGTCGTGTGTAGCGGGGCCGCGGGAGAAGGGGAGGCATGCAGTTACTAAGTCAGCAGAACTGTCAGCGTGTGTGTGTGTGAGGAAAAATCTACAATCCCAGTCTTCCTTACCCTGAGTATTTTCCTCGGTGGTCATCACGTTGATAATCCTTTCCAGGTGTGTGGCGTTGGCGCAGTGAACAACGGTCAAGTACGCGGCGAGCCGAGCCTCGGTGTCCATCTCCGGGTCAAGAGCGAAGTCGACCACGTCCTCGGTGACCTAATGAAATTGAAACGTTACCTATTTGCTGAAAAGTGCGGCCATAGAGATAAGGACACAAAGAGACAAGCAAACAGAAACAACTTACCCTTTTTTGACAGCCCATCAGTCTGTAGGTGTGCGCGGCTGCCACCTTGACGGGGGTGGGCACTCCTGGGGCCCTCATGCACCTCAGAAGACTTGTGGAAATGTCTTGGTTCACGAAGCCGGCGTTTCCCAAGGCCTTGAGCGTCAAGAACGCAGCATACTGATTTTCCTCATCACTAAGCGGGGAACACTGGCTGAGGAGTTTTGTGTTTAAGGCCTCAGCAATGACCCTTACTATGGGCACCTCGGCACACTGGTTTTGTCGACAGAAAGTGTTGATCATAGAGGCTGCAGACAGCGTCACAGAGGGAAGGAGGGCTGGCAGTTCGAATAAAGGCCTTAGCGCTTCAATGCTGCCGGCGGTCGGGCGAGGTGTGAGGTAGAGAGAAGCTGAGTAGAGAGCAGCTCTTTCCTCGCTGGCCCGTCCCTCTGCCAGCTCCCTCACCATGATCGGCACAGCGCCAGACTCGTGCACAAAGGCGATCGCGTCCAGGAAGAGGTCCTTGAGCTTGCCATGATCCGCGCATAACTGACCACTGCGTATCTTGGTGTAGATCTGCGGCAGAGCGTGATCTGGGACGCGACGCATCAGGCTCACAGCTTTGTCCACCCACTTGGCTGTGTCGGGATCCACTTTCTGCTTCGTGAGCTGGCAGATGTGGCGGAAGATCTGCTCCAACTCCGGCACCAAGGATGGCTCCTTCTTGGGCGTCTCGTAGTCGTATATGAGACTCCTGGACACCAGCTGCACCTGCGAGAGGCGGGAGAGGGAGGCGGGTGGAGGAGCAGAGTCTGTCACCAGCAGCAGCTCTGACTCCTGCGTGGCTTCGATAAACTTGTAGGCACCGTAGGAGGGCCGCACCACGTTCTTGTCCTCGCACGCTACCCAGGTGATGATGCCGTTAACGATGTTCTGTGTGCACTTCGACCGCGACTCCTGGATCGGCAGAGGTCCCTTTAGCCACGGCAGGTGGACCTCGTCACGAGTTGCGAAACGCCTGTCACACAAACGATGGTTCTTCTTCTTTGTTGCCATGATCTCATCCCCGCCACCCCAAATCTCGTACTCGGTGGGGCACACTCCCACCACGTCCGTCTGAATGAAGGGTCAGCCACGAGAAGACAACAAAAACTCTTAGTATATCATAAAAAAATTTGGAAAATGTTTTTTTGCTGTTAGTGTTGCAAAACATCAAGCATTTTCCATCATCGCTTACCTCCGTGATGTTGAGTCCAGAGTTGACGGCGGAGAGAGATGGCAGGGAGTTCTGGAGGATCGAGGCAACGCCCTTCTTCAAGTTGATGGACCACGTGTCGTCATCGGGATGGCTGCACACACGCTGCACGCTGCCGTCCATCATTGCCACCACGAGCGGGTACCTCTCCAGTAGGCTGATGTCGTTCGACCCTTGGGGCAGGAGAACATGCCTGTTAGTCGGTGCCGGCAAGGTTCAGTTGTCCCGTGCGAGTAGCCGTGACTTAAACCGAGTGACTGTTTGGGTTACGTGCAGGCGTCACACTCACCTCTCTCCTTGTCCAAAAGGGTATCCGAGAAGGACATGGCTGCGTCGCAGGGGGTGAGCCATGTCAGATGGACTTGGGTCTTCCACCGCGTTGCTACCACTCCGTCCTCCACGTCCTTCAGGAACACCTGGGCTCCCCCGGTGTAGGCGTAAGTGTAGGTCTTGTTGAAGACGAAGGAAAATTTGGCGGCCGCCACGGAGCACTCCGTCGAGCAGCGAACAGAAGTGTCTGGGGAGATAAGAAAGGATGAGTTTTTGACATGAAAACTTAAAACGCCCATTCAAGGCATCATACTAGTGTGGAGTAGCGATACCAGATGAGTTGTTATCGATGGAGCATTAATGTATGTTGTTATTAAAGGAACATCATATAGAGGACACAGTGATATTGAAGGTCTTCTGAATATTATTAATCGGCTCACTCATTCATTTGATGTAATAATGTGTTGTAGTTCTAGACTCCTCTCAGACCTTCCTGCCGATCACAGCCCCGAACTATTTACACACACTATTTCATTTCTCTGTCGGCAACAGCACCACGCGACAAGTTACTCACTCATCACGCCTCGTCAGTGGCCCGCCGTGATAGCGGTTGTTAAGTGGCTGAGGACTTATAGATTAGGTATGGGGCAACGTCGGTCTCACTGAGCTAAACTAACGCTGACTCAGGTCTCCCCGCCAGACATGCAGACGCCAGCGGTTACAGTCCGTGGCGCACTGCCCAACATGTGTATTATTGTAATGTACGTAGTCATTGTCACTTATAGTTATGGCGCAGGGGCTTCATAAATGATACGCTTTGCAGTGTTATAGGATCACTAGTTAAATAGAAATCTCTCTCTCTCTCTCTCTCTCTCTCTCTCTCTCTCTCTCTCTCTCTCTCTCTCTCTCTCTCTCTCTCTCTCTCTCTCTCTCTCTCTCTCTCTCTCTCTCTCTCTCTCTCTCTCTCTCTCTTAGTAGTCTATCTTGATTTCCAGAAAGCGTTTGATAAAGTCCCACATCATAAATTACTTTATTAAAGTAAAGCACATAGGTATTGACGGTCAAGTAAACCAGTGGATCGCGAATTGGTTGAGCAACAGACAACAAAGAGTGGTGATTGACGGATTTAACTCAGAGTGGGCGCCGGTCACTAGTGGCGTCCCTCAGGGCTCGGTTCTTGGCCCAGTGCTCTTCATTATTTACATCAACGACATGGATGTTGGACTCAATAATCGCATAAGTAAATTTGCAGACGACACAAAGATTGGTAACTCGGTTCTCACTGATGATGACAGGCAAAGTCTCCAAGAGGATTTGCACAAAATTTCAGCTTGGTCGGATAGATGGGAGATGCCCTTTAATGTAGACAAGTGCCAGGTCCTTCAAGTTGGAACAAGAAATAAGAAGTTCGAATACGAAATGCGCGGCGTTAAACTCACAAGCGTTCAATGTGTTAAGGACCTGGGGGTCAAAATCGCGTCAAACCTCAATTTCTCACATCAATGCATCGATGCAGCAAATAAAGCGAACAGAATGTAGGGCTTCATTAAAAGAAACTTTTTATTCAAGAATAAAGATGTAATACTTCCGCTCTACAGTAGTTTAGTCAGACCCCATTTGGAATATGCGGTACAGTTTTGGTCTCCTCACCATGCAAAGGACATTGCTAAATTAGAAGGTGTTCAGCGTTGGGCAACAAAAATGATCCCTTCCTTGCGCAACAAATCTTACGAAGAAAGGCTTTCCACCCTTAACATGTTCTCTCTTGAGAAACGTCGCCTCCGAGGAAAACTGATCGAATGTTTTAAAATACTTAAACGAATGTAAACAGAACAAAATTGTTTATGATCGATGACACTTTGCGAACGAGGAACAATGGCATAAAACTCAAATGCAGACAAGTAAATTCAGACTGCACCAAATTTATCTTCACCAACGTTGTAGTGCGAGAATGGAATAAGCTCCCACCGTCAGTGGTCCAATGTAACACGATTGACTCCATTAAAAACAAGCTCGACCGTCACTTCCTTGAACTTAATATTAACTAGAGTAGAAAAGCAACGTTTTGGAGCCATCTGATTAGTGTAGATTCACTTAGGTTTAAGGACAGACCACCTAGTCTGGACCATGGGGTCTGTGTGGTTTGATTTTCTATGTAACTCTATGTAATTCTCTCTCTCTCTCTCTCTCTCTCTCTCTCTCTCTCTTTATATATATATATATATATATATATATATATATATATATATATATAGAGAGAGAGAGAGAGAGAGAGAGAGAGAGAGAGAGAGAGAGAGAGAGAGAGAGAGAGAGAGAGAGAGAGAGAGAGAGAGAGAGAGAGAGAGAGAGAGAGAGAGACCCACACACACACACACACACAAAGTAGATCAATATGTTACATATTTATGAGTCATGGAAATAAATTATCAAATAAATAATTATATTTTTTCATCTTGTCTTTAAAGTGACTCGAAAAAACTCATTACTCGTTGATCCTCTTCTTCGCCTAGCAGCGCATTGCGGAGAAATTCTTGCACGTAGCTAATTGGAAAGTCTTGTTGGAACACTTGGCACCTTCCATAGGGACACACAACACGCTGTATATTAAACTTATCAATAACTCCTCTGGACGAACGTAATGCTATTGATCTTAATGCTAAAGAAAACTGGAGACTTTTATCAATGAGAAGCTTTTAGTGTTGAGCCAAAAGTCATAAAGGGCCATATTCTTAATAATTTCGGTGCTCAAGCATGTACATTTAACAAGGCTTTCAAAGGACTTGTGGGCATTTCCACTGGTAGTTTTTGACCCTGGTGGTACTTCGACCCTTCTTCTGCATCATGAACCTAGAAAGACACTCATGAGAACCCGATTGATCTCCTTTTTGGCCTTTGGAAGCAGTAGATGTGAGAGGCGGAGGCGTCTTACATTACCGACCAAAGACCAGAGGTGGGCGCGGTACTGAAATATCAGTAGTGCGGTTGCGGTAGTGCGGTACATTTTCCGGAGTAGTGCGGTTGCGGTAGTGCGGTCCCATTTTCTTCTTTCCCAGTGCGGTACGCGGTGTGGGGTACTGCGGTAGCGGTAGTCAAAATAAAAAAAAATACTTCAGTGCCTATCCTGGCTATCCAAACAAAGGAAACATGCTTAATATATTACAATGAAAAATCGGCCGTCACCACGGACGGGTCCGGGGTTGAAATGGCCGGCACCGCGCGGGTTAAAGAAGACTCGCAGTGTAGTAGCTTAGTCTGTCTATTTAGTATTTAATTTTGAACAGTAACTGAGAAGTCAGAATGATTGAATCACTGATTCTGATGACTGATACCGATTGACTGATGAGTCCGATTTACTGTATAAAAAATAAAAAAAAACATTTCTGTGAGCATGCCGCACTGCAAATGTCGTCTTCGGTAGTTTTCAAAATACCGCAAAAAGTACCGCAGGATTTTTTAGTGCGGTCCGCGGTAGTGCAGTATTTTCAGATATTTTGCGTTAGTGCGGTAGTGCGGTACCTTTTTTGTGATGCGGTACTACCGCACTACCGCACTATCGCACTAAGTACCGCACTTGCCCACCTCTGCCAAAGACTCACCCGCGGCGGCGCCCAGGGCAGCGAGCAGCACCAACACCGTTGCTTTAGCCTTCCCTTCCATCGCGGCAACAACTGACCGCCAGCCTGTCCAGCGCCTGGCTCTGAGGCGCACCTGCTGCCTCGCCGCCTCCACCAGGTGCAAGCTGTCATATGCGGCAATCATTGATGTCTCGATGCCAGACTGATAACAACCTGAATGAAAAAAGAAAATGACGATTTATCGCCAGCAAGGCTCGATTTCCAGACGGTGCTTAAAATTTTGGTGACGGGGCAACGTCTGAGTTGGTCCTTGTTGCTTGTGGCAGCGGTGGAGCGCTGGCCGAGGTGAAAAAGGGAAGACT
This sequence comes from Eriocheir sinensis, assembly GCF_024679095.1. Lineage (NCBI taxonomy): Eukaryota > Metazoa > Arthropoda > Malacostraca > Decapoda > Varunidae > Eriocheir > Eriocheir sinensis. Next base: position 11,778,298 of record NC_066511.1, read on the forward strand.
AGTGACAGGTCTAGATTTATCTATCTATCTATCAATCTATCCATCTATCTATATCTCTCAATCTATCTATGTATCCATGTATCTATCTAACTATCTGTGTGTGTGTGTGTGTGTGTGTGTGTGTGTGTGTGTGTGTGTGTGTGTGTGTGTCCTCTTCTACATAATTTGACCTGACCATTGCCATTTCTTGATCGTTAAAACCTTTATTATTATTATTATTAGTGTGTGTGTGTGTGTGTGTGTGTGTGTGTGAGAGAGAGAGAGAGAGAGAGAGAGAGAGAGAGAGAGAGAGAGAGAGAGAGAGAGAGAGAGAGAGAGAGAGAGAGAGAGAGAGAGAGAGAGAGAGAGAGAGAGAGAGAGAGAGAGAGAGAGAGAGAGAGAGAGAGAGAGAGAGAGAGAGAGAGAGAGAGAGAGAGAGAGAGAGAGAGAGAGAGAGAGAGAGAGAGAGAGAGAGAGAGAGAGAGAATTAGGACAATGGATAAGCAACAATTCCTCACTCGAATCATAAACAAAAAGACGTATAAGACTGGCCTGGAGTTACGTCGGCAAAGATAGTACATATTAAGAGGCGCTCCCCTATTGTGCATCCAACGAAGGCATTTCATCAGTGCTTTTCCTTGCCGCTCTCTCTCTCTGGTGGTAGTTTGACCCTTCTTCTGTACCATGAACGTGAACAAACACTCATGAACACCCGATTCTTCTCCTTTTCGCCCTTTGGAAATAGTTGATGTGAGAAGGCGGAAGCGTCTGGGAAGGCGGAGTGGTGTCCGAGCCTCTTATGCATTTTAGCGGCAAGGAAAAGCACTGATGAAATGACTTCGTTTGATGCACAATGGGGGAGCGCCTCTTAATATGTACTATCTTTGCCGAAGTAACTCCAGGCCAGTCTTATACGTTTTTTATTTTATGATTCGTGTGAGGAATTGTTGCTTATCCATTGTCCTATTTATATATATTCATTTACTGCATCTCTCTCTCTCTCTCTCTCTCTCTCTCTCTCTATTTTTTTTTATCTATCTATCTATCTATCTATATATATATCTTTACATACGTGTAAGACAGATCGATGAAAAGACTTATTAACAGTTCAAGAAATAGATTAATGGACAGTCTATATAGATTTATGGATGACGAAAGTGTGTGTGTGTGTGTGTGTGTGTGTGTAATTCACCACTGCCAGATCACGAGTTGGACTCGCTGTCGCCAGCAGGTACCCTCCCGACACGAGCAACTGCATGCTCATTATCGTCGATCTCTGGGTACTGCCAGGACCTCACACACCACACCCCCCATCCTAGTCAACGGAAAGAATCCGGCCTGAGCGGGGCTCGAGCCGTCGCTTGTTTGGCTGTGAAGCCTTGCAGCGCGGCGCTCTAGCCGATTGAGCTACCGGAGCAACTGGAGTGTGTCTGTATGTGTGTGTGTGTGTGTGTGTGTGTGTGTGTGTGTGTGTGTGTGATTCACCACGGCCTAATCACGAGTTGGACTCGCTTTCGACAGCAGGTACCCTCCCGACACGAGCAAGTGCATGCTCATTATCGTCGATCTCTGGGAACTGCCAGGACCTCACACACCACACACCCCATTCCACTTGCTCAAGGGGGGACAGTAACTACTCCTAGTCAACGGAAAGAATCCGGCCTGAGCGGGGCACGAACCACCGCCTGTTTGGACGTGAATCCTTGCAGCACGGCGCTCTAGCCGATTGAGCTACCGGATCGGTGTGTGTGTGTGTGTGTGTGTGTGTGTGTGTGTGTGTGTGTGTGTGTGTGTGTGTGTGTGTGTGTGTGTGTGTGTGTGTGTGTGTGTAATTCACCACGGCCAGCAGGTACCCTCCCGACATGAGCAAGTGCTCTTTATCGTCGATCTATGGGTACTGCCAGGACCTCACAGACCACACACCCCATCCCCCTTGCTCAAAGGGGGACAGTAACCATTCCTATATAGTCAACGGAAAGAATCCGGCCTGAGCGGGCTGGTACCGCCGCCCTGTCAGACCTTGAAGCCTGGCAGTGCAGCGCTCTAACCAGTTGCGCCCCGGAGTGGTGTGTGTGTGTGTGTGTGTGTGTGTGTGTGTGTGTGTGTGTGTGTGTCTCTCTCTCTCTCTCTCTCTCTCTCTCTCTCTCTCTCTCTCTCTCTCTCTCTCTCTCTCTCTCTCTCTCTCTCTCTCTCTCTCTCTCTCTCTCTCTCTCTCTCTCTCTCTCTTAAACCGAACAAAATCGTAAGAAGAAAAAATATCATAATCCCAGATTGTACTCCAAATCCAGTTTTTCTTACATCACTTTTTTAAAAAAAACTCTTCGTCTGGCAGTTGGGTGGGTAGGAGTCCAGGTTATTGTACTGTGACGACTCTTACAAAATACACGGAGGGAGGCGGGACTAGGGCGGCACAGGGAGCTTGATGCCTAGGTAGACTGGCACAGCGGCCGCACCCAGCCAGCGAGGAGGCAGGAGCGGCGGTGACCGGAGGAGACGGCAAGTTCGGCCCCTTCCCGCTACCTCTCACTTTCATGGTGCTCCACGCTTCACTCAGGTACTGTCCATTGTTAGTGCTGTTTGCTGTTGGTTTTTGAAAAGAAATGAACGTCGTAGAAAGTATTAAGGCTTCAGTAGTCGAAAAATCTTGCAGACTGTTGTTGTTTACAGAGTAGCGGGTACTTGTCGCACTGCGTGTTAAGAATATAATGACATCTTAAAGCATTGTTTAGCGATCTCTTGAAAGTGTATTGAGGGGACTTTTAATGTAATAATAAGGGCTTTCAAACGCTCTCTCTCTCTCTCTCTCTCTCTCTCTCTCTCTCACACACACACACACACACACACACACACACACACACACACACACGTTACAATCTTGCGAGCGACTCAAAGAGAGACAGCACAACAAAGAGAGAGAGAGAGAGAGAGAGAGAGAGAGAGAGAGAGAGAGAGAGAGAGAGAGAGAGAGAGAGAGAGAGAGAGAGAGAGAGAGAGAGAGAGAGAGAGAATAATCACCAATCAATCATTACTTCTCAAAAACAATAACAAGAAGAAGAAAATCAACAAAAACACTGAGATTCTGCACGTAAATGGAATAAAATAATAAAAGGAAAGAGAAAAAAAAACATTCTGAGATATATAAAACACACTCATTCATATTAGCCGTAGCAGGAAACAAAGCGACCTCGTGGGAGCCATCCACCTGGGAACAAAGACACAATGACGGAGATTCAGCTCACGTGGGAAGCTAAGGAGACTGTCAGGGGCTCTCATCTGAAACCTTCCGGGCATTACACATTCCCATTTGATAAGGCTTTCGTGGGGGTTGTGGGCACTTCCAGGGGTACTTTTATGACCCTGGTGGTAGCTTAACTTTTCTTCTGTAACATGAACCTAAAACGACACTCATTAGAACCCGACTGAGCTTCTTTGTGGCCTTTGGAAATAGTTGATGCGAGAAGAGGAAGCGTCTGAGGCCGATCTTGTGAAACCTTTCGGGACTTACAATTCACATTTGATAAGGCTTTCGTGGGGGTTGTAGGCACTTTCAGGGGTAATTTTATGACCCTGGTGGTAGTTTGACCTTTGTTCTGTACCATGAACCTAGGAGGACACTCATCAGAACCCGGTTGATCTCTTTGTGGCCTTTAAAAATCACTGTTATAATAAGAGTCGAAAGCGTCTGAGAACACTGGCCGTTCTTGTCAAGTTTGCCACCAGTTCCCCTCGCACGTGGCCCGAGCCTGATCACGTGTTTGATATTTTATACTTGACTTCTGTGTAGGAGTCATAATCTCGTCCATCCCACATATTATTAAGAGAGAGAAAACTAAAGCACTACATCTACACACAATTCCGAGGTACTTTTTTTTTTTTACTTTTAATTAAGTGAGCACGTTCGCTTGTATAATTACACATCAAAAAATAACGGAGAGAGAGAGAGAGAGAGAGAGAGAGAGAGAGAGAGAGAGAGAGAGAGAGAGAGAGCATCGATTCCACCGCAGTATGGCGTCGAGGTGGTACATGGTATCGACAGAGGCTTGGATCCTATTATGACATGCTTTTAACACACTCGCCAACTTCTTTACACGACTTAGCATTCTCTCTCTCTCTCTCTCTCTCTCTGTTTATCTCTCTCTCCCTATCTATCTATATATAACTCAACCACTTTCACACACATACACACACGGCGCTGTACAAAACAAGTATCACCTCTTAATACTTCACCGCCTAATCCATAACAACAGCTCTTATTTGCCCACCAGGAATGTTCTCTGGAGGAGGATGCTCGCCTCTGCACGCCGCTTGCTGCCCCCCCTCGCCGCCCCCGGGACACAGCGACGCCCCAACTTGACCCGCTCACTGGCTTGGGGTTTCTGCCACAAGATGACAATGGACGTGTAGTAATATCAACCCTTCCGTCTCGAAAAACTTACCTCAACATATATTCAAATAGGTAAAGAAATGAAATGTGAATGACAACCTAATACCTAATGGGTTTCTGTCACAAGGAGACAATGGACGTGTAGTAATATCAACCCCTCTGTCTCGGAAAACTTACCTCAGTATATATTAGAATACGTTAAGAAATGAAATGTTAATGACGACTTAATGCAGGGGTCTTCAAACTTTGCATATGACAAGGAACAGTGTGCTTCTCGCCTTTTGGCTCTTAGTTAACCGACTGTAAAGAAGTGACGAAGCAGTACTTGAGCGCGACTCATACCTTGAAGAACCCTTGAGCTATACTCTTATACATTTCGGGGCCCAAGGACACTCATTTAACTAGGCTTTCGTAGGAGTTGTGCGCATTTCCACGAGTAGTTTTATGACTCTGGTGGTAGTTTGACAAAGCTTCTATATTTTGAACGTGAAAAAACACTCATGAGAACCCAATTAATCCTCTTTTGGTCCTTTGGAAATAGCTGACGTGAGAGGCGGAAGCGTCTGAGAAAATACCGAACCCTAATGATTTGAGTCTGTTAACGGAGTATGTATTTTGTGACTCAGATGAATAGCACTGCCCTCCTCGGAAAGCTCAGTGACAGTGACGTGATTGCCACCGTTATTAGAAGCAGCGAAGCCGCCGCCGCGGAGCCCAAGATGCAGGATGAAAAATTTGCGGTGGGACTGGTGCTGCTGCTCACACTGATTCTTCTTGGCGTGGCGGTGTCTGTCCTCCTGTGCGTCGCCAACCACCGGGAACCCACTCTCTGGATGGCCGTCTCCGGGGGACTCATGCCCAAGAACTCGTCAACTCCCAGCCAATTTGCCAAGTTCCCGCGGAGAGTAAGGTTTCAGCTACCAGACAGCCATAGCAATAGAGGGTCATCCAAACTGTCCCACACTCTGCTGTCTCCCAAAACCAACGACGAGGAGAATCAGGAACAGGATCACGAGGAAGGAACGATCACTATATGCTAGTAAGGTTTCAAGTGCCAGACAGTCATAGCAATAGAGGAGCCTCCAAACCATTGTCCCACTCTCTGTTGTCCCCCAGAAACAACGACGAGGAGAGCCAAGAACGAGATCACGAGGAACGAACGATCACTATTATGTCCTTAAAGTTAGAGATATACAGATAGACAAGACAGCCTCACCAGCATCCTCCGAACCACTGACCCCCACACTCTGCTGTCTCCCAAAACCAACGACGAGGAGAGCCAAGAACGAGATCACGAGGAACGAACGATCACTATATGTCCTTAAAGTTAGAGATATACAGATAGAGAAAACAGCCTCACCAGCATCCTCCAAACCACTGACCCCCACACTCTGCTGTCTCCCAAAACCAACGACGAGGAGAGCCAAGAACGAGATCACGAGGAACGAACGATCACTATATGTCCTTAAAGTTACCTCCGAACCACTGATCCCCACACTCTGCTGTCTCCCAGAACCAACGACGAGGAGAGCCAAGAACGAGATCACGAGGAACGAACGATCACTATATGTCCTTAAAGTTAGAGATATACAGATAGAGAAAACAGCCTCACCAGCATCCTCCAAACCACTGACCCCCACACTCTGCTGTCTCCCAAAACCAACGACGAGGAGAGCCACGAACAAGATCACGAGGAACAAACGATCACTATATGTCCTTAAAGTTACCTCCGAACCACTGATCCCCACACTCTGCTGTCTCCCAAAACCAACGACGACGAGAGCCAAGAACAAGATTACGAAGACAGATTGTTAAAGAAAATTGTTAGTAGTATAGCAATGGTTGGGTTCCTTTCGCTCGTCAAGACTATGCGTGTATATGCTAAGTGAAATAATGTTCAAATTCAGACTCTTTCAACAGTTTTATCGATGTAGGTAGTTGATTTATACGTCTGAAAAGGGAGAGAATGTCATCGAAATAGTGTTCAAATATATATACTCTTTAATTAAGCAGTTTCTTACAATTATAACCGAGAGAGAGAGAGAGAGAGAGAGAGAGAGAGAGAGAGAGAGAGAGAGAGAGAGAGAGAGAGAGAGAGAGAGAGAGAGAGAGAGAGAGAGAGAGAGAGAGAGCAATAGGCCTATCCCTTCTCCATCACCATTCCCCCCCTCTCTCTCTCTAGATAGATAGATAGATAGATATTTATCTTTCTCTCTCAACATAAACTATATACTTTAACAAAGCATTCACACGGAAACAGACCAGACCAAAGAGGCAGCCAAACAGCCCTCCCCTCTCCTCCTCCCCTTCCCCTCCCTTTTAATCATCATACACTATGTACACGTATACACAACATGATTGCCCTGCGAGAACTCTTTTCGTATAACATTCAACAACCGGTTTTAAAATTTTCATCGCTGCCCCCTCCTCCCTCCCTCCCTCGTGAAATTCGTCCCCCCCCCACCCACCCCAGCATACTCTCAATCTCTCTACGCGTAGCTATGTGGTCCCTGTGTGAAGACGCTCGGCTGTATCATCGAAAATAACCACGGGGTGTCCTGGAAAATACTATCATTGTGATTCCCACTCAAAATTACCCATCATATATTAAATCTAATCTTACTTTACCTAACCTAACCTGACCACATGACCCGTACAGAGAAAGGAAATACGCGTCCCCTCTCAACCCGGCTAACATACCAGTCACCTCCCTTTAAAAACTGACGTAACCCACTTTTCCGGGCGCCCGAGAGAACCTAGCGCTACTACTTCTTCGTCACTCGTTGCCGCCGCCTTAAGATCCATCGCCTTTAAGAAAATGCTGCCTCACGCTTGTTTACTAATGAATTAAACTTGTTCTCCCGTCTCGTGCTCTCCCTCCCTGCCTCCCTCCTTCCCTCAGCTACGTGTTAGTATTCAGAAATCACTCACCCTTGTATCGCCCTGTTTTAAACATACTAAGTTGAGACTATACTCGAAAAGTCTTTAGTAAGGCAAGACACACACACACACACACACACACACACACACGTGACCATATACAGAAGACGCCTCACAAAGCAAGCCACAGAGGAGGTAGAAGATCCACTCTTTACCCAACAATGTCTGGCTTTTAAGGTAGTGTATAGAGGAGCGAAAGAGAAGCTGGAGGAGGAGGAGGATCTTTTTCTTGGCTGACTGTAGCAGAAGGAAAAAAAGGCAATATTCTTCCTCTACGGGCAACGATTTTCTTTTTAACCAAGACAACTTCAGCCACTCCAACGCAAACCCCAAACACATCTACTACTTTCTTGGCTGACTAGCAGAAAAAAATGATAGTGTCCTCTACTCTAAGTGCAACAATTTCTCTTGTACCAATACATGTAAGCCAAACACATCGTCTACTTTCTCGGCTGACTAGCAGAAAAAAATGATAGTGTCCTCTACTCTAAGTGCAACAATTTCTCTTGTACCAATACATGTAAGCCAAACACATCGTCTACTTTCTCGGCTGACTATACAGCAGAAGGAAAAAAGGCAGCATTCTTCTTCTAAGCGCAACAACTTCCTACCAAAACAAACTTGTCACGTCTGTTGTCTGGCGGCGGGGAGAACAGCTTTGGCAGCCTCCACGTAGATCCCGAATACATCTTTTATCTTCTGAAGGAACGGCCTCGTGTCGGGCTCCGGCGGGCGGGGATAGCGGTCCAGAGGGTAGCGGGAGGAGCAGTTATTGACGCCCAGCCACCACCTTCGTAGGTTCGTGTACTGTCGCCGCCCAGCCACCTCCTCCTCCTTCTCGTCCTCGTCGTTGCGTGTCCCTCTGTGGTGCAGATTAAGGCAGAGCTCACACAACGGGGGTCCCAGGAGCACTTTCCAGTAATGACGCCACAGATGGTAACGGCCGTACAGCTCCGGTGAATTCCCAACCCTGCCGATGTTACAGTATAGTATCACATACACATACAAACCCACCCACCCACACTCACACATTTACCAGCACCCCACACCCGCACCCACACCCACACACGTGACAAAAGTGAATTTTAATATAGCACTCAAAGTTGAACAACAATAACAAGTAGGTAGGAACACACTCGTCCAGGAGGCGGGCCAGCTGGCGGGGCGTGCGGACGGTCGCGTCCACGTAGGAGTGAGGCGGCAGGAAGTCGGCGTAGCGGGCACCTCCGTAGACCACTGGCACCAGTCCGTAGTGCAGCACCAGCCACACCTTCAGGCACCGTTGTCAGGGGACGAGCCACCATGAAAATAAACAAATAACGAAAATAAATTAAATAATTCCACTGTTGTCATTTTTTATCATAAGTGTGTATACTCGAATTTCCTGCCCCGCCTACCTTCTCTGTGATGTAATCTTGACACATATTGTTCTCGAATGACAGATAAAATTTGTAGGTCGGCTGGAGGAGGCGGGAGTAGCACTCGACGTCTTCGTGAGTCTTGCCGCATCGCAGGTCACCGCACGAGCCAAACACATCGACGTGGAGGTGACGCTGAAGCTCCTTGACGTAGAACTCGCGGCCTGAAAACACAAACATGAGACGAGGGAGTTACGTAAGTCCGACACGGAAATAGGTACAGCAATAGGTATATAATGATTGTATTGACTGAAAGGGCTATAGGGTCGGTGATTGATGTGGTTCAGGTACACTCCATAGGGTTACTTTCGACGAAAACGTTGGCTGATTGCGATTGCCCCCACTCTCCACTTCTTATTGCGCCTATAAGTACTCTTAGCCTGTTTAATGTTGTGATATTTCGACATTCAAACTCTCTGGGTCAAGACACCCGCCTGAAAGAGTGCTGCAGTGCGACGCCATCCACACGGCGAGCTTGGGGCGGCTTAGAAAGGCTGACCAGTCCCGCCGCATGTCCTGCAGCAGCTCCCCGCGACCCAGCGCTGCCACGTAGTCACGGTAAGATGACCCGGAGGTGTTGAGAAGGCCTGGGCGCTCACCAACATCTCCTTAGGGAACAAAATAGATGAATAGATACATAAAGGAAGTTCACAAGTACCTGTTAGAGTTTGTAAAGGGATAAGAGAATCGCCAGGGAAGAAAGGGTTGATAAGTCACTACCCAAGCACGCCAGCTCACCTTTCAGCGGCCACAAGCCTCCGTAGAGCAGTAGCAAGTCAGAGTCCCGGTGGTAAGTGAAGGTCCAGTTGAAGAAGTCTGGCCGGCCGTATAGCTTTTCATCCTCCTTCCTTACCATCTTCCTTCGACTCTTGCGCCGTGGCTTAGCTCGGACAAGGCCACGAATGCTCCCGACCTCCTCCGGTGACTCCATGTTCAGCCAGATGTAGAGTTGGTCCGGCCGCCGCACGCCTGGCAATGAGTCTGCCTTGATGTCATCGGCGTGAAAAACTACAGCGTCCGCCTCTTCGGGGTGAGCAGACTCGAAGAGGAAACGGCAGCTTGAGACCGGACACACGTGATCCAGGCGAGTCCTCTCCCTCAGAAAGGTCTCCCACGATCCGCCGAAAAAGGTCGTGTAAAACAATATGGTCTTTTGGGTTTCGTCGACTTGGATATGTTGTATGAGGTTGTTTGAGGCTGTGGCGAGGGCAACGGAAGAGGCAGTGACGGTGGCGAGGTTTGCGGTGATGTTAGTGGTGGTGGTGGAGGAGGAGGAGGACGAGGAGGAGGAGGCGACGCTACTGGTGGAAGGAAAGGCAGAGGTAGCGGTGGAGGGAGTAAGTCGGTAAGTAGCTACAGAGCCTATTATTTTTTTTTTGTATGTATTTAAATAGTCTTTATTGGCGGTTTCTCTTCCATATTTCATTCTCGTAGTCCTGTTACCTTTTCCCACATAATATTTACCTTTGTTTTCAGATACAGTATTAGGCACGAGGTTGAGGTTTCTATCACCAAGCTCTCTTTCAGGAGGATATAAATTTTTTTCTACGTCATTATAGTTCTGAGGCCATTTACTTGACTCCCGATTGTCGCTAACTCTTCTTTCATCTTCGTTCCTGTTATCTTTTCTCACATAATAATCACCTTTGTTTTCAGATATTATATTAGGCATAAGGTTTAGGTTTCTATCATCAACCTTTCTTTCAGGAAGATATATCATTTCTTCTACGTCATTATATTCATGAGGCCTTTTACTCGACTCCCAATTGACACTAACTCTTCTTACATCTTCGTTCCCAATATACGAGTGCTGTTCCGGTAAGGAAGTCCGAGGAACGCCCCTTCTGCAGACCACCGCGAGCAGGACTCCGGCAGAGAGCGCCAAGACCAAATTCTTGCATCTGGCCGCGGCGCGAGACGGGCCACGGCACCTGCCACACCCAGGGCGACACAGGGTGTTCCGCGCGGGATCTGAGGGTGAAGGCGGTACAGATACTCTTCAAAATATACTCTATGCTCTAGGTTAGCAAATTACAACGAAAATGAGGAATAATCTAACTACTACTACTACTACTACTACTGCTGCTGCTACTACTACAACTATTTTTTTTACAGCTAAAGAAACAGCTCAAGGGCAACAAAAAAAAGGTGTAAAAGAAAAAAACCGCTAATCGCTGTTCTTACAGAGACAAAAGTTATGAGCGGCCAAAAGAGAGGTCAATTTCGGGAGGAGAGGTGTCTTGATACACTCCTCTTGAAAGAATTCAAGTCAAAGGCAGGAGGAAATATAGACGAAGGAAGGCTGTTCCAGAGTTTACCAGTGTAAGGGATGAAAGAATGAAGATGCTGGTTAACTCTTGCATAAGGGGTTTGGACAGTATAGGGATGAGCATGAGTAGAAAGTCGTGTGCAGCGGGGCCGCGGGAGGAGGGGAGGCATGCAGTTAGCAAGTTCAGAAGAGCAGTCAGCATGAAAATATCGATAGAAGATAGAAAGAGAGGCAACATGGCGGCGGACTTTAAGAGGTAGAAGACTTTCAGTATGAGGAGGAGAGCTGATGAGACGAAGAGCCTTAGACTCCACTCTGTCCAGGAGAGCTGTGTGAGTGGAGCCCCCCCACACATGAGATGCATACTCCATACGAGGGCGGACAAGGCCCCTGTAAATGGATAGCAACTGTGCGGGGGAGAAGAACTGGCGGAGACGGTACAGAACACCCAGCCTCGAGGAAGCTGATTTAGTAAGAGAAGAGATATGAAGTTTCCAGTTGAGATTTTGAGTTAAGGATAGACCGAGGATGTTTAGTGTTGAAGAAGGTGAAGGCTGAGTGTTGTCAAAGAATAGTGGATAGTTGTTTGGAAGATTGTGTCGAGTGGATAGGTGGATAATCTGTGTTTTTGAGGTGTTGAAGGACACCAGATTCTTCTTGCCCCAATCGGAAATAATAGTAAGGTATGAGGCTAAGCGTTCTGCTGCCTCCAGCCTTGAATCGTTTAGTTTCTGTTGGGTGGTTCTTCTATTAAAAGAAGTTGAGTAATGCAGAGTAGAGTCATCGGCGTAGAAATGGATAGGACAATTCGTTTTGGAAAGAAGATCATCAATGAACAACAGAAAGAGAGTGAGAAATGGGACAGAACCCTGCGGGACACCACTGTTAATAGGTTTAGGGGAAGAACAGTGACTGTCTACCACAGCAGAAATAGAACGGTCAGAAAGGAAACTGGAGATAAAGGTACAGAGAGAAGGATAGAAACAGTAGGAGGGTAGTTTGGAAAGCAAAGATTTGTGCCAGACCCTATCAAAGGCTTTTGATATGTCCAGCGCAATAGCAAAGGTTTCACCGAAACGGCTAAGAGAGGATGACCAAGAGTCAGTTAGGAAGGAAAGGAGATCACCAGTAGAACGCCCCTTGCGGAACCCATACTGGCGATCAGATAGAAGGTCAGAAGTGGAAAGATGCTTTTGAATCTTCCGGTTAACTATTGATTCAAAAGCTTTAGATAGACAAGAAAGTAAAGATAAAGGTCGGTAGTTTGAGGGATTGGAACGGTCACCCTTCTTAGGCACAGGCTGTATGAAGGCATACTTCCAGCAGGAAGGAAAGATAGATGTTGACAGGCAGAGGCGAAAGAGTTTGACCAGGCAGGGTGTCAGCACGGAAGCACAGTTTTTAAGGACAATAGGAGGCACTCCATCAGGTCCATAAGCCTTCTGAGGATTGAGGCCAGAGAGGGCATAGAAAACATCATTATGAAGAATCTTAATAACAGGCATAAAGGAGTCAGAGGGGGGATGAGTAGGAGGAATATGCCCAGAATCGTCCAGAGTGGAGTTTTTAGAGAAAGTTTGAGAGAAGAGTTCAGCCTTAGAGATAGATGAGACGGCGGTGTTGCCGTCAGGACTAAGGAGAGGAGGGAAAGATGAAGAAGTGAAGTTGGAGATGTTTTTGGCTAGATGCCAGAAGTCCCGGAAAGAATTAGAAAAAGAAAGGTTTTGGCATTTCCTATTAATGAAGGAGTTTTTGGTAAGTCGGAGAATAGATTTTGCACGATTCCGGGCAGAAATGTAAAGATCATGGTTAGCGGGAGTTCGAAGGCTCTGGTACCTTTTGTGAGCTGCCTCTCTATCTTTGACAGCACGAGAACAAGCGTGATTAAACCAAGGCTTTTTAGCATGAGGAGTAGAGAAAGTACGTGGAATGAACGCCTCCATTCCAGAGACAATCACCTTCGTGATGCTCTGGGCACACATAGAGGGGTCTCGCTCCTAAAAACATTAATCATTCCACTGGAAATCGGAAAAGTACATCCTCAGGTCGTCCCACCGAGCTGAAGCAAAATGCCAGAAGCATCGCCTCTTCGGTGGGTCTAGAGGGTGTACAGGAGCGATAGGACAAGCTACAGAAATAAGGTTGTGATCGGAGGAGCCCAACGGAGAGAACAGTTTGACAGAGTAAGCAGAAGGGTTAGAGGTAAGGAAGAGGTCTACTACTAATACTGTTACTACCTCTATTACTACTACTACTTATAGCGATGTAAAGGAAATTTGTTCTGGAGGAAGGAAATAAATCTGAGGTCTTCGCTTTGTCCATCATGCAAGCCATTGATTAATGTAAACGGGGTTGGCCGAGTTCGTGGACTTTACCGCGGCAATGTTTATGTAACGCTCTGCCCGTATCACTCGGTTTGTCTTGCAGGCTTTGGAAAGTTGACAGCGTTCTAAAGACACTTGCCGACTGCCGAGAAACATTTTGCTGCTGAGTCCGCTGGTGCTAACTGTTGTAGGAGAGTTCCAGAGACTTTTTTTAAAAGTTGGTGTTGGTTAACATCTGGTTAAGTCGCAAAGTTTGTTACGTAAACTCCAGAGAGTTATTGGAAATTTATATAGGAAACTGTTATGTTGTTTTGCTGCTAAATACGAACATTTGGAGGACAAGTGAAGGTGCTACTACTACTACTACTACTACTACTACTACTACTACTACTACTACTACTACAACAGCTCCTCCTCCTCCTCCTCCTACTACTACTACTACTACTACTACTACTACTAATTATAATAATAATAATAATAATAATAATAATAATAATAATAATAATAATAATAATAATAATAATAATAATAATAATAATAATAATAATAATAATAATAATAATAATAATAATAATAATATACATGATAATAATAATAATGAGTTCAACTCACTCTTGGTTCTTTATAATGTAAAATTATTAATCAGTTTAGTCACAAGGTTACTTCGCTCTCACCTGCCTTCACCATCTCGTCGGTAGGGACCTCAGACTACATCGAGGGAGGCAATTTTTCTTCGCCCACTTTTGGTTTCCCGTCCTTTTGAGCCTCCATGCACGTCTAACTTCCTTAAAATAAAAACAAAACAAGCTTCAGCCTTGGTCTTCTCCACTCGGGGGATGTCACACAAAGATAGACAAGCATATGAGGAGACTACAAGACTACAAACGCCACTACACAGTTATAATCCGTTCAGCTTACTGGACACAAATCAAAGAGAACCCCATCCCCTTCCCTTCCTCTTCCTGTGCTTCCCCTGGGTCGTCTACCTCCTTTTTAGCTGTGTCTCAATGACGGTGCATATCCCTCCCTCTCTCTCTCCTGCCTCTCACTTTCCTTCCTCACCTCCCTCTCTTCTTTCTCTCCTACCCTTCCCTTTCTTTCCCCAACTCCCTCTCTTTCTCCCTCCCCTCTCTCATACCCCTACTTTTCTTTCCCGAGCTACCTCCCTCCCTCCTTTCCTCTCCTCTCTCCTCCGCTTCCCTTTACTCCTCCAATTCCCTCTTGTAACCTACATTGCTTGGGAAACCGTGACCGCTTTATATAACGGGAGTCAACCCATCTCGATCCATTGCTTCCTAACGGTATAGTATTGTCATAAGCTATCACAGTTATATTTGTATCAAGACACGTACAGAGTAAAATAAGAAAAGTCTGCTTTGAGTTGAAACAGCGTTTATGACTGCCGTGGGGAGATCTTCACGCCAAAACATTTTATTAGTTTCTCGTGGGTGTTTGTGCTGGGCGTTCTGTATCCTACGTCATTTTTACGTGGAGGCGCATACTATTTCAAGTTTCTCCAATAAGAAGCAATACTGACTTCACGTACCCAAGAAAACATTTTATACACGCTCTCTGTATTATGTCCGTTGACGTGGAGGTAAAGACTATCTGAATCTTCTCGTCTGACTTAAAATATCCAAGCAAGCCTTTCATACATTTCCGACTCTACGAATGACGGTAATTAAACATACAAGACACTTTATTCTTGCGTTTAGTCCGTATCACTTCAGTCTAGGCTACGTTGACTCCAAAATGAGGCTTTATAATCACCACTTGTGGGTCCTCTTCGTTGAGGTTGTGACGCAGTAATTAACTTATCAGACTTTCCACAAACCATATAGATAAACAGATCGATAAAAGTTAATTGATGGATATATTTCAGTGGGGAGACGCCCTCGCGTGGCCGCTACACTGAGCCCAAGCTGCCGCATCCGGTATATGTTACAAAGTTAGTGGTGCTAGGCTATTAATTTGTGCTGCTATACTACTAAGCTTGTGGTCTAGCTTAAGGCACTAATCTTGTGGTGCTATGCTACTAATGTGGTACGCTTTCATCTCTTGTTGGTATAGCATGTACTTACCTCACACACCAGAGCAGCGTAGTACTAGCAGCCACTTACTATAACAATACCATCAAGTTGTGAAAAGGTGAACGTTGCACTTTACACAAAGCTGCTCCCTGGTCACCACTCCCTGCTCGTCCCGCCGGCACAGCCTTAGTGACGTGCCTGAACATCGTGAACAGCGAGGAACCACTCCGGCTCGCGTAATAGCCCATACCGTTCATTCGGGATGGGGGAGGGGAGGAAAACAACAGATGTAAGGTAACACCCAGGAGTGACTCAGCGCTTTATGCCTGAGGCAGCGGTTGTGGCGCCGCTGTCAAGGGAAAGCCAAGGCATAAAAAATGACGGAATATATATATATATATATATATATATATATATATATATATATATATATATATATATATATATATATATATATATATATATATATATATATATATATATATATATATATATATATATATGTGTGTGTGTGTGTGTGTGTGTGTGTGTAATTCACTTACTTTAAGGACTAGTATTTACTCTATCTCTGTATTCATTCCCATCAAGTGCTTGGGCAATGTTCTCCGTCTCCACATTTTATTGTTTTATTGTCCAGGGGGAGGTACTGCCCCCTCCCTTGTTGTGCTTTCCTTCCTACCATTGTATCTTTTTAATTTCATGGTGCTACCTACACATGTATTAATAGTTGTATAATCACACTCTGTCCTGCCTGGGGGTTGGGATGGCATGTTCCTCCCTTCTCCCTTGTTGTTTACCTGCAACAATAAACTCTCAATCAATCAATCACCTTCACCTCTTGGTCTGCTGCGGGTCTCTCTCTCGACAGCCAGCCGTTCCCCTACGGAAGAACACAGAGCTCATAGTACCGATCTTTGGGTAGGACTGAGACCACGGTCACATACAACACACCGCGACAACGAGGTCACAACTCCTTGCCTGACGTCGCGTACCTACTCACTGCTAGGTGAACAGGGGCTACACATGAAAGAAGATAAACCCAACTCATCTTCACCCGGCCGGGGAATCGAACCTGGTCCTTCTGGTTGTGAGGCAGACGCTCTATCCACTGAGCTACCGGGACGTGTGTGTGTGTGTGTGTGTGTGTGTGTGTGTTTATAGATAGGTAGATAGACATAGAGAAATATATATAGATAATTTTTGAAAATAGTCAACAATGGTTCAAAATGATGCAACTCTCTCTCTCTCTCTCTTTCCTGCCCAGGCCAGACCCGTGGATTCGTAGCTTGCCTCGCTAACCACTGCATCACAGAGGTGCTATAAAGTGCAGAAAATTCTGCACTGAGCTATGCAGTGGTGACGGTGGGCAGGAGGGCGGCGGTGAGCAGAGTTGTGCCCAGCATACCCAGAGATGAACTAAAGAAAACTTTGAAAGGAAAAAGCAAGTGTCAAACAGGGGAGATGGCCAAAGCATAGACCTACTCAAAGATCCAGGCTATTTCATATTTAATAAACTAGCTCATGTATGTACAAAACTCTTGCAGAGTCACAGAGTTGCTATAGCCTGGAGAAATGCTGCTCCTGTAATAAAACACACTAAAACGCAACATAAATATCTAGACAACTACTCACCAATTAGTTTCTTCCATGTAACATTATAAACCTTTCATTGAGACAATTTCAGTCACTGCAAAAACTACTTCACCCCTTTGCTTGTTCAGACTTTCTTCAGATCCTCAAATTGGAAATCATTTCAGTAAGTATTCACTTTATTGGTCTTTTTATTAACTTCTTTATATCCAATATAATGACTGGCAAGGCGAGCTGCAGCAGCCATCAGAGGTAGCTGCTGCCAGCCTCCTCGGACACACATGGTAGGAACAGTTAGCTATCGTCTACATCACAAAGTATTCTTCCATGACCAGGCTCGTGCAGACTGCTAGAGGCCTCCTACACGACACGCTAGGGTGAACCTGACTCACATATGATGCATCACTAAATTTATAACATACCCAAGTTCTGCACACATACAAATTGTAGTTAGCCTTGATAGCCATGAGGTACACAGTTCTAACAAGTCTATATGTACATATATAAACATACATTAAAAAAACTTTATTACATACCACAAATCTTTGGAAGGGTAATAGAGAACACATATGCTAGCCTTGTTGATCAAAATGTTCCACTGGAATTGATCTAATCTGTAGTTACTGGAATATAAAATACACAATGTAGTAAAAAATAACCTGCAGTGTAAATGCTTTAATATCAAAGACACGAGTGGGAATGTTAACAAAGAACTGCTGCGGGGCGACCCACAAGTCATTTGGCAATCAAACATACAACAAACTTTGGTAATTTAGTATCTTGAAGACCTGCTTTCCCTCAATGAATTCAACAGAAAAGTTACCGGTGAACATTCCTGTCTAAGTATCTTGAAGTGTGGTTCACAACAAGTCTGTCTCGACTGCTCCCATGTGTTGACGGACATGACCTACCAGGACCAGGCTATCACTTAGTGGAGTAGGGAAAATCCTGAAGCTATTTTGACTTGGCTTGGCATTAAACAACAAACCTTCACTACTTTAGCCTTTGCTCAGTATAAAATATAGGTTGTATTTACCCATAACTTAAGCTACAGTAATACTACCTTCATGTACATAAAAAAAAATGTTCGGAATATTACTTCATGTGAAAAAAATAAATCGTAAGTGGGCACATTATAGCTGAAACACATCTCTGCCTCCTCCACACCTCACTAGCGCAGGACACTTTGTGCAGTGCAGGAATCGTACGTCACTCTCATGCCTGCATGACGGCACAAGGGACAGGACAGCTTGGCACGCTCTCAGTCGCAAGTGTTTTCATTAAGTAGCCAGAATCCCTGCACTTGAAACTATGAAAAGTCAAGTAGAAAAGTCACAGTTGAAAACATAAATGAATTGAGAACGACTTTTAAACCATGAAACAAGATAGAATAAAACATTGAAATACTTTGCCTGTTTACTAATGGTTCATAATCTTTATCCAGGTACACAGATTGGTAATATTGCATTGCTCAGTAAAATGCACTTTGTTCTATTCTGAAATGCATCAGTGGTGTTACTCCTTCACAGGGCAATGTTAAAACAGTTTACTTTGTTTCCTGCTCTATGTCTTGGCACTTCCCAAAAGTAGATATTGCATGGTGAACTTATATAAAAAAAGTCACCAAATATGGAGCCTAATCTCTCCGTCATAAAATGTTACCGGAAAACTTATTTCGTGAGATAAAATAAACTTTATTTGTACTTTTGCAAAACAAAACTAAGAGTAAATGCAGGGAAGTACAACAACAAACATCCAAGTGCAAGGTGACAGATTGCAAAACACTCAATTCCTTACATTGTGACACAAAAGGAAAAGAGAGAGAGAGAGAGAGAGAGAGAGAGAGAGAAATTATGAATTTTATCCCAGTGAAATCTTAGTTAAATCAGCTCCGTATGACTGGACAGCAAGCAATACTCAATTCTGTACTTAAATCTACCTTTCAGAACATCCTCAACTGACTCCACCAAATTTCTGCAGCAAAGTCTCGGCAGTTTACTCAGTCAGCAGGGCAATGAATTTACGTAAGCAATAGTTTGATGTTTCTCAGGTCTGCACGGGGGAATCAACACACATGAGACCCTTGATCAACCAAATGACATGTTTCTGGCACAGTTAACACATACGAACATAGAGAAGAGTGTGATGGTGTCCACTTAGTTAAATGGCACTGAAGAGTATATTTTGTGATGCACTGAGGAGTTGAAACTATGTAATGCTGCCCCATCCCAGTGTCTTCAGTATGCATGTGGTGTACCTAAGATGTTGCCTTCTGGAACCCTAAAGTAATAATACTCTTGGACATACATCAAGTGAGAATAGGAGGGAGGGATTTAAGGTGCTGATGCCACGGCCTTCTGTGATGCAAGAGCAGAGAAACAGATGTTGAGATGAGTTCCTGGCCATGATTTTTTTTTAGTTATTCTCTGCTATATAAGAAGCTACTGACTTACACTCTATCCTTCACTGGCTTCAAGATTAGAGGGGAGTCATGTTTCAGGCAGAAGTCATTACTCTGCAAGTTCCTGTGTGGTAGCAAGGTGCAGTTAACTTGCAAAGCGAATAATCAGGGACCAAATTAGTGACGATTGGTGTCAGATTTGATGATACTTTGTAATGTAGAATAAATAAATTAAAAAAATAAAAAGCTAACAGGCATTTATATGATGATACATAAAGAAACTAAATATAAGAAAGACTCTGGTCAGACATGAATTTGCAATCAATATACGATGAGAAGATTTTGGGAGTAGACCTATTTGAGACAAACCATGTAAGCTGGTTATTAAAAGGAAAGTAAAACAAAGACATTAATGAAGTGTGGGATGAAATACTTTGAAGAAATAAGTGGTATAAAAAGTAACTTACCACAGAAAATTGATAAATATGGAGTGAAGTGTATTGGCCGATATCATAAAAAAAATCATTTACCATCACTAAAAAATCAAAAACAAAAAAACACATTGTCAGTTCAACAAAGCGTCACAAAAATAATGAAAAAAAGACAACGCAAAAAGTTATGGAGCGAATACTGTTCATGATATTCTGGCCACCAATAGCGAGAAGAAGCCTTGGACAGCTTATGTTATGCATAGAGCAAATAACAACAGTTGGACGGTTAGACTGACCAAATGATAACCCAGAGCTGAGAAACAAGGTGAGGGAGACACAACACAGACATCACACTAATAACAATACACAAGATGCCAACATGAACTACAACCAACAAACAGCGCTGATGTGTGAAGAAAGGTCGGCCCTTGTCCTGCATTGGCCTGTATATGGTGATGGTGGTGATGGTGGTGGTGGTGATGAGAGTGCTTGATAATGCTGATAAAAACAAATTAACTGATGCAGAAAGATTACTAATGACTATGATGCTGATAAGTTTTCATTTAGACACCAAGTCCTCAGTTATGAAGTTCTCGTCTCTCATTCTGATGTCATGGTGGATGTATTTCCTTTCCATTCTCTGCACTGTGAAGTAGAGTTTATCAAAGACTCTCTGGGAAGAATGTCACT
The DNA here is from genome assembly GCF_024679095.1 of Eriocheir sinensis. Taxonomy (NCBI): domain Eukaryota; kingdom Metazoa; phylum Arthropoda; class Malacostraca; order Decapoda; family Varunidae; genus Eriocheir; species Eriocheir sinensis. Next base: position 11,798,754 of record NC_066511.1, read on the forward strand.
GATTTCAATGTCTTGTCATCTTTCTGAGGGATACACATCAAGTTAAATGAAATATGGTTACTCTATGCAATTAATAAGAGGGTGTAAAGTAAAATTTGGTTATCCTTGGGGACTGCAAAGGCATATAAAAAGAAAATGAGGGGAATGCCATTGGTGGTGGGACATTGTGCATTTCAAAAAGTAGGCTTGTGGTTTGCATTTCTGTTACTTTCTGCATCATCAGTTGTTGCCAGTTTTGTGTCACTGTCCACCAATAAAGCAGAAAAAAAAAAAAAAAAACTCACGAAGTAAATGTTGCATCAGTTTGACTCATACTTACTACTCCCTCAAAGAAGTGTAAACTTGCTTTAGGATGGAAGGGATCAACACAGCTGCTTTACATTGGGCTTTACAGGTGTTTACTAGCATGTCAGCACCTCATGCCTTGGATAACATGTGCAATCCAATAAGGGGCAAATAACTACTGGAATTTTGTTTACATGTTTTCAACTCATTTAAATTGTAATACTATTCTTCAACCTGTGACACATGAGGAGCAGATTATATTGCAGAAGCTGAACACCTGAACTGCCATTGTCTGCCTTCTGGATGTTTTGATACCAATCAGAGAACAGCAAATCAAGGTCATATAAAAATATAAAAAACATTGTTGATAATGATCATCACAACAATGGTGGTGACGACAATGATCATGATGAGGTGATAACACTGCCTTCTGGAAGAACTGAACAGATGTGAATTTCTACTTATTTGATTTACTTGGTGCAAGTCAGGTATTGAAAAATGGGAGTTTCATTATTCATGGCAATTGAATCAGCTATTCTCATATGCCTGAAAGCTTCTACTGGTCTGTTAAACTTTTGGTATGCAGACAGACCTCTCCCTAAAGACAGCAGAGGAGGGAAAGAATGGAGACGGCTGGACAGAAAGGGAAGAAAAAGTACTTCAGGCTTTCTACCTACACTTAAGGTCGGGGCTCACCACACCTCTACCAAGGGAAGTAATCCTGGACGAGGCATCCCAACACTAAAAGACTGCACAACCTCCATGCACAAAAATGGTTCATCGTAAATATGGATAATTTACGCTACTCAAAATTTTTAATAATTACCTCAAATTTCTAACGGATGAAAAGCATCTCAACACAGATTCTCTACACATTTACTACCCCTTACAGCACTTCACAAGCCTTTTTCTTCTCCTTTCCTCAACTCCGCATCCTCATCTCCATTCCCTCGTATTCCCTCACGATGCATGAAGGCTTCCACACTGGCCATGGCAAAACCTTCACCTATACATTTACTGCCCCTTACAGCACTAAACATACCTCGTTTTTCTCCTTCCCTCAACTCCGCATCCTCATCTCCATTCCCTCGTATTCCCTCACCACGCAAGAAGGCTTCCACACTGGCCATGGCATAACCTTCACTGCCCCTTACAGCACTAAACATACCTCTTTTTTCTCCTTCCCTCAACTCTGCATCCTCATCCATTCCCTTGCACTTCCACACTGGCCATGGCAAAACCGTCATCTAGATATTAGTGTCCAGGATTAATTAAGGTGTTACGTGAAGATCAGTTCTCCCAATATGAATCCGCACACAACCAATTCTAGTTAACGTGTCTCTTTAAATGATGCATAGGCTGAATGTGTTAATTTCTGTGAGTCAGACAGTCCATGCAACACAGTGAACTATAGAGATTTTTCACCTCTGACGTGTATGTGCTTCTGTTAACTGTGCCATCAACATATCATCTTACTTTTAATCATTTAGTGACAGCTGTTGCCTTCCCTTTCCCCACACCAAGGAACTTTTTCCATATATCAAAATTGCTTCATCTACTCTATTGATTTATGGCAATATAAAATGCTTGAAGAAATGACTTGATCATCTGGCAAACTATGATGATCTTTTTAATATCCTTTTTTCATTATTTAAAAGGTACCACTTGCAGGCATTGTATTTCTAGAGTCTTGAACATCCACCAAGAGTAACCAACTAGCCAATGGGACCTTCCAGCCTCTTAGGGCCAGAGTGGGCAAGTCACTAATTCTGTTCACCAATATTATAATCAACAGGAAACCAGGGGTCGTATTCTTAAACATTTTGGCACCCAAGTATGCATTTTTGACAAGGGTTTCGTAGGAGTTTCGGGCAATTCCAAGGGTAGTTTAATGACCCTGCTGGTAGTTTGATCCTTCTTCTGTACCTTGAACGTGAGAAAACACTCATGATAACCAGATTAATCTACTTTTCAGCCTCTGGAAATGGTTGACATGAGAGGTGGAAGCGTCTGAGAATACTGACCCAGATTAACGGCATTAGTTTTGGTACTGCAGAGAGCAAGTGCTGTGGGGAAGTGGAAAACCTCTCCCTTTTTTGTCTACACAAGTGAGAGCACAAATCTTTGGCTTTAGTACACTCAAAGAACAAGACTCGCATCACTTGCCACAAAGCCATCAATACCAAAAATGCAAACCAGGTCCTGCCAATGACTTTATAACCCAATCTTTCCCTTCAGTGTGCAAAAAGAGCTCCATCCTGCAGGCTATAATGGAATAATTCTAGGCTATGTTAGAGGAAAAAATCCTTCCCTTTTGCTGTAATCAACATCTGTCTTGCAAACCAGGTCCTGGCAGTGACTTTATGACCCCACCTTTTCCCTTCTTTTACAGTGTGCAGAAAGAGCTCCATCCTCCAGGCTATAATGGAATAATTCTAGGCTATGTTGGCAGGAAAAAAATCCTTCCTTTTTGCTGTAATCAACATCTGTCTTGCAAACCAGGTCCTGGCAGTGATTTTATGACCCCACCTTTTCTCTTCTTTTACAGTGTGCAGAAAGAGCTCCATCCTGCAGGCTATAATGGAATAATTCTAGGCTATGTTGGCAGGAAAAAATCCTTCCCTTTTGCTGTAATCAACATCTGTGTCTTGCAAACCAGGTCCTGGCAGTGATTTTATGACCCCACCTTTTCCCTTCTTTTACAGTGTGCAGAAAGAGCTCCATCCTGCAGGCTATAATGGAATAATTCTAGGCTATGTTGGCAGGAAAAAAATCTTTCCTTTTGCTGTCATCAACATCGGTGTCTTGTCTCTCACCCTCCCTTGCCAGTGTACCGCCTGCTGCCCTTACTACCTACAACAGTAACTGCTCAGTGGTTTCAAAATGCCAAGAATATGGGAAAGACCAATTTTTATGTCCAATGCACTCTGGTATGGCTTGACAACCAGCTTTAATAAATACTGTAATAATAACAATAATGCTAACATATCAACCTTTGGTGTGATCTCTAGTCTACAATAATTTGACTGATGTGAATTTTCCGGGGCATAACAGAAGATGACATACCACTTATGGTGTGTGTGTGTGTGTGTGTGTGAGAGAGAGAGAGAGAGAGAGAGAGAGAGAGAGAGAGAGAGAGAGAGAGAGAGAGAGAGAGAGAGAGAGAGAGAGAGAGAGAGAGAGAGAGAGAGAGAGAGAGAGAGAGAGTTAGAGAGAGAGAGAGAGAGAGAGAGAGAGAGAGAGAGAGAGAGAGAGAGAGAGAGAGAGAGAGAGAGAGAGAGAGAGAGAGAGAGAGAGAGAGAGAGAGAGAGAGAGAGAGAGAGAGAGAGAGAGAGAGAGAGAGAGAGAGAGAGAGAGAGAGAGAGAGAGAGATCTATTGCATCATTTCCTGGGCACTCTGCAGCTTGCACAACTAGTACCCTCCTCAAGCAGGACTGAGATGAGATTCATCCATAATTTACAACATAGGTACATTTTTATATTAAAATCCCTATTTAATATTCAAACCCTAGATTGCCTAAGAATCAACAATTGTGAATATGTAGAAAAAAATGTTCAGCATCTTGTGTCTTGGGTCTGCAAACTGTCATCTAGAATCTAGGCTATGAAGGACTGTTCTTTGTGCAAGACTTGTGCAGGCTGGGCCACTGGCCTGCCCTTAGCTCTGTTACTCACTGGTACCTCTGTAAAAATGACATTCAACTTGAACACTGTCATACATGAAAAAACGTGAGAAAATATGTTTTTAGGATAACTATGGAATAAAGGGACTGGCACCCTCATACCAAAATACCTATGCTCTAATATTAACTAGACTAGATGTCTTTAACACAGAGGGATTACCCCTTCACTGTTACCAAGTAGAAAAATGCAAGTTATAAAGTACATAAAAAAAATGATTAATGTAAATGAAAGACACCACAATATGAAAATGATTCTGTACACAAACATGTCAACCCACTGATATATATATATATATATATATATATATATATATATATATATATATATATATATATTTATAAAATGTAGTCATATATATATATATATATATATATATATATATATATATATATATATATATATATATATATATATATATATATATATATATATATATATATATATATATATATATATATATATATATATATATATATATATATATATATATATATATATATATATATATATATATATATATATATATATATATATATATATATATATATATATATATATATAATGAGTGTCTGGGAATCAACAGCCTTCCTGTGGCCTCAACTTGAGGCAGGAGGAGGAGGTGGCACTGCGTGCGCCCTGCTACACAAGGAGCCTACTTTTACTGCTGGTCTACAGCAACCAAGTCTATTAGTTTCCCGGACGAATGAGTCACTTACAGCTATGTCTTTTCAAAGTTTATTAAATGCATCGTGTGTTTTCCCTTCAGGGTAATGTTGTGTGAGTTCTGGTGAAATTTTCTATTTCTTCAAGCACTTGGTCACTGTCACACTGTCAAAGAAGCATAAGTATGTCCTCTGCTTTAAACACCACAACGTGCTGTGTACAAATCACTCACAGAATGATTCATAACTTGAAAACTTCCTTCAACACTGTGCATTCAGGAATCACTTCATGGGACACGTAAGTCTAAAAAGAGTAACTCAGTTCAAATGACTTCACAAAGTGTTTTCTTAGACTGGAGGGATTTCTGTTGCCTGAGGCGCATCCTCCATGCCTTCCGGAGGGACTCGCACTGTCCCATTGCCGGTAAGCATTGCATGTCCATTGGAGGGCACCTGGCCGTTAGCACAAGTACTGGGTGGAGGCGTGCTAGCCGTGGGGAGGGGCAGTGCAGTGGGTGAAGATGGGGGAGTGCTGAGAGGGAGCGGTGAGGGAGGAGCCTTGGGTGTGACTGATGCTATCGGGGTGATGGTGGTGACGGGCGGCATGGTGATGATGGGGTCGTTGAGCCCCGCCATGTCGCTGCTGCTGCCGCTGTGGCTCCCTTCACTCTCCACGTAAGACTCCATGGCTCGGTATATAAACAGTATATCGTCCTGGAAGAAAAATGTAACTTTACTTAATGACACACTAAAAAAAGATACCTTTTTCAAACTTATGTATCTGGCACATTGTCTGTTACAACACCACCTCTCTTACCTGTGCTGGTGCTGGGGTGTTCCTGCTTAGCCCTTCCTAGGCACACAGATCTTGCTTATGCAACTTCTTAATCACCAAAGTTTAATGAAGCTTGCTTGGATATTTTGCATAATGTCATATTTAGCTCCTTCCATTTTTATTGAGTGCAATATTATTTTTGGTGGTAGTATCTTGCAGGAAACAGGAACTCAGTAAATTTATACTTGGATGGAATGGGTACAATTAGTTATAGTTTTATATATAAATGGTGTGAGAAAGTGACAGTTTTGGGGGTCTTTGATGAGTTTACATATTGATGAGAATAACCTCTTATGCAAAAGAATCCAAAGCTTCTTGTAGAAACTTGGTATCGATTCTAACTTGCCATCATTGTTGAAAATGTTACTTTGGAAGTCATTATTGGCGAGATCCTACTCTAACACCGACAGACAACAGACTGCCAATAACAAAAAAACCTGAAATATTTAAGTTATGACTGTTAATAAATTTTGACTGTCGCCATGACTGGTGACAGTGTGTGGGTAAGCATATTAGATACCATGCGTTAAGGGAATATGCATAAATTCATATCTTCTAGCCATGTTTACTGAGCTTCCAGAGGGCATCTCCTCACTCCTTCCACTAGCACAGGGTGAGTACCTTACCATCATGCCTGTGGGGAGCATGAGCTGGGAGGTGCAAGGCCTTAAGGAGCAGTGGTGGGGAGTGAACGGCCTCACTTAAACACCAGCCTAACGTCAAAGGATTATCATGAACAAGACAATAAATAGGAAGAAACCATTTCCAATGTGCAAACCTTGAAAGTCTCCTCCAGCCAAAAGCTGTGTGCTTCCAACTCCTGGGGAAAATAAGTTTCTATCATCAGCATTGAACTAAAAATGGGTGAAAGCTTACTTGTACATCCTGCATCCTTACCTTGCAATGCTGCAGTGTTTTATCTTTATGATTCCCAGAAAGGCTACTCACTTGACTAGTCCATATGCTTGGTCGTCTGTTGTGGTAAAGTTTACAATACATGTAGGTGTCCAGGCACTGCTCAAACTCCATCTGACTTCTGAGTGTCGTCAGGGCACAGAACGTCGCCGCCTCAGTGCCGCCAAACCTGGGGGAGGAGAAACATTAACCCCTTGACTGCGGATTCCTTACAAAAAGACATTACCAAGCTACAGGAATGAAACAAAAAGTGGCCGCTATAATTCAATGAAGAAAAATGTAGTCATGCACCTAGGGAGGGGAAATCCAGCACACCGATACCACGTGAGAAACACTCCACTATCCACCACAGAGGCAGAGAAAGACCTTGGACTACATGTTACCAGGCTACCAGTGAAAGCCAAATCTGTGCCAATTGCAACGGATGGGTTAAATATATTATATGGAAAGAATTACTATATTTGTCTGTGATAAGCTTTTCATTATTGATTTCTTTATGTGTACTAGCCATATCTTACAGTCCTCTTTCACTCACCTATCAACAACTATTAGAGGCCCATTCTGGTAATTTGTGTGTGCCTCCGAAATGAGTGACACAAGGCTCAGAGTGGTGGTGAGGGCAGGGAGGGTGTGGGGCCAGCCCGGGGCGTGGATTAATCTGACTGGCAGCTCATAGTCGTCTTGTAGACTTTGTACAGCAACTTCCACAGCCACTAACCCTGAGTTCAGCTTCTCCTCCAAGTACCGAACCTTGAAACGAGTTAAAACATTTATTGAATAACTTGAACAAAAAAAGGGTAATAGCTACTAGATGATGTCAATTGCTTCTCGTCTGATGGTAAATACAGTTCACCGTGCCTATAATCCAGAGGTGCAATAGTTTACATTTATCTTTACTCATGAACAAAACTTCCCACCTCTTCTATAATATGATTTAGTATCTGGTATTATAAAAAAAATTCAAGTGATGTTTATTGTAATCTACCTTCCAGTGCTCAGAGTCAAAGTCATCGTGCTGGGCCGGCCAGAACTGTGGGAATCCTTGGTCCTCATCCACAGCTGTTAACACCACTATAGTCTGGGCATTGTGGTCCCAAACCATCTGCCAGAAGTCCAGTATGGCATTTGGCAGAGGATGCTGCGTGATGATAAACTCCCTCAGCCTCTGGTGGCCCATGAGCCAGGTGGCGTTGATGTAGTCAGAGCCGTCCACACCTGGCTTGGGCGTGAGGTGCACTCGCCCATTCTCCATGGGCAGGTGGTCCGTGCTGCGGTTCTTCTCCCTATTCACTGGCTTCATGGCACTCACCACGTTGAAATCACGGGGTTGAAAATGAGTGATGAGCTGAAAAATATAAGAGATTGGTATTAGCAACAACTGGTTTTTCTGTGCTGCTAATATTGGTTGAGTCATCATAACCAATGAGTGAGACTACCTCACACTCAGTTTTTCTTGGCCTAAATACCTTGAAGGGCACTGCAGAGTCAGCAATGTTAGCCTCTCTTGTCTCAGATTTATTTAGTTTGTGCCATCATCCACTCTGAATTTCCTTCTGTTGCTTCTACCAAACTTATCCACTGCTTATTACAAACCACTCCTGCTTTTGCCCAACAGAACAACATAACTCACACAAACTTGTTACTTAGAAATGCTCCACTCCATTCCAATCCCACTGTTGCCTTGACCTAAACACTGGTGGTAGTTGTGCTCGTCCCAGAAATTAGAACATCACCTTTGAGGATTGAACAATTTTTATAAATGTTGTCTATTATAACAGTGAAGACACACAAATTAAGCATACTAGTGTACCTTGTATTGATGATTGAGGAGATACCACGGCTGGGGCTTCTCCTGGGAGTTGTCTGGGGCCTGCAGCATGCGGATGTATCTGCTGGTCCCGGCACTAGGAATATTGGTGTCCCCACTCTGGATGGCTTCCAACAGGGCATCGTGAATAAATATATATTGTTCTTCAGTCTGAAAAATGATTTTGATAACATTAGTTACAAAGTCTGGTAAAAATAGGGAAATCAAAACATAATAATTAATACTTGGAGCAAATGATATGGGTCTGTAGTCAAGCACAGAAGATGGTAATCCTTCAGGTATGGGCATGATGTTAGACACCCCGACAAGCATATAAGGAAACAGCTGAGGATCAATGCCCCACATGGATCAAGATCTTACGTATGAGTGCAATGAATTCTTTGGATGTGAATACTACCTTACAGAAAGTACAATCCAACAGTAAACTATCAAGACTGAGCTCTGAATCAACATGTGTCTTGAGCTGTCCAGCTTATGTTCAATATATCAGAAACGAAAATAAGAACTAGAGAATAACAACTTGGAAATGCCACTTACTTGCACGAGAAAGTTTCGCTGTGTGCGAATGTGTTTAAGAAAACCCCATATATTGAGTCGCCCCTTAGCACGAATATGCTGCAGCATGGCATCAAGCACTATGTAGGTGCCTGTCCTGCCTACTCCAGCACTGGAAGGAACCACAGTGTGTCATGTTGTGAGTGCCACTATGATAGATACATTCAAGAGGAGGTTAGATAAATTCATGGAAAGTGAGGTTAGGTAGGGTTATCTTTACAAGAGCTGCCTTGTATAGACCTACTGCCCTCTTGCAAGCTCCTTATGTTTAACAATTGGAGACTCCTTGTTGCTATGTAATAAATTTACTTTCCAAAATCAGAGAAACTAAATATTCAAAGAAGCTGTGAATCACTAAAACCTTAATGTACTGTTGCTCAAGCTCATCAGTGTACCTGCAGTGAACTATAATTGGACCTGCATCTTCTGGGTTGGCTGCAGCAGATTTCCGGACAAAGGAGAGGACTGGCAAGGGGTGGTCTGGGGTGCCGTGGTCTGGCCAGTTTGTGTAATGGTACTGGTACAGCATGCGCTCGCCTCCGCCAGACTTCTTACACTTAATCTGAAAGAAGGTCAGTTAAGTGAGTAAAGGTGTTCATGATGTATTGCACGTCCAGCCCCATGAGGGAGAATAAGGATGTAAAATGAAGAGAAGATGAAAGAAGAAAGAAGATTCGTGATGTGTTGATGCTGATTTTACTGGAAGGGTGAGGTACAGTGATCTCTGCCAATCTGTTATTTTCTAATTTGGACTTTTGAATAACATGGTACATAGAATATTATAAGAAATCCTAAACATTCATAAAAGCTACATTTGATAGCACTAGACCTTATATACTAATCTATTCATCTATTAATTACATGAGGTCTAAATCTTTCAATTTGATCACTGTGGAAGTAAATACAAATGTTGATACAGAGCTTAAAATTATACCTGCCAAGGAGTCAACACAGTTCCCTTTTAGGCCAGCAGTTTGGACAGATTAATCTCTGCTATCATTTTAAACAGGTGCTGATAGGAGGGTTTTAAAGGGGAAAAACAGGTTACAGTCTTGTGATGGAGGCAACAATCAGTCCTTCATAATGTACTTCTGAATCATGCTAATTATGGTTTTGTTGATAATGGTGGTTTTCAGGCACCAATTAAACACTATTGGTGAGACTCTACTGCATTGATATACTGAACTGCTGGCTTAATTTTTTTCATATGGATGATGCACCAGCTCTTGTCTTTAACCCGGTAACAGCGGGGATCATGTTTCTTAATGGTCCCTCTAAGTGAGAAAAATGAGAAAAAATCACCCCTCACACAAACCATTTCATAATATATATCAAAGCATTTGTGATCAGATTATTTATCATCTTTTTGGGGGGTTTATATCGTGGCACAAATATGGCCCGTCGCTGCTACACAGTAAAGCCACAAATTTGGCCTGTCGCTGCTACTGGGTTAAGCATTAGTATCATGTGAAAATAGAGCAAGAAAGGAGTTAGCATTTGGTTTAACTTGTTGAAATAAAAGATCTTAGAGTCAAGAGGCATGGATGGTATTTGGATACATGTGTGGTCCATTATAATTTTGAAGCCATCCAATTACATTTCTCTGAAACTGAGGAAACATGAATTCAAGTCACCATGTTGAGTTATGATGCAAACAACAGTCAATGGCTACATACCTTTGTGTGCCTAATTGCAAACTTCCTTATGGTGTAGGTGGCGAGAACTTCCTCGTGTACTAACCGGACTTGTATCAAACCGTAATGCTCACTGCCTTCCTTGGGCCAATACTGGTCACACTTTTTCTGTAAAGGCAAGGAACACAATTTAGTAAGTTCTCAATGACAAATGAGTTTTGTCTTGTGGTTGGCTGTTCCCAATATCCAAATTGACTTTTTCTTATTGTATAAATGTACAGCATTATACTTTTGGTCTACACTAGCTAGCCCATTTGCCTTTATGATCAATGTTTCTGAGTACAGACAAGGAACATGTAACTTACTACATGCAACATTCACAAAACCATCCACAAGGGCAAAACTCCTACTGTAACAGGGTTCCAGAAAAGTTCACTGACAAACCATGTGCCATCATCTTTCTAAATCTACAACACAATGAAAACAGCAAAAGGCTAGTTCATTTCCACTCCCCAGTTGGTCGTACAGAATTACGCGCCTGGTGTGTCACTGCATAGCACCAATTACGGTATACAAAATGCAAAATTATCATGTCTCTTCCCATCATACTAGGAACACTAGCCATTGATTATCAAATAACATGTTTTGGAAGTTACACCATTTTGTGCCTTTACATGACAAAATCATTTGTATATGACAGTATATCTATATACATACACACTGAGCAAACTCTAGCACCAAGGCGTGAGGGCACACCTGCTGGCGTGCTGTGGACCAAGTGAGGTGTGGGAACTTGCAAGCAAGGATTGGTAGTGTACAGTGGCATGCCAAGCTTTCTCTCCCTTGTGCACACCTAAGATAAAGAAGTTTTGCACTGTGTATTATACAATACCTCTAGGCATTGGGTAGCTAGCTTTGGCTGTTTTTTAACAGTTTCCTATGAAAGGCAGAAAAGGAAAAAACAAATATTACCTTTCAACCAAAAATAATGGATGGAAATAATGCTGGACAGATTATCTTCGCTTGCCACTCTGGCAAGCGTGTGTCTGTCTGTCATAAAGTCATACATCATGTGATGTGGTCAGAATGAAATGTTTTCTTGGAAACTGTTGTGTGACTTTCCCAGGACATATAACATACTGTAACAACTCTCATTTTTATGTGAAAACTTTCAATGAAAATAATTGCATAGTCAATGCACTACACTTGTTACTGTGATTCTAGTTGCTGTGAGAATTAAGGAAAGGATTCATTGTAAATCATACTGATGGATTCTTCTACGCTACACAGGCTGTCAAGGGCTCCCGAGACTCACCCTTCCTCGCTCCACGAGGTTTGTGATCATGACGATGATGTGGACGCGCTGCTCCCACACCATGCGCCAGAAGGTATCAAAGGTGGAGGGCAGAGGGCCCTGGGTGCCTATGTAGGCCCGGGCCTTCTCATAGCCATCAATATAATTGGCATTGACGTATTCAATGGCTTTCTTCTGGCCGGGCAAAGGTCGCAGGGGTACACGGGTGTGGTCATCTGAAAAATAAAAATGCTCCATGAGGACACAGCCATTACCCCTTAGCCTGAACCTTGTCTGTGCACACCTCCCCAAAGATGGCAGATAATTTAGTTGCTGATAAAGCGTCACTGGTAAGTTGATGCAGGAGGCTGAGAGCCTCCCAAATATTCATAATTCTTTAGCTTTCTCTCCCTTACTTTCAATGTTCTCCTTTTAAAGATTACCATTGGAATCCACTCATGCATGAGTGGCAGAAAATGAATCTGATGGTAGTAGCCTACAACATTAGTGAGATGAAAGAAAAGCTTATTAATGGCAGACATCCCACACAATCTGAGAGAGACCCACAAGCAACAATGTTCAGGTATCTGTTCTTTTGCTTGTTCTCTGGGTGCTGTGAGTGTTCCGCCGGGTGGTGCTCCTGGGCTGAGGCTGCTTGTATTGCTTCATACTCTTTGGAAAACCCAATGTCTCCATCTGCATGTAGATCTGCCACATGCTGAAAAATAGACAATAAAATAATGAATATAAAATTGGTCAGAAGTTGAAAGTCTAGAATTTTACCTTTGTTGCAGGATTTTCTGTTAACCTCCCATACCTTCTCCGCCTTTTGATATACTTGCCTCTCTTGCTCTATTTAATATTATATGGCTGGTTGTACGAGAAATGAAAGTCAGAGATGATGAGTTAGGACCAAGGCTGAAAGTGAGAGGCACAGAGCAGTCTTTGATCCCATCCTAATAGTCTAAATGGGGAAGGATAAACATCAGAAAGGAGAGAGTATATGATTGTCGAGAGTGGGAGAGACTCACAGCCCATCTAGCCTCATAAGGGAAAATAAGGATGTTAAGTGAGAAGAAGAAAAAGAAGAACATCAGGAAGGAGAAAGTGGGAGAGACTCATAGCCCGTCAAGCCCCATAAGGGAAAATAAGGACGTTAAATGAGAAGAAGAATACAAGGAGTCTAAACAGAGCAAATCAACGCACCTTGGCAAAGTCATGCACATCAATGGGGCCGTAGGAGCCCTCCCCGCCTGTGTCGTTCTCCCAGTCGTGTACGAGGACAGGGACAGTTTTCGGAGGATCATCTAGGTAGTTGTACGCCCCTTGAAAGAATCGCCTGAAAACATAAAAAGTAAGCCATTAGTGTGAGACTGGCAAATGGAACAGTCACAGGTTGGTAAACAAACTGAATGTATGCCCATGTAAAAAATGCAAATATTACCTTCTCTACTCTTAAATGAATGACATATCTACACTTATTAATCATCTTTATGGTTAAATGCTTCCCTGTATCAATAAGAATAATGTCCACAAAATAAAGTGAGGTGAAGTAACTATTCAGAATACTCATTATAACAAGTTTCTGATGGAGTGATAGTACTTAAAACAGGGATTCAACTGTTGATACTTCTAAGACTTTGATTAATGTACTGTGTTTTGCAGCAAATGCATAACTTATAATAATATTTAGGGCGCACATTATTCAGTTAATAGTGACGTTAGTTATTATGCAAAGCCAATGTATGTGAATGGCGAGGCTTTTTGCTGGTATTCAAAAAGCATGTTACAGTGATGGCTAATCATTAGCATTATTATTATTATTATTATTATTATTGTTGAGGTCCATGAAAAGGTTCCGAAAGGGCATCAAGGGAAAATAAAATAAATTGCTATATAGACCCAAATAGACCCTTCGATAAGCAGACAAGGATATAGAAGAATAAATGGGTCAGTGACAGTCAAGTATGTAGGATAAAAATAACAGGGAACAAAAACTACAGGGCAAGAAGCAGCAAAGAACAAGGCTGGTGTTGCAGACTGACCTGACCACATCATATTGTTATACGTATATCTCAAGCGAATAAAAAGTTCACTGTGTTTTCTTCTTAAAATGAAGTAAAAGAAATATATGATTCAGTTTCTTTAGTAGGGTTACTCTAGATAAAACTGCTTGGAGAATAACTGAAATATGAAACTTTTGTGAGAAGAAGTTCTGATAATTTTCTGAAGGTTGGTGTTCCTCATCGACCTCATCATATCATTTTAGAATCTCAAGCAAATAAAAACTCCTCTGTGTTTTCTTCTTAAATCGAAGTAAAAGAAATATATAATGATTCCAGCTCAAGGTGTTTAGTTGCTCAAGATAAAACTCCTTGGAAAATAGCTGAAATACGCAACTTTTGTAAGGCCAACATCTGGAACCACGGGAGTAATAGTTTTTTGGTAGTAGTTTTAGCTGGGGAGTGGTTAGCTAGAACTGAAGTGTGTCATCACTTACGCTTTCCAACCAATTCATGATTATCGCACAGTGAAACCAAATCTTTTTCACGGTTCCAATCATTTTTCATAAGTAATTTGCAAACATTGGCAAAAGGAGATCTATCAGGTTATCTCAGACGGCCTCCAGATTCCCCTGAACACCAACCTTATAACTGAAATATGTAACTTTTGTGAGAGGTTCCTAATGTTTTCCATAAGTAAGCTGCAAACATTGTAAAAAGGAGGTCCATCAGGTTATCTCAGACGGCCTCCAGACTCTCGGTAACACCAACCTTTCGCAGGCTTAAATCTCAGTCAGTGTATGGTTAATAGCAACTGCCATTGAAAAGACTTTATATTCTAAAAAATTTACATGTTAATCATTGTTAAATGTTAGGGTTATATAGCCATGATTCTGTTGTCCCAAACCTCTTCTTTTCAACACCTGTGAGCTGGTGCTAGAGGAGGATGAAGAAGAAGTATTCACTCCTTTCTACCACCTCCACATAACACTCTGCTGCTCTGCTAACTTGTATCCTTATTAACCTCTTATTCTTATGCCTTGGACAACCAGATGAAGCTCCCAACTTACTGCTTTTGGCGTTTATGCACTTGCCTCCAAATGATCATGGCAACCACCAGGAGGAAAAGGGCGAAAGTGGCACAGATAATACCGGCAATGATCCCGGCACTCATTTCAAAACCCGTCCCAACACTGTCCGGATGTGGCATCTTGTGGCAGTCCGGGTACAGCAAAATCTTCCGGGGGTGCGAGAACGGCCCCTTGTAAGTCTTGTTGTTCTCGGAGTAGAAGCGAGAGTAGGTCCCCCCGCGCACCTTGACTTCATACATGGTGTTGAAGGTGAGGTTAGTGAGGAGGAACTGTGGGGGGAAAGGAGTGGTGGTTAGGATACGTGACACCCAAAACAAGACATGAAAACACTGTGCATAAATAGATTAAGAGATACATGGGGTTGCAGGTGAGGTTAATGAATAGAAACTGTGGATGAAAAGGATTGGTGGTAATTAAGGATACATGGCACATTAGACATGAAAATTCTGTCCATAAATAGATAAATAGATTCATGGCCTTATAGATTTTGTTAGAGCACTGGCATTTCAGGCCTCAGCGGAGCAACTACGTAGAAATTTGAATCGAGGAGATAAATCTACTACTACTACTACTACTAATAGTATATTATTATTATTATTATTATTATTATAATCAAACAATATTGAGCTTGGCTGCATTGAAGAGAGAGAGAGAGAGAGAGAGAGAGAGAGAGAGAGAGAGAGAGAGAGAGAGAGAGAGAGAGAGAGAGAGAGAGAGAGAGAGAGAGAGAGAGAGAGAATAGATAAGTTACAATGAAGTTAAAAAACAGATATAGCAAGTTATGCATCAAAGAAACCTCTGTGCGGGACATGAGTGGCGATCGTGTTAATGCTTGTACAGTCATCGTCAGAGGCAGTCATGGCGCGCCGCCTTGGGTTGAGGATATGTTATCAGCTTATCAGACATGTCTGATGACGATTCAGTAACTAATAAAAACTATGTAAAACCGAGTGAAAGTACCGTCCTTTAATATGCACCAACGAGAGGCAACACCAACATATATACGGTGGGTTTAAAAAAATCACTTTGCTAAACCACTTTTTGCATGTTTTTCCATTATCTTACAATTGCTTAGGATTACTGAAGCTCATAAAAAAAAAAAAAAAAAAAAAAATCGGCCGTCACCACGGACGGGTCCGGGGTTGAAATGGCCGGCACCGCGCGGATTAAGGAAGACTCGCAGTGTAGTAGTTTAGTCTGTCAATTTAGTATTTAATTTAAAACAATAACTGAAAAGTCAGAATGATTGAATCACTGATTCTGATGACTGATACCGATTGACTGATCGAGTCCGAATCACACACACACACACACAAAAAATAAATAAATAAATAAATAAATAAATAAATCTGTAAGCATGCCGCGCTGCAAATCTCGTCTTCGATAGTTTTAAAAGTACCGCAGGATTTTTTAGTGCGGTCCGCGGTAGTGCGGTACTTTTTTTGTGATGCGATACTACCGCACTAAGTACCGCACTTGCCCACCTCTGGCTGGGACCATATTACCCTCTGCTGGTGATCTGACTGTGATATGTTTAATCTCATCAGTTAGTTGCATACAGCTCTCTCAGGGTCCAATCTGTCTGTCTGTCTGTCTGTGTGTGTGTGTGTGTGTGTGTTGAATTACACTCCTCACTGCATATCACCATAGCGAATTAAACTTTTCCTTACATTAACAATCATTTATAATTATCGCTTTGTACAGGAATCATGTATACAATCAACCACAACCTGAGACATCATAATTATCAAACCAGACTAGTACTAACACATTACCACCTGCCATGAAGCGCGAATATTTCAACCATCATCGACAAAGCATAAGGAATCATCTCATAGCTTTTTCCCAAAAATCATATGGGTGTAAAATCCTTATCTATAGTAAATACGAAAGATATGGAGCCGGCCAGTCAGCCAGTGTATACGTACCTTACCTGTACCTCAGTGCGATTTCTCCAATTCTTTTGAACATTGTCATACTGAGAGTCATACTGCGAGTCGTGTGAGTGTGTGTGTGTGTCTGACAGAGAGAGAGAGAGAGAGAGAGAGAGAGAGAGAGAGAGAGAGAGAGAGAGAGAGAGAGAGAGAGAGAGAGAGAGAGAGAGAGAGAGAGAGAGAGAGAGAGAGAGAGAGAGAGAGAGAGAGAGAGAGAGAGAGAGAGAGAGAGAGAGAGAGAGAGAGAGAGAGAGACACACACAGCACCACTAATAGTTGTAGTTATAATTCACATGGACTCGACAAACGCAGAATGATGACCCAAGCGAAGCAGGCACTAAATCGCGGTTACTCGCTTATTGGACACTTCGTCAACTTTCAGTTCTTCCCCGACAGTTTTAAATCACTAATAACTAACACCGCCAAGGACACAGAGCACAGGGCCTACATTCCGTCCCTTTTCTCAATGCAGAAGTAAGGCACAAGTTGGCTCTCTCACATCTCTGAACACACTGAGTCATGATGGTGTGTGTTCCAGTGCCTAGCCAGCGGTAGTGACGAACGGAAAGGGGTGAGGGGTGTAGGGGGATGGGTGTGTAAGGGTGTGCGAGGGGGGTGTAATCTGTACGCAGCATCCGGTAATGTGGAGGAGTGGGATGGGGAGGAAGCAAGAACGATCTAACCAACGTAATTGTGATAAGACAGGAAGGAAGTTCTTACATCGAATCTAATCAGGGGGAGGAAGAGGAGGAGAGAGAGAGAGAGAGAGAGAGAGAGAGAGAGAGAGAGAGAGAGAGAGAGAGAGAGAGAGAGAGAGAGAGAGAGAGAGAGAGAGAGAGAGAGAGAGAGAGAGAGAGAGAGAGAGAGGGTGGGGGGCGAGAGAGGAAAGCTTTGAGTCCTTGAAATCTTATCACTTTTTTGCCTTCTCGTTCTCCCTTTCAAGATGACCCTCTATCTATCTATCTATCTATCTATCTATAACGGGAGCATACTCTATAGCTGCGCGTGGCATCCGAGCTCATCTCCGGCACATTGACCCTTATGCCTGTGGTGGGATGAGCAATTCGTCTTTAT
This sequence comes from Eriocheir sinensis, assembly GCF_024679095.1. Classification (NCBI taxonomy): domain Eukaryota; kingdom Metazoa; phylum Arthropoda; class Malacostraca; order Decapoda; family Varunidae; genus Eriocheir; species Eriocheir sinensis. Next base: position 11,816,548 of record NC_066511.1, read on the forward strand.
AATATCTTCCTCTCCCTAAAAAAAATATTCGATTCCCTGAAATTTTCATCCGATTTCCTAAAAACTTTTATCCGATTCCCTAAAAAAAATCACCCAAGTCCCAAAATTTTTCATCCGATCCCCTTAAATTTTTAACCGATTCCCTAAAATTTTCACCTGATTCCTTTCACCTTCCCTGCAAATTATTCCCTCCACCCACGACGCGGCGGAACACCCCATTACCGTGACAACCCACACACAATCAAGATCATTACCACCTGCGCGATCTCCCTCAGTCCCCTTCCTCTCCCCTCCTTCACCCTCCTCCTCCCCTCTCTCTCATCCCATCCATCTATCCATCAGACGTACGAAGGGTCTCCTATCTGTCTTGTAACTCTCCCTCTCTCTCTCTCTTCCTGACCTTGGCCAGTTAACGCGCCCCACCACCGGATGACAAATTGTAGGAAGGGAAAATTAACTGACTGGCTGATAACAACATAGCGAATCAAAATATAAAGAAAGGGGGAGGAGAGGGAAGGACATTCGACAAGAACTATGATGCATCTGACAAATTATAGAAAGGAAGACAACTAGTGGTTGCCTGATAACACAGCGAGTCAAAATAAAGAAAGGGAGAGGGAGGAGAGACACCAGATAAGAACCATGATGCATCTCCTGAGGTGTTGCTGAGGTCGGGTGCAAAAGAACGCTGAAAGCAACAAAAGCCCCATTGTCTCAGCGCTTCTATCGTTTAGCGTAGGCAGAGGTGACACACTGACGCCAGGGACCTCTGTATGACTTCCACACTTACGTCAGGTCACGTTAGCAGCACGGGAGGTGAGTAGAGTAGTTATAGAAGGGTCAATAAGCAAAGCAAGGCAAAGGCAAGCAAAGGGAAGCGAGCAGCGGCGAGGCGGCGTGTGACCACAGGAGGGTCGGTCAGTCGCCTTTGCACGCGCACCACACAGGGACCAAATCGATTACCAGTCACTCCCTCCCATGCCAGCCCGTACACCCGCCACCCCGACACTGGGTCACTCTGTCGCTGTGGTGCTGATGCTTGTTCCCTCTGTTCCTCGGTCCCAACAAGGCGCATATGCCCTCATTATCGTTAGAAAAGTCGTGTGCAAAAGCTAATGTCAATATATAATTTTTTTCTGGTAAATGAGGTTTTGCTTTAGAGATTCTGGTGTGTGTGTGTGTGTGTGTGTGTGTGTGTGTGTGTGTGTGTGTGTGTGTGTGTGTGTGTTTGCCTTTACGTTCTTCTCTCTCTCTCTCTCTCTCTCTCTCTCTCTCTCTCTCTTCCCTTCCTCATCCCTCCTTCTTCCTTCCTCCTCTTCTCTTTTTCGCATCCCCTATATCTTCCTCACTTCTGTTCTTTCACATTTATTGTTTCGTGTGTGTGTGTGTGTGTGTGTGTGTGTGTGTGTGTTTTAGGCATAGGGCGGCAGAAAGGGAAATGGTGCAGCTCCTCTCCTTTCTCTCCCTCCCTTCCCCTCCTTCCCTTGCTATCGACGCGGCTCTCTCCCCTTTTCCCTCCCGACGGACTACTCTTTCTGCCTTGCGTGACGTATGGGCAATGCTTTCCCTGAATACAAACGTATCGATAATGTTACACAATGAATGTTATGGAATCAAGAGTATCGACATACCACCAACCTGACTGCCTTCCCTTTACACTTTATTGAACTCGTCAGCAGCAACGTGCCTCTGAGTCTGTGGTGGTAATTAAGAACCCATCACCTCGGGACACAGACAGGGGCGGTGTAACATTCAGGTCCGGTGTTCTCAGACGCTAACGCCTCGCATACCAACTATTTCCAAAGACCAAAAATGAGATCAGTCGGGTTCTAAGGAGTGTTGTTTTAGGTTCTTAATACAGAAGAATGGACACACTACCACCAGGGTCATTAAACTTCCTCTGGAAATGCCCAAAACTCCTACGAAAACCGTCAAATATATGTGCTTGGGCGCCGAATTGTCGAAGAATATGACGGGCCCAGTCACCACAGTTTGGAGTCCCCAGGTTTCCCCAGGTACCCATTTATTGACCAGCCCGAATGGGAGGATAAACAGCTGAGAGGGTTGGGAGTCGACTATCCAGGGACCATAATCTCAAACGTTTCGGCGCCCAACGTCATATATTTGATTAGGCTTTCGTAGGAGTTTTGGGCATTTCCAGTGGTAGTTTAATGACCTTGGTGGTAGTTCGATCCTTCTTCTGTACAATGAACGTGAAAAAAACACTCATGAAAACCCGATTACTCTCTTTTTCAGCCTTTGGATATTGTAGACATGAGCTGAGGAAGCGTCTGAGAATATCGACTCTGGCCCACCGACCACGGAAGCGCCAGCAGTTAGCGAGTTCCAAATATCAGCATGCATGACACTAGACTTAACAGGTATCAAGGAAGGGTAGGCGTCAACCCGGACTCTAGAGGAAGCCGTCCAAGTGAGCATGAGCCAAGAAAAGATGGCGCCCCTATAAAACACTTGCCTGCGCCATGACGGGCTGGGGCCGACTACCATCCAGGCCCCTCAAGAAAGCCTACCGGCGCTATAGGCTGACACGTAACAAAGAAAAAAAAAAAAAACAGCACTGCGGCGGGAAAGAGTTCCACCGCCATGTATTTTTTTTATTACTCGACATAAATAACTGCTTGTCTTCGAGTCCTTTCATTTTCTTTCCTTTGAGCGCCCCTTCGCCTCCGTCACCGTGAACAGACCCTCAGTTCAGAATTCTCTCTCTCTCTCTCTCTCTCTCTCTCTCTCTCTCTCTCTCTCTCTCTCTCTCTCTCTCTCTCTCTCTCTCTCTCTCTCTCTCTCTCTCTGTATGCTGAACCTGTCCTCCACACACTGGCCAACGTATATGTAGTAATTTCTTGCTACCTTTTATGAAATCTTCTGACGCGAGGCCACCCCGTGAAACCATTGCTCAAAGTAACAGAGAGAGGCAAGACAACCTTTTCCAAGCTACGTACGGGCAGGAAATCCTATACCCGAGAATGAGGTCACCGCTCCGCCTCTTCACCCCACAACCTCCCGCCAAATAAGTATGCTGTAATAACCCCCAACATCCACCACGACCCGCAACGGAAAGTGAAATGGAATGGAGGACTGACGAGAGCTTCTTCTACCACTACTACTACTACTACTACTACTACTTCTACAACAGGTTTTCTTGAAGTTTCCGTGTTGGTCTGTAGGGAATATGTGCCTCTGAATCACCGCCTGTCCGCACATGACTTATTTATATTTCTTTAGCCAACGATGTCAAGGGTTTGTTATAAGACGAAGAGTGAACGGCATGCACCAAGGTTATGTTATTTACCGGAAGAGAGGTCACGGCTTCACAAACATCTGTGCTCTCTCCTTCATTACTACTACTACTACTACTACTACTACTACTACTACTACTACTACTACTATTACTACTACTGGCACTCGTGTTCTTCCTTCCTTACTCCTTTAAAATCTTCCATACTTTCTTGTTCTCCTTGTTTCCATTTCTTTCTTTTTGCCTTCTTTTCTCCCTTTCTATCTACTTCTTACGTTGATTCTCCCTTATTTTCCTCTCTTTCTTCACCTTCTATCTCTTTATCGCTTGTTCCTCTCTTTTATCTTCATTCCACCCTTTTCCTCCTCCTTCCTTCTTCCTTTTCTCTTTTTCTCCTCCTCCTATCCCCTTTTTCCCTTACTCCTTTACACTCTCCCTCTCTCCCCTTTCCTTCTTTCTCTCTCTTCTTCCCTTCCCCTTTCCTTCTCTCTTCCTTCCCCTCCTCCTCGTTTTCTTTTCCTATCACCTTCTCACTTCCTTTCCTTTACGTTCTCCCTCTCTTCCCTTCCTTTCTCTCTCTTCTTCCCTCCCTTCCCTTCCTCTCTCCCCCCCTGCGGTGCCCCGGGGTAAGAGGTGAGAGCCGGGAGATGATAAGTGTGAGTTGCTGGGACCCCGGCCTTGCCCTCCCCCGTGATGAGGGGCGCACGGGTATCATTAACACTTCTCTCTCTCTCTCTCTCTCTCTCTCTCTCTCTCTCTCTCTCTCTCTCTCTCTCTCTCTCTCTTTTTTCGCTTCCTTTTCATACTTTTTTTCGCTTTTCCTCCTCCTTCTGCTGTTTATTTTTTACCTCCTCGCCTTCTCTTCTCTTCTCTTCTCTCTTCACTTCTCTACTTTCCGAGTCCCTTCAACTTCAGCACATTCTCTACCTTCCTTTCCTCCCTCATCTATCGTGTCGACTCTCCCTGCACTAAAAGCCTTCCCTTCCTTCCTTCCTCTGTAGCCTCGAGTGACTCCCCCGACGCGAGTGTGCTATAACGCCTCTCCGACTCCCTTCAGCTTCAGTACGGCCGGGAGTGGGACGAGGACGAGGACGAGAGAGAGGAGGTGCGGCGCAAAACCATACCTACCTACCTACCTACCTCACCTATTCCCAAGTGGTCTGATAAGAGCGCACACAGACAAACACACACACACACACACACACACACACACAGAGTACTGGTAATATAAGTTTTATGGTCGTATATTTCTCATCTCAGATTGTCCGCCTTCACAGAGAAATAAAAATCTTGAAATCTCTTTGCAGTAACGTCAACATACGTCACTGACTATTAGCGCGGCGAGGTCTTCGTGCTAACAAGTCCTTACTAATTATGCCGCAAGGTCCTCTGACGGTCAAGAGCCAACACGAGGCGTCGGGAGGAGTGTGTCTCGCCGTAGTGACGACCAATTACGTGGATGGGCTGAAGATGATCCCCGACGAGGACGTGACCGAGAGGCAGACACTGGCGCTCCCCGGTGCTGACGGCAGCCCCGCCAGCCCTCAACACGGCACCACCGCGGCAGCAGCAGGAACGTACCCTCGCCACTCAGCACGAGGGCTGCCGCGGATACTTGGACTCACTCCACGAACGCATCATATGATGTATTCCGAGTTAAAGAAAGCAAACACGGGAGGTACTCACATTGTGCTCTCGGCGGTTGTTCACGGAATTTACGGCAATTTCTTCGAATTCAAAGGAGTCTTCGGGTCGGTAGTAGATGTAGTAGAGGTCAACAGTGCCGTAGAGTTTCTCCGGCCTCAGCCACTGGAGGTAAATATCCCCGTCCGCCTGGCAGCTGAGGTTGGAGATGACGGGAGCGCCCGGCCCCGAGAGGTCCGTGGACACCATCACCGGCTGGGAGGACTTGCCCTCGTGGCGCTGTGTGTAAGCCTTCGTCCATATCCGGAACTGGGTGTTGGGCTCTGTAACGACACAACAAAAGACCAATAAGTAACGAGCGACATAATTAGTTTAGCTAGACATAATAATATAAAAAAAGAACATGCACGTTACTATGGGCTGAAAACAACACATTACTAACACATCGAGACACCTCTAAACACACACACAGCCCTCCACACGAAACTGAGCTCTCTTTTGGCTACTTTTCTATACTCTCTTTTATAGGGGGGCTTTTTTTCCTACTTATTTTTTCCTCCCTTGAGCTGCTTCCTTAACTGTAAAAAACAAAACAAAAACAACCAAAGAGAATTGGTTCACTGTGGTGGACTAATAGGTGAGTGACAGGCTGGGGGGCCATTGTTGGGTGCCAATACCACCAATACATTCAAGAAGAAGGTAGAAGAAAGCCAATGATGGTGAGGTGAGTGGGGGGTTGGTGTGGAGGGAGCTGCCTTGTATAGGCCAACGGGCCTCTTGCAGACTCCTTACGTTCTTATGTTCTTATGTTCTTCCATGCACTACATCATCAAAATCAAAACACTAACCATCACAGCCTAGACCCCGACCAAAACCCTCCCTCTCCCCACACAACCATCACCGCCACCAACAACCAAACCAGACCTTAGGAGGGAGAAAACGGAAGGGAAGGGAAGGGAAGGGAGGGGCGTGAGAGAGGGGGCAGAATCTTTCCCGAGGTGACTGGGTGAGTTGGGGAGTGACCGTTCGGGGGAAGGGGTGACAAGCAGCGCCCCCCGAAGCAACCCCGCCCCCCCGCCGACTCTCCCGCCCTACACAACGGCCGGAGTGAGGGCGTGTCAGGATCAAAAGGGAGCCACTGACCAGAATCGACACGCCTTCACTGCTCTCTTGACGCCCATACTTAACCTCTATTTTTTGCATGTGATATAATGGAGAAGGAGGAGGAGGAGAAGGAGGAGGAAGTAATAGTAGTAGTAGTAGTAGTAGTAGTAGTAGTAGTAGTAGTAGTAGTAGTAGTAGGAGGAGGAGGAGGAGGAGGAAGGCTGAAAACAAGATCAAAAATGTTCATCTCCGCATACTCAATACTCTCTCTCTCTCTCTCTCTCTCTCCACTATTACAGCCTCATGTCAACTTTCTCATACATTAAAAAAAAAGTCAACCAATATGATTTCCTTCCCTACCAGTCTTCCCTTCAACGCTCAGGTATTCAATATCGGGCGAGGCGAGGAAGGGGAATGCAAGGCCGAGCAGCACGTGGCGTGGAGGGAGGGAGGGAGCCAACACATACTAAACACAGTCACTTCAGATCGATTAACTTGATGGATAGGTTCCGCTGTGCATGGTTCGAGAGGCAGGAGGAGAGGGGGTGGCGAGGGGTCGTCCGCCCGCCCACCACTTTCTCCTTCCCTCCTTTTCTGATGCCTCTCGTCCTTTCTTTCGTTATATTTGAACCTAAGAACATACATAGAAAGCCTCTTATGGCCATATTCTTCAAAATTTCGTCGCGCAAGGATTTACATTTGATGAGGCTTTCGTAGGTGTTTTGGGCATTTCTACGGATAGTTTTATGACCCTGGTGGTAGTTTGAGTATTCTGCTGCACCATGAACGTAAAGAAACACTCATTAGAACCCGATTAATCTACTTTTCGGCCTTTAGAAATAGTTGATGTGAGAGGCGGAAGCGTCTGAGATTACCAACATAGTGTTCTTCAAACTCTTCACACTGCGACCCATTTCGAAGTATCTGTTACATATTATATTAGTGAAGAAAAGTGGCGCGGAGGAACATATATCGAGGTTTTGAAACCATTGGTAACGATCAAAACAAACAAAATGACTGTGAAAGCGGCCCTGAGTTTTGACGGGTCAGGCACTGCAATATAACGTAGAGTGTGTGGTGTACAGATTCAGGGTACTCTTACGTGGGTATCAACTATGACACTTTATCTTTCCTTATCAACCTGTTTCTTATGGGTGTGATGGATAACTTAGCGGCGTTTTTGTGTCGAAGGGACGTTGATGGCTGGTTTTAAGAGAGTGGATGGATGGATGGACGGGTGGGCGTTGGTGGGTGGGTGGGCAAGGGTGGTGGAGGGTAACCTATTCATCACCTGCCGTAGCTAAGAATCTTCAGTTAATCCTCTTATTTTCACTGTTTGCACATCACTCAACTTCGTGTCCTAGGGTGTTCAGAAACTAAGCTGGGTATTAGTTTCAGAAAGAGAAGAAGTAGGAAGAGGAGGAAGAGGAGGAGGAGGAGGAGGAGGAGGAGGAGGAGGAGATTCTGTTTGCTACACTTCGCTGCCATCTACGAATATGGTCCGTATTAACATTTCGGCGGCCCAGCACACATATTTGACAAGGCTTTCGGAGGAGTTTTGGGCATTTTCAGGGGTACTTTTATGACCCTGGTGATAGTTTGACCCTTCTTCTATGCCCTGAACCTAAGAAAACTCATGAAAACCCGATTAATCTCCTTTTCGGCCTTTGGAAATAGCTGACGTCAGAAGAGAGAGCGCCTGAGAATACCAATCATAGTATGTCTCCGACACGCAAGGTTACTGTAGCAAGACTCACTCCAGCGATATGAGAGGGAAGGTTTTCTTTCTTTTCGGTACATCTTGTTACGGCCGCGTCCATCACATATCTCGCGGCGCCGGGCACTCCACTCTATACGCCGGGCCATGAAGCGTTTGATGGGGCGATAAAACATCCCTCTATATGTCTACGTCGCGGTTGGCTGGCACTTTATTCGTCGGGCTGAAGGGAGCAGGATTTCAACATTTTCCTCCCTGCGACGATTCATGACATTACCACCACCACCGCCGCAACCCCCACCACTACCATCGCCGCCACCGCCGCCGCCGCATCGAAATATTATAATGTAACGAGCATGTGACTCAGCGCATTACGGGAAACATGATTCTGACGTTAAATATGAGGATAATAATGCGTAATGGTGTGTGTGTGTGTGTGTGTGTGTGTGTGTGTGTGTGTGTAATTCACCACGGCCTGATCACGAGTTGGACTCGCTTTCGCCAGCAGGTACCCTTCCGACGTGAGCTAGTGCTCATTATCGTCGATCTCTGGGTACTGCCAGGACCTCACACACCACACACCCATCCCCCTTCTTCAAGGGGGGACAGTAACCACAGTTCATGCAAAGCCCGGCATCAACTACTACGAGCGGATTTTCAAACAGGCGAACTGGAGCACCGAAACGTTTAAGAATACGGGCTAGAAGTCATGAATTACAGTGTGGCGAGTGCGATGATCTGGTAAGGCTGGCTGGGGTCGGGGTGTGCCATGCTGGGGGGAGCTGAGAGGGAGGGGTGACGCAAGAGCAGCTCCAAGACGCGAGTGGAAGATCACGTCCCTCTCTAACGAGTTTTACGGCTGTGGTGGAGGGCGGGCACCACCACCACCACCACCACCGCCATTACTTCATAGAAGCTTGTCAACCGTGCATTTTACTCGTGTCATCGGACTAATCTGCCTGACGCCAACACCTTAGGGAGCTTTTAACTTTTACCTTATATCTCTACTTTGCTTAGTTTCAGTGGCAGTGTGGATTTGGCGGTCATCAAGCGTGAATATGGGTTCCTTATACTAGGTTTTCTGAGGTCTTGGGGTCACGTGAGACTGTATTATGTGCGTGGGTTGCTTGGTATAGATATTGCATGATTAGATACGTTCTTGCTTAGTTTCAGAGGCAGTGTGAATTTGGAGGCCATCAAGCGTGCGTATGGATTCCTTATACTCGGTTTTCTGAGGTCTTGAGGTCACGTGAGATCTACACCAAGCAACTCATGGACATAATACAGTCTCACGTAATCTCAAGACCTCAGAAAACCGAGTATAAGGAACCCATATTATGTCCGTGGGTTGCCTGGTATTGATATTGCATGATCAGATATCTCCTTCCTCTGCCATGGACTCAGCTACCCTGACACACACACACACAAACCTAACCCCCTTCCCTTTCCCCCTCACACACACACACACACACACACACACACACACACACACACATGGTATAGCTTGCTTCTTGCTGTTCTTTCCACTAAACCTAACCCCATCTTCAGCCTCGACCCTCGCGCTGGTGCTGTAACTGCAATCACAATCGGTGGAGTATCGTTGCCAGCGCTTCCAGTCTTGCCAACCCAAGTATCGCCAGTCTCGTACAACCTTGGCCTTACCACCGTCCTCGAGGTTGCCCACATAACAGCCTTAGGAAGTGTGACAACGTGAACAACGGTAACACAGAGCTAAATAACCACCATAATATAAGACAATATCGAACATAATATAGTAAGGGTGTAACGAGGAGAAGAACTAATAAATGCAAGATAAGTACATGAAAAAAATGACAATACCACAGATTCAGATTCAGCTAGGCGAGAAGGAAGACACGATAACGCAGATCTAAATAACCACCATAACAAAGACACTATTGAAAGTAATGTAGTAAGGATTTACCGAAGGAAATAACAAACGAAGGCAAGATAAGTGAAAAAAGGACAATGCCAAAGATTCAGTTAGGTGAGAAGAAAGCACGATAACACAGATCTATGTAAAACCACCATAACAAAAGACTCAACATCGAACATACTATAGTGAAGACGTAATAAATGAACGAACAAACAAAGGCGAGAAAAGTGCAAGAACGAGGGTGCATACGAACTCAAAAGGAAGAAATAGACAATGGCAAGGACTTTAAAACAATACTATAAATGAACGAACAAGCAAAGGCGAGATAAGTGCAAGAACGAGGGTGCATACGAACTCAAAAGGAAGAAATAGACAATAGCAAGGACTTTAAAACGATACTAAAAGATAAACATATAAAAGAGATATAGAAGCGAGGTGATAGTCTGCAAAATAAACAAAGAACAGTGCAGGTAAGTGCTGGGACGAGGCTGCTGGGAGTCTGGCATGAGGCGAAGAGCTTGTGAGAGAGGAACATCTAGCGACAGGAGGAGGAGGAAGAGGAGGAGGAGGAGGAGGGATGAGTGGTGCAGGGTTGGCCTCCTCTACACTATTGATCTCCCAGCCTTTCTCCTCTCCCTCCCGGGCTCCTCCCCACCACAACATTTCTCTACAGCCTCATCAAAGCCTCTCACCGTTTACTCTCGTTAATCAGCCTCTCGACATCGTGAGGGCCATATTTTTAAATGTATCGGGCCCACATTACGACTATTTCCCAAGGACACAGAAAAGATTAACCAGGTTTACATTGAGTAATCTTTCCATTCATGATGCAGAAGTCGTGTACAACTATCCCTGGTATCACGAAACAAACCATGAAAGCCCCCCCGGCAACTTATACGAGAGACTTTTCAAACAGGCGAACTGAGGGGACGAGACGTTTAAAAATACGGGCTTTAGTGCTGAGTCAGAGCCGCCCTTCGAGTGTGTATCATACCAGGACGACGGGGGGGACGACAGCATACACACACACACACACACACAAAGACAGGCGGAGATATGTACAGTGACAAATCATGTTGAGAGATGCCCAAGTCCCCTCCACCCCTGCTCCCTCCTTCCTTCCGTCCTTCGTGAGCACTGAGTCGTCTGTCTGTCTGTCGTCTTGCGCATGTAAAAACTAAGGTCTGCACAGCCGGTCTTTGGCACAGCGAGGGTGTGTGTGCTAATGCTTAGCGCTGACCTCGAGACGCTTGGTTGCCTCTCCCCGCCCCGAGGAAGGCGACAAACACACACACGTCACGTTCTGCGGCGCGTGACTTCGAAATGAAAGCTAGGAGGAAGACGCGTTATGCTCGACCCACCGACCCTATGAACCGTACGCTTAAGTTAAGACGTCCGGTGTTTGTTGGCTGTTGTTAGTTAGGCGGATGCATGGAGGAGAAGAATCTGTCGAGGTTATGGCCCATATTCTTAAACATTTCGGCGTTTAGGCACACACATACTTGACACGGTTTTCGTAGGAGTATTTTGGGCATTTCCAGTGGTAGTTTTAGAGAAACTGAAATAACACGGTGAAAATATCCTTCATGTCCACTGTGCGTGGCAGGGGCGTCAGGTATAGGCCGCAGCAATGGCTTCTGGCGCGGTGATCTTCAGCTCAACAGTGGCGTAGTTGGTATGCTGCCCTGACTTCCACTCGGAAGGCTCGGGTTCGATCCCCGGCACTCAGTGGTGTTCATTACGGACAGCGGTAGTTTGACTCATCTTCTGTACCAAGAATCTAAAACACACTCACGAGAACCCAATTAATATGTCGAGGTTAAGGGTCATATTCTTAAACATTTCGGCGCGCAGGCACATATATTTGACACGGTTTTCCTAGGAGTTTTGGTCATTTCCAGGGGTAGTTTTAAGACCCTGGTGGTAGTTTGGTCTTTCTTCAGTATCATGAACCTGAAGAAAACACCCAATTAATCTTCTTTTTGGCTTTAGGAATAGTTGATATAAGTAAGAGGCGAAATCGTCTGTTATTAGACATATTACCGATATAAGCTCAGAGAGAGAACACCACGGCTTTATTATTATTATTATTATTATTATTATTATTATTATTATTGTTGTTGTTATTACTTCACCTGACGTTACCTGTCTGTATGGCTGGCACTGAGATTTGATGAGGAGGAAGAAGTCTCAAGGATAATCTCTAATCTCTCTCTCTCTCTCTCTCTCTCTCTCTCTCTCTCTCTCTCTCAGTGACGAGGGTTCAGGATTCACGAAATGCCAAGGTTTAAATGACATAAGAATCCATGGAAAAAAATAAAAATAAAAAAGGGCCACAATGAAGAGGATCGAGAAGAGGAGATGACGACGACCCTGAAGAGGAGGAGGAGGAGGAGGAGGACTTGTACAGCAGTCATATCCGCATAATTCTTGCTTGCTCACTGAAACGGAAGATTTTGACTTTATGTTTGGCAAGAAATGAGGACGTGGAGAGAGAGAGAGAGAGAGAGAGAGAGAGAGAGAGAGAGAGAGAGAGAGAGAGAGAGAGAGAGAGAGAGAGAGAGAGAGAGAGAGAGAGAGAGAGAGAGAGAGAGAGAGAGAGAGAGAGAGAAACGAGTGTGAGCGGAGGCTGTGGTAGTAGGCGTGTGGAGGAAAGAATGAGGTAAGCGTGGGAAGGGAGGGAGGGAGGGAGAGAAAGGAGGAGGAGGAGGAGGAAGGAGGGGGAGGGAGGGTCACGGGCTCACGCAGCGGAACTCTTCTAGCCAGAGGTCAACACTCTCGGGTCGCCACCACCATCACCACCACCATCACCACCAAAACTATAACACTACCTTTCTTAGACTGGTCACGTATATGAATTGTATCTCCCCGTATTAGATTAACAGTATTATGTAGGTAGATTGATAGATAGGTAGATAGGTGAGCAAGTAGATAAGTTTATAGGTATAGGCAGATGTATAGGTACACTTAGATCGGTCAATATTGTAACCCTGTTTAGTAATGTAGTGTAACAGTATAGTAACACCCACCACCTCCACCATAACACTTTTTTCATTCCCATTCTTCTTTCTCCTCCTCCTCTTCCTCTTCTTCTTCTCCCCTTCTCTCCCTTTCATTGTCCCCTTCTTCTTCCAATAACAATAATAACAAAATAGCAACAAAATAACCAAATTCCTCAACATTCTTTTTCAATAACAAATAATAAACACAATAACAAAACCCTTCAACATTCTTCCCTAGTAACACAACACTAACATAATCTACAAAGGAAGGTAAACACAACTAACTAACTAACTAATTAACAAAATAATAACAAATAACAACAACATTCAATAACCAAATCCCTCAACAATCATCCCTAACAACAAAGTCCTCGACAATCTACAATTACAAAAGAAGGTCAACACACAAGAGCTCATAGTAATATTTCTCACCTCGTAAGGCGTGGAGGAGCAAAGCCTCTTACTAACATATATAAGAAGAAGAAAAAAACCGTTCCGTGAATAGGAGATCAGCTTGGCATTCGTCGCAAGATCACCCTTTTTTTCTGACTTTGGTTAATCACGTTCACTCACTCACGCATCGCACGGAAGGAATTGGGTAGGTAGAGGTAGGTAAGTGAGAGAGAGGGAGAGAGGGTAAGTAGGTGGGTGAATAGAAAAGAAGGTAGGGAGGTAGGTAAGTTAGTAAGTGGGAAGATAGGTGGATAGGTGCCTTCTTTGTCTTCCTCCTCCTCCTACACACGACAGACACACAGAGAGGGACAAATGATAGGTAGATGATAAGTAAGTACATAAGTTAGTAGATAGGTAGGTAGTTACATAGGTGCTGTCTTTATCCTTCTTCCTCCTTCCTGGATAGACAGACGGCCGGCCACACCCCATCCATCCTGTCCCGTCCCGTCCCCTCGCCTGCCAAGTGACCCGGACACGCCCTGGTCTTATAACACCGCTCGCCGCCACCTTCCTTTCTTACCCTCATTGGGACTGGGCCAACTTATAACGATACCCCACCCACCCTTGCCTCTCTCTCTCTCTCTCTCTCTCTCTTTCTCTTTCTCTCTCTCTCTGTCACGCGTGTTCTCCCATTGCTCCCTAAAACTCCTAGGAACGAAAGCCTTATCAAATGTGTGTGCTTGGGAGCCGAAATGTTAAAGAATCTCGCAACCGCTTTCTCTCTCCTTCAATCCAATCTCCTTCTTGCGTGTGAGTAAAGGGAAGGTGTGAGCGAGAGCGCCGAGGGGTAAGTTATGTTAGGCGCCGCGGAACTGTTATCAAAACGTCGCCCCGCGGAGTAACTTTAATATTGGTTTGACAGACTGGCGGAGGACTCGCTTCCTGCCTGGCCGTGACTCTTTGGCTGAGGGACGAAAATTAATGAGAAATGGCAATGACGGGAACAAAAGGAAGATGGCTGGTGGAGGAGGAGGAGGAGGAGGAGGAGGAGGAGATGTGAGGGAGAAGAGGGATGCTGACTCAGCCCGTCGCCTCGAGCATCTCCTCTTTAAATTCCATAATCATCTGCAGGTCGAAGAAGGCAGGAGGAGGAGGAGAAGAAGAAGAAGAAGAAGAAGAAGAAGAAGAAGAAAGATGAGGAGGAGGAGGAATCATAAGAAGAAGAAAGAGAAGAAGATGAAGAGGAAGAAGAAGAGGAGGAGGAGGAGGAGGAGGAGGAGGAGGAAGATTCTATTATTTAACCACATGGCCATTCTATCCCCTATTTCTTTATTTATTGAGAGAGAGAGAGAGAGAGAGAGAGAGAGAGAGAGAGAGAGAGAGAGAGAGAGAGAGAGAAGAGAGAAGAGAGCAAGGAGGTGACATCGAACTACCTCACAAAGACTGTCACGCAAACTATAATAAAAAAAACAGTAACACGCACGACGCTAGGGTCCTTATTCTTAAAAGCATTGGGCTCCCATTACTACTATAATACTATAATACGTGTAAAACTATCACTTACATCACCAAACAGTCCATGAAAAGTCCAGGAGGAACTTCAGCGAGAGGCTTTGCAAAGAGTCAACAGGGAAAATTAACCGGGTCTTCAAAGGTGATTCTCCCGTTGAAGGTGTAGAGGCCGTGTAAAACGATCACCAGCATCAGTCCATTGAAAAGTCCAGGAGGAACTTCAACGAGAGGGTTATCAAACAGGTGAAATGGGGCGCCGATACGTTGAAGAATAAGGACTCAAGCTACTGACACCTGGAGGAACGCACACCTGGTAACGAGGCCGGGCAGGTGCGGGGGCCAAGTCACTAAGCACCACTTCCTCTGCCAAGAAGATGAAGAAGAGGAAAGAGATAAGGAAGAAAAACGGAGGCGAGTTTGTGTGTGTCACTTTCGCCGCGACCAAGGTGAGGGAAACGTCACTGCCCTGCCCGGTGCCTCCTCCTCCTCCTCCTCCTCCGACTCTATTATACTCTCTCTCCCTCCTTCCCTTTCTTCCTCCCTCTCTCTCCTTCTCTCCTGCCCTCTCTCAACCATACACCCCGTCCCCTCTCTCTCCCCCTACCAACTTAAAGGCCAGACCACTCAACTCCGCGACACACACACACACACACACACACACACACACACACACACACACACACACACACACACACACACACACACACACACACACACCTGAAAGCATCCAATCAAGGGTAAAGTATAGGTAATATGCCTCGTTACCTGTGTGTGTGTGTGTGTGTGTGTGTGTGTGTGTGTGTACCATGACCACCAGCCAGCCTTTTCCTTCTACCTGTTCTCTCTCTCTCTCTCTCTCTCTCTCTCTCTCTCTCTCTCTCTCTCTCCTTTATTATCTTTCTTTCTATACCGTCTTTGCTCTCCTTTAAGATTTGCGTCTCTCTCTCTCTCTCTCTCTCTCTCTCTCTCTCTCTCTCTCTCTCTCTCTCTCTCTCTCTCTCTCTCTCTCTCTCTCTCTCTCTCTCTCTCTGTCCATGCATGAGTCACGAGACGTTTCATGACAAGCCTCCAGCGACACGGGACGTAAAAGTATAAGAAAGGGAGGCAAAGGGGAACGGGTTGACTGTGTGTGTGTGTGTGTGTGTGTGTGTGTGTGTGTGCAGCTTTGGATTACCACACTTTTTTTTTCTTAGCTCGAGTTTCCAAAGAGCCCCGCTGATAAGAGATAAACAATAAGAAGAAAAAAAATCATGTGTGTTCGGAACGTGAGAAATGATGGAACTGTGTGTGTGTAATGAAGACGAGATAGAGAGAAAGAAAAAGACCCACGTTCGAGTGTGATATATTAAGAAAACTAACCAGATGTGAGGAGGAGGAGGAGGAGGAGGAGGAGGAGGAAGGGGGGATGAAAGTGAGAGCGAGAAGCAAGAGTACAAGAGTAATGAGGAATGAAAGAAAAGCAGCAGGAGGAGGAGGAGGAGGAGGAAGAGAAGAAGGGGACGAAAGAGAGCGCGAGAGGAAAGAGTTCAAGAGCAATGAGGGACGAAGGAAGAGCAGGAGGAGGAGGAGGAGGAGGAGGAGGAGGAGGAGGAGGAGGTTAAACTGAGAGAGAGGAGAGAGTACAAAAGTAATGAGAAGAGAAAGAAGAGCAGCAGCAGGAGGAGGAGGAGGAGGAGGAGGAGGGGAGGGAGAGAAGAAGAGGAAGGAAGGGAAGGAGGGGCTAGCGAGAGTGAGGGATATTTACTGTCACTCTTCCGTCCCCGTCAGCTGCCCGCCTTGCCGTGACCCCGAACCTCCGTCCACTTCGTTTTGGCGTCGGCTCCCGCGGGTCCTTTCCTCCCCTCTGCTCCGCTACACAGTTCCAACACCTGTCTTTTCCTCTCATATTTTATCTATAGCTATGTAAGAGGAAAAGACACTCTCTACAAAGCACTATTAGCTGGTCTTTTAACTGGATGTCAAATATTTTCATCCCTTTTCTTTCAGCATCTTCGTCTATTTTTACGTTACACTTCCTCCCATACTCCCGACAAAGCAATGCTATATTCGGCCTTCTCAAAACACCTACGGCTACATCCTTTCCCCCTCTCGTAAATAGTAAGGTATTTTCGTATGTTTTCCCTCACTGTTGATCCTGGGTGGTGGTGCCCCGGGCGGTAAAGGGTTAGAAAAAGGGCTTGGTTCGGGGATTGGCAGGACTCGCTGGGTGTAGAGGCGAGGGACGCTCCCGGCGGCGGCGCGCGGCAGCTGGCGACCAGACGGGTATAAGAAAGTGCTCGGTGAGGTAGGGGATCGCGACCTTGTATATTTAGACGCTACCAGCAGCTCCTTCTGCTTTGGTCTCCCTTTCACTGGTCTCCTTTCCCTTTCTCTGGATACTCGCTCCTCTATCTTTCTTTCTTTACTTTTATCTATCTCTCTATGGGGCCTCGTCGTTGAACAATTATTTAGACGCTACTAGCAGCTCCCTTTCCTTCAGTCTCCCTTTTACTGCCTGTCTTTCCCTCTCTCTGGATATTCGTTCCTGTTTAGATATATTATTTCTTCCTCTATCTATTTATCTATCTATCTATCTATCTATCTAAGGGGCTTCGTCCTTGTATATTTAGTCCCAGGTTCTTTTCCCTCAGTCTCCCTTTCACTGGTTTCCTTTCCCTTTCTCTGGATACATGTTCCTGTTTAGTTACATATTATTTCTTCCTCTATCTATCTACCTACCTATCTATTTACGAGGGTTCTAATGCGTGTTTTTAGGTTCGGGGCATAGAAATAGGGTCAAACTACCACCAGGGTCAGAGAACTATCCTTGGCAATGCTCAAAACTCCCACGAAAGCCTTGTCAAACATGTGAGCGTGCATAGTTCCTTCTCTCTCCCTCCCCTCCTTATATCTCGGAGCCGCCGGTATGCCAAGCTTGTGTCAACCTTCACAGCTGCCATTACGAGCTGTGTCTGCCCCCGCGCCTCCCTTGCCCCTCGATCCTCGCCCCGTGTGTGTGTGTGTGTGTGTGTGTGTGTGTGTGTGTGTGTGTGTGTGTGTGTGTGTGTGTGTGTGTGTGTGTGTGTGTGTGTGTGTGTGTGTGTGTGTGTGTGTGTGTGTGTGTGTGTGTGTGTGTGTGTGTGTGTGTGTGTGTGTGTGAATACGTACAAGCAAGCCCATTCCTTTCACCCCCTCCCTCACAAACCACCACCACCACCTCCACCTCCACCACCACACACCATCGAGGGGCCAGGAATAACAGACGCCATGTATTCCCTTGTCAAATCTGCTCTTTTTATGCATGACCATTCACAAAAACCGGTTGTGTGTGTGTGTGTGTGTGTGTGTGTGTGTGTGTGTGTGTGTGTGTGTGTGTGTGTGCAAATGGCTGCGTGCTTTAGCCAGCTTTAAACACTTAAGCAACAACACGATGACAAAAGTATGCAAGTTATGTGCAGTCTAGATAATCACTTTCAAGAACCAAGCAAGCAAGCAAACTTTTAAGGGCTGAAAACACCGACTAACACATATAAATAAGAAGTTAAATTAAAACAATCAATGGACAGTTCTATTCCTTTACCTAACCACGTGCCAGTGAATGTGAGAGCGAGCACTTGGAGGAGAAAACAACGACTACAATATTTAAAAAAAGACGTTAAAAAAGAGACAATTAATGGCCACTCTTCACTCTTTTATCTAGCCACGTGCCATGGAGTGCAAGAGTGAGCAGTGAGGGATGAAAACAACGACTACAACATTAAAATAAGACGTTAAAAAGTACAATTAATAGCCAGTCTTCACCCTTTTATCTAGCCACGTGCCAGGGAGTGCAAGAGTGAGCAGTGAGGGATGAAAACAACGACTACAACATTAAAATAAGACGTTAAAAAGTACAATTAATAGCCAGTCTTCACCCTTTTATATAGCCACGTGCCAGGGAGTGCGAGGGCGAGGACTATGGGGCAAAAACAACGAGTACAACGCCGCTGCCCGCCAGGTGTTCACGCGACTACAAGAGCCTGATTGTCAATGCGGTGCGGCGGAGAGCGAGTCAGGGCAAGCCTCCCTCCGAGCTCTGGCAGGCTGCACTTAAGACAGCGAAGGGGAGGCCCGACCATCCGACACCCTTCCCTCTCCCCGTCCCTCCTCCAGCCCCAAAGTCCACGGCAACAACCTTAATGCACCAGCCGAGGGAGGAAGAGGAGAGGGAGGAAGAGGGCGGACGGGGGAGGAGAAGCGACGCGGAGGGAAAGAGCGTGGAGACCAAAACCTGAGTGCATGACTTTTCCCTTGCAGGCCCCGCCCATGCTAAAGCCGCAGCCCCGTATTCTGGTTCCCCGACACCGCGCTACACTGCCTGACCTGCCGACGGTGTTCTAAGTGCTGCCCTATTCTTAAACACTGCGGCGTCCAAGCACATGTGGGTAGTTTTATGTGGTAGTTTGCCCTGACCCGCCAACGGTGTTCTAAGTATTTCCCTATTCTTAAACACGGCGTGGGGCAGAGGGTGTTCTTCAATGTATCGCCGCCTTAGTTGGTCTGTTTGAAAAGCGACTCGTATAGTAGAAGTTGCCGGGCTTTTCATGGACCGTTTTGTGACCCTAGTGATAGTTTAACAGGACTTCTGCACCTTGAACGGGAAAATCACCCATGAAAACTCTGTTACTCTTCTCTGTGGTCTTGGAAAGATGTCATAATGGGAGACGGAGACATTTAATTAAAGATACGGTGTTCTGCGACAGTATGCAAAGCTCTGTCGCGTTAAAAAATAGTAGTGGTCCGTATTCTCAAACGCTTTCGGCTCTCACAACAAATACTTTCAAGGGTCACAAGGGAAATTAGTCGCGTTCTCATGAGTGTTTTTTCACGTTCATGGTGTAGGAGCCTTGTCAAACTATCACTAGGCTCATAAAACTACCCATGGAAATGCTCACAACAACCTCAACGAAAGCTTTTTCACGTGTGGGTGAGTGAGCCTTGAGATGTGTGGCAATATGGAATAGTGTTTTATGGGGACAGCAACACGTAAAGCAATCTGTAGTAGGCCAGCGTTGCATGTTTGGTGTTGAGTTACAGCATGGTATTGAGAGACGAGCTGAGATGGGTTATTGTGTTTCATGGTGACGACAAGCCGACGACACCCAGGGCACAGCAGGCCGCGGGTCGGGTTACGCAGTGATGGGTCCTGTTGGGTGTTGGGTTACTGTATGCCGGGACGTTCTAAGCGGGGCCGTGTCTCGTGGCGATGGCAATACCTAGAACACACGTAATGCAGGTTACTGGTGTGTGTTGCATTGCGTGGCGGTGTGTGTGTGTGTGTGTTTCGCATGACGTTAGCAATACTTAGAACACAGTGGCCTGTGCTCTCATAACGAATATTTCCAAAGGGTACAAAGGAGATTAGACGAGTTCTTATGAGTGTTTTTTTCACGTCCACAGTACAGAAGCTTCGTCAGACTACCACCAGGGTCATAAAACTACCCTTGGAAATGCACACAACTTCTAAGAAAGCCTTGTCAAATGTGTGTGCGTGCCTGGACGCCGATGTGTTTAAGAATAGAGCATTACTTAGAATATCGTCGGCTGGTCATGTCACACTACCACATAAAACTACCCTTGGAAATGCGCACAACTAAAAAAGCCTTGTCAAATGTGTTAGTGTGTGTGCCTGGACGCCGAATTGTTTAAGAATAGAGCAATACTTGGAATACCGTCGGCAGGTCAGGTCACACTACCACGGAAAACTACCCTTGGAAATGCTCCCCACTAATACGAACGCCTTAACTTCACGAAACACAAGAGCTGCAACCCTTTTATATAGGAACGTAACCTCCCCCCTCTCCCCCTCCTTCTCTTTCACGGCAATAGGTAATACACACACAGAGAGCGAGTTTCAATTTCAAGTTTTTTCGAAGTCTCAGCGTAACGTCAAAGCCTCAACCCAACACGCACGGAGGCTTTCAGTAACGGGAGAGTGGTAGTGGTGGTGGTGGTGGTGGGAAGCTGGGAAAGTAAGCGTAAACAGTGTGGTGGTGGTGGTGATGATGGACGGGAAGTAGGGTACTGGTGATAGCTGGTTATGGTGATGGTGTCGGTGGTGGTGGTGATGATGGATGGGAATGAGGGTTGAAGGTGGTGGTGGGTGGGAAGATGATGATAGAGAAATGATGATAGGGACGGGAACGGGAAGTAGGGTAGTGGTGATAGCTGGTGGTGGTGACGATGGTGGAGGGTGGAGCGGAGGTGAGCGGATGTCAGCTGGTGGAAGAGGGAGATAAGAGAAGAAAAAAAGTGGAGAGATAATGGGAGTTGAGACACAGAGATAAAAAAATAAGGTAAAGAAAGGGAAGAGAAGGAGGAAGAAAGAAGGAGGAGGAGGAGGAGGAAGATAAGAAAGTGAAAGCTAAAAAGGAGGAAAAAAAAGATGAACGCCTGATAACACATGGAAATTGAGACACAGAGATAAAAAATAAGATAAAGATAGGGAAGAGGAGGAGGAGAATAGGAGGAAGAGGAGGAGGAATAAGATAAAAAATAGAGAGGCGGGAAATAAATGTTGGTATCAAGGTGTGTCAAGATAACAGACAGATGAAGATAGAAAGATAAAGAGGGAGAGGAGGGTGGGGGGGAAGGGAGGAGAAGTTAGTCAGTGAGAGTTTTGCGGTATACGAACATTCGCAGAAACAAAAGAGCAAGTCACTTCACTTCTAAATGCTGCAAATGATGACGATGATACAAATGCTGACGATGACGATGATGCTCTTGCCTGCTGCCTCATCCTCATTTTCACCTCCTTTCTCACCCTCTCCTCCGACACGGTTACTATACACTCTCCTCCTCCTCCTCCTCCTCCTCCTTCCTCCTCCTCCTCCTCTTCTCGCTCTCTCGCACACAACACGCAAGCCATTATCGGGCCGTGCATGCAAGGGTGAGTAAACGTGTGTGTGTGTGTGTGTGTGTGTGTGTGTGTGTGTGTGTGTGAGAGAGAGAGAGAGAGAGAGAGAGAGAGAGAGAGAGAGAGAGAGAGAGAGAGAGAATCTCTCTCTCTCTCTCTCTCTCTCTCTCTCTCTCTCTCTCTCTCTCAGTACACAAATAATAATATCCAATTCACACACGCACACAAACACGACTCGTAATATTAAAAGCTTTTGTGTGTGTGTGTGTGTGTGTGTGTGTGTGTGTGTGTGTGTGTGTGTGTGTGAGAGAGAGAGAGAGAGAGAGAGAGAGAGAGAGAGAGAGAGAGAGAGAGAGAGTGTAACTGTCAAGAGAAATTATACACAAAACAAAAAAATACGACGATATTAATACTACGTTTTCTCTCTCTCTCTCTCTCTCTCTCAAGAAAAAAAAATGTCACCCGTCTCTCTAACTGGAATACGTGCAGAAAATTAAGAGACGGAGATTTTCGGGGCCGGTGTAGGAACGTGCAGGCATCCGCGGGCAACGACTGGACTATCGCTGCATGGGAAGGAACACACAGACACAGACATAGATACAAGTCCGCATTTTTAAGCGTATTGGCGTTTCAGTTCGCCTATTTGGAAAGCCTCTATTAGAAGTTTCTGGGCTTTTCATGTACTATTTTGCGATGCTAGTGATAGTAATACACGACTTCTGCACCTTGAAAGAAAATATTACCCAAGGAAGCCTGGTTTATCTTCTCTGTGGCCTAGAAAATTAGTTGTAATGGGAATCCGATACCTCTCAGAATATGAATCTCTCTCTCTCTCTCTCTCTCTCTCTCTCTCTCTCTCTCTCACACACACACACACACACACACACACACACATACACACACACACCTATCTTTCGGCCACCTCTTTGGATTCTTTTTAGGAGCAGTGAGTAGCGAGCTTTTTTTTATTTTATTAATGTTTGCTTTTTGTGTGCCCTTGAACTGTCTCCTTTGCTGTAAAAAAAAAAAAAAAAAAAAAAAAAAAAGATTCAGATAGTTTATTGACCACAGAAAAAAATACAAAATACAGAAGTTAAAAAGAAATTTTGGTCCAAATTACAATAACTGACTCTTTTGAACTATACAACTATTTAGTAACCTTATTTAAAGCCAATAAACAGAAAGATGCATATTGTATAAAGTAAATAAAACTTAGTAATGTTACTTAAAACCCTTGAAATGTGTGTTATTTAAACTCACTAAAACTCCCATTAACGAAAAGACGAACCAGCAAACATCTATATAAAACATTAAATTGAAATACTAAAACATGAATCCTATAAAATTTAGTACACCTGGTAAAGGAAATAAAATCACTAAAACACACACACACACACACACACACACACACACACACACACACACACACACTGCTCCCTCTTCCTCCTCTCATTTACAACACGAACACAACGAAGCCAATTATATAACAGCGACATCTTCTGCCAACCCACCCAAGCGTATCCATTTTAATTAGAAACAACGTAAGCCAGACATGCAGAGACAGAAGGGGAAGGTGAGAGTAAAGAAGACCCATAACACGTTGCCTTTCCCTCTCTGCAGCATCCCTTGAACTATCTACAGCGCCTACACGCACAAGGTCCCACACAAACTCGTACCAACACTACCCAGCAACATCACCAGCCAGTCAGTCAGTAGGCAACGTAAGGTAGGCATACGCAGATCCAGAACACATTGCCTTTCCCTCTCTGCAGCATCCTTGAACTATCTACAGCGCCTACACACATTAGGTCCCCCACACAACCGTACCTAACACTACCCAGCAACATCACCAGCCAGCCAGTCAGTCAGAGGGCAACGTAAGATAGACATACAGAGACCGGAACACGATAACTTTTCCTCCTTTACGTGTTCTTGAGCTATCTGAACAGCGCCTACACACACAAGGTCCCCCACACAATCGTACCTAACACTACCCAGCAACATCACCAGCTAGTCAGTCAGTCAGAGGGCAACGTAAGATAGACATACAGAGACCCGGAACACGATAACTTTTCCTCCTTTACGTGTTCTTGAGCTATCTGAACAGCGTCAACACACGAGGTCCCACACACAATTGTACCTAACGCTATCCAGAAACATCACCAGCCAGCCAGTCAGTCAATGGAAAGGTTAGTAAGGAAATAGGGAATGAAAGGAGAGGAGAGGACTGGAGGAGAGAAGGGAACAGGGATGAAAAGGGGGAGAGGAGTAGAGACAGGGATAGAAAGGAGAGGAGCGGGATGGGTAGGCACTCAACAACCCAGCCAGTCAGTTAGAAGTCCCGCCAGGTTCAGCCCGCAAGCAACGCCTCTTGCCTCCTCCTCCTCCTCCTCTCCGGCACCTCTCACACATCATGATTCCCACGTCAAAGGCTTTTATCCACTCCCACCAGGTAAAGGGACTCAGGTGGGTTCCTTGGCATGCAGAGTAAGCGGCGAGGAGGAGGAGGAGAAGTAGGAGGGAGGAGGAGAAAAAATGGGGACGTGAAGAGAGGAGTGCAGTTTTTCTTTTTTTCTTTTTTCTTATTTTTCCTTTTCCTGCAGATGATGGGAGTGGAGGAAACGCCCATGCACTAATCACACCGGTCTGACCTTCTAACTTACTCACTCCCTCCCTTTCTTCTCTATCCTTCCTACGTGATTCCATATTGAGTTTGTTAATCGTTTCAAAGTGGCAAATCCTTCTTTCTTCATCCTTTCATCTTACTCTTACGTCAAGCACATGTTAAACTCTTTCACATATTCAATTTACTCTTTAGAAACCGCACTCCCTTTCTCCTCAACTTCTCTACTTTCCTTCCTTCGTGATTTTATACCGAGTTAATCAATCGTTTCAAAGTGGCAATTCCTTTCTTCTTCATCGCCTTATCTTACTTTTACGTCAAGTACATGTTTATACCTGACTTACTGATCTTTTTTTTTTTTTGGCATTCCCCCCCCCCCCCCCCTTTCTTGCCTCTCTAACTCCCCTTGCCTGCCTTAGTGAGCCTACGGAGTGCACTGTCGAGGATAAGCATTCATTCCTCACTCTCTCACGTCACAAGCCTAAGTCTTTTTCACATAATATAAAACAAACCTGACATTCCACTCTTCAAGCCCAACCTTACGAGATCTCAAGTGCTACATTCCTGTCTAAACCCTCCACTTCCACCTGCATCTTCTCTTCCTCTCCTCCTCCTCCTCTCCGTGCCCTGGCTATACCCCACCCAGCCCACCTCTGCCTGTATTCCAGAAACCAAAGCAAGATACACGCTCAGTTGAATCCTTTGAAGCTAAACAGACGGCCCCCCTAATTGGCCAAAGTGATCCTGGCACCAACCGGGGAAACAATGCTGAGAGACTGTGACTGTGACTCTGTGTGTGTGTGTGTGTGTGTGTGTGTGTGTGTGTGTGTGAGAGAGAGAGAGAGAGAGAGAGAGAGAGAGAGAGAGAGAGAGAGAGAGAGAGAGAGAGAGAGAGAGAGAGAGAGAGAGAGAGAGAGAGAGAGAGAGAGAGAGAGAGAGAGAGAGAGAGAGAGAGAGAGAGAATGAATGGAGATAGATAGATAAATAAACAGATAGACAGACAGAAAGATAGATAGACAGATATAGATATACATATACAGATAAAGAAAGAGATAAACAGATAAAAAGAGGAAAAATAAAGTAGGTAAGAAAGAGTAAGGGAAGAGAGAGGACCCAGTAAGAGATGAAGATACCTCAGGAAATGGTTGAAGCTGGTCAGGGAAAGGAGGGAGGGAGGGAGAAAAGCAGACTGGCTGGCTGGCTGGCGGGCGGGTGAGCTGGCTGGCTGCATGGGGCTGCTCAGAGATGAAAGAGGACACCAAGAGCAAGGGATGGGGGTGCGTGGTGGTGGGCGGGGTGAGGGTGGGAGGCGAGGCAGGGAAATATATGGACTTGGGGTTAGGATGAGAAAGAAGGAAGGAGAGCAACAGAAGCAGTAGTTGATGATGAGGATAAAATGAGAATGGAGGAAGGAAGGAAGGCAGGAAGAAGGTAGTTGAAATAGCAATAAGGCGAGGTAAGGAATAATGTGAAGGACTCGGGGATAGGATAAGATGACAAGGAAAGGAAGGAAGGAGGAATGCAAGGAAAGAAGGAAAATACAGATGACAAGGAAAGAAGGAAAAGACAGATGACAAGGAAAGGAAGGAAGGAGGAATGCAAGGAAAGAAGGAAGAGATAGATGATAAGGAAAGGAAGGAAGGAGGAATGCAAGGAAAGAAGGAAGAGATAGATGACAAGGAAAGGAAGGAAGGAGGAATGCAAGGAAAGAAGGAAGAGATAGATGATAAGGCTGATGACGTTATAAAAAGGCGAGATTGGGAAAAAATGTTGACTGCTCAGAGAAAGGATGAGAAGGAAAGAAGGAAGGAAGGAAGAAGCTAAATGATAAGGCAAATGACGTTGGTAATATTATAGGATGAGAACCAAAGATGTGTGTGAGATATGCGAGGAAGGGAAATGCTACGTAGGTTAGGATAAGATGAGAAGGAAGCAAGGAAGGAAGGCAGGAAGGAAGGAAGAAGATAGATGATGATAAGGATGATGATGATGATGATGGCGTTATATGACAAAAAAAATAAATGTGTGTGTGAGTGAGTGGGAGACGAGGAAGGGAAATATTATGTAGGTTAGGATTAGATGAGAAGGAAGAAATAAGAAACGAAAGAAGGAAGGAAAGAAGAAATAGATGATGATAAGGTTGATGATGAAGATGATCATAATGTTATAGGACGAAAAATAAATGTGTGAGTGACTTTTAAATTCATAAATGAAGAAAAATAAAGATAGATAGAACTTGACAACACACACACACACACACACACACACACACACACACACCAGCAACATAGAAAAAATATATATAAACGAAAGGAAATATATAGACGAAAGAATTGACAACATAGAAAAAAAAATATATAAACGAAAAATATAAACGAAAGAAACATATAAAAGAAAGAAGAAAAAAGACAAAAAAAAAAAAAAATCGAGCAACGTGAGGTAATAATAATCAGTGAAATCGCATGACAAGAAAAAAAAAAAGCGCGAGAAAAAAAAGGGAAGAAGAATACGTGGTTTGTAATTAGTAGGAGGGAGGAAAGAGGAGAAGAGAGGAGAGAAGAGGGAGGAGGTGGAGGAGGAGAAGGGCCGCTTATAATACGCCGGAAGGGGAGGGCGAGAGGGGAGGGAAAAAAAAGGAAGAGAAAAAATGAAAGGAAGAGAAAGATGATATTCGGGTTACAAAACATGGTAGGAGGAGGAGGAGGAGGAGGAGGAGGAGGAGGGAGGGAGGAGGAAATTAGGAAGGGAAGAGGATCACGGAAGAGGCAGAAAAAGGTTTGATGATAATAAAAAAAAAAGAAAAGGAGAAAATGAACGCATGAGGAAGAGAAAGAGGGAAAGAACAGAGAAAAACGAGAGAGAGAGAGAGAGAGAGTGACTGATAGTACTTAAGAGGAAGAGAGAGGAAGAGGAAGAAGGGGAAGGGAGATAAGTCAATAAGGAGGAGGAAGCGGAAGGAGGAGGAGGAGATTGATGAGGACGGGAAGAAGGAAAACTAGAGAATGACGGATGAAGAAATACGAGAATGAGGATTAAAAAAGAGGAGGAAGAGGAAGAAGAAGGAAGGAAAATGAGGAGAGAAGGAAGGAAAGAAGGAAAAGAGGGAAAGAAATAAGGAGGAAAAAGACAAGAAAAAGAAGAGGAGGAGAGCAAGAAGAAAAGAATGAAGGAAGAAGGGAATAAAGGAAAAAAAGTAGGAAAACAAAGGAAGGAAGGAAGGAAAGACACAAAGGAACACAAAGAAACACTAAGGAAGAACAAACAACAGCATACCTGCTGGTCCACGAGGCTGTTTGTGACAAGCTACACTAACTATCTAATCAGAGGTGGAAGATGAAGGACAGCAAAGGCGAAGGCTCCTCCCCACCCCCCCATCCCTCCAGCCAAAGCTGGCAGTAAAGGAAAAAGAACCATGCAGCATGGAAAAACTGCATGGAAATTATGTAGGAAAGAGGAAAGAATTACCATTACAGCTACCACTAACCGGGCGATAAAAGCGGACAAGGACACCAGTATTCGAAAGAACTTAACGTTATTACGACAATGAGTAATATCTTAGTTGCTGGTTGGATTCAAAATACTTGTCTAATCTATTCTTGAAAGCCGTAACTGTTGTACAATCAACGAGGGTAGAGAGTTCCAAACATTAACAACTCGATTGAAGAAGTGTTTAGCTTCGTGCGACGAGAATCTTTTAATACTTATCTTCAAATTGTGATTTCTACTTATTCTATTTGATCGATCAATTGTAAAGTAATCTTCCGCATTAATATCACTGAATCCTTTAAACATTTTAAACACTTCTATTAGATCGCCTCGCATTCTTCGTTTTGATAGACTGAATAAATTTACTTCTTTAAGCCTTTGTTCATATGATAAATTTCTCAACCTAGGAATCATCTTTGTTACTCTTCGTTGAACCCGTTCCAACTTTTCTATGTCTTTTCTGTAGTAGGGAGACCAAAACTGTACACAGTACTCTAGATGGGGTCGAACCAACGAATTATACAGTTTTAATATTACTTTTTCCGATTTATTATTAAAGACTCGTCCGATGAAGCCAATCAATTTGTTTGCAGTTTTAACTACCTCTGAACAATGCTGACCGGGCTTTCAATCGCTTGATATAGTGATTCCAAGATCCTTTTCTTTACTTACTGCAGAAAGTTGTTTGCCATTCATTACGTACCGAACGCGATTGTTATTTTTTCCGATGTGCAACACTTTACATTTGTCAACGTTAAATTTCATTTGCCATTGATTGGCCCAACGTGCAAGTCGATCTAGATCTGATTGTAAAGCTTCTTCGTCGAGTGTCGCAGTTACTTTACTAGCAATTTTTGTGTCATCAGCAAGTTTTGATACTTTGCAAGTGAGCCCATCATCGATATCATTGACATAAATTAAGAAGAGCATGGGGCCAAGCACTGATCCTTGAGGTACGCCGCTTCTGACGTCGAGCCAGTTAGATGCAACACCGTTTAGAACTACTCTGTTTCCGCTCAGAGAGCCAGTCCACAAGCCAATTGTGGATGTTACCCGAGATACCGTGCGCCAATAGTTTGCTGAGCAATCGTTGGTGGGGGACCTTATCAAATGCCTTTTGAAAATCCAGATATATGATATCTACTGACGAAAGACGAAAGACGAAAGAGAGAAAGGAAGAAATATATAAGGTAAGGAGAAAGGAAGTTAAAAAGGAACAATGATAAGGAAAGGAGAGAAAGAAAGGAAAAAAGAAAGGGAAATATGAAGAAGAATGATAGCAAGGTCGGAAATTGGAGAAAGCAGGAACACACACACACAAAAAAAAAATACATATGGACGAAAACATTTTAAAATCTCATTACATTACAACACATAACAAAATTGACAAGGCTTTCGTAGGAGTTTTGGGGATTTCCAGGGGTAGTAGTTTCATGACCCTGGTGGTAGTCTGACACTTTCTCTGTACCATGAGCCTAACAAATCACTCATTAGAACCCGACTGATCTCCTTATCGGTCTTTGGATATTGTTGACGTGAGAGGCGGAAGCGTCTGAAAATACCGTCCTCTGCAGCTTCTGAAAACACCAATGAAAGCTGAGGAAAGTAAATTAATATAGACGTAAATCACTCAGGGGGCAGCTTTTTATTTTTTATTTTTTTTTTTTACAGCAGAGGAGACAGTGCAAAGACGTAAAAAAAAAGATAAAAAAAAAGCCCGCTACTTACTGCTCCTAAATAGAGTAGAGTAGCTGGATGAGTCACGTGTTTCTCAGTCTTTTTTTTATTTTTTTACGGTAAACAGCTCAAGAGTAATAAACAAAGACATACAAACAAAGAAATCCGCTCATCCCCTTTGTCACGTCTGGCTGATTGATTTCTTGGTATGCCTTGGTGTACTAACTCGTACTATTTCCTTTACTGTGTTATGGTTGGCTGACGTGGGTGGCTGGTAAAACTACATCACTTTCTCCCCTATGTCACGTTGTCTAGCTGATTGATTTCTTGGTATGGCTTGGTATACTAACTCGTACTATTTCCTTTACTGTTTCATGGTTGTCTGACTTGGGTGCCTGGTAAGACTATGACATTTCGGCGCCCAGGTATACACATATTTGACTAGGCTTTCGTAGGAGCTCCAGGCATTTCCAGGGGCAGTTTAGTGACCCTGGTGGCAGTCTGACCCTTCCTCTGTAACAAGAACCTAACAAAACATTCATTAGAACCCGACTGATATCCTTTTCGGCCTTTGAAAATAGTTGATGTAAGAGGCGGAAGCGTCGGAGAATACCAACCTATAAGCAGAGACGACTTCCATCACTTTCTCCCTTTGTGTCACGTTGGCTGGTATGCTACACGACTTTCCTTCCCTTTGTGGTGTTCCTAGAATGGCATTGTTAAAGTGATGAGTCGTAAGGTGTAGCGGCTTTCTCTCTCTTTAGATGCAGTGATAATTATGTTATGAGTGTGTGTCTCTTTATCCTGTAGACGTTTGAAGGCTATTAAAAGGAAGAGGAGGAGGAGGAAGTTGTGATATACTTATTACATCCCATCTTCATTGTTCTCTCTCTCTCTCTCCGTAACGACATTAACACACAGGAAATCCATCCCCCGAAACTTTAGGTCGAACGTTAACTTTTCTTGCTTAAATAACATCTCCACTTTATTTTTCTTTCATATCCCCGAAGTTACGATAAAACTTTTCTTTCCACTCGCCCCTCCTCCCTCCCTTTCTCTCTCCCTCCATGTGACACCGTTCTTTTTTTTTTAAGCCCCCGGCCTCTGCCTCCGATAATGAGCTAATATTACCTTGAAAAAAATATATATACCTAACTATTACTATTACTTTTATGATTATTACTACGACTTCTACTACTATTACTATGTACTACTACTACTACTATTACTACTACTATAACTACCACTACTGTTATCAATCCTACCATGACCACCACCACCACTTGACTAGGATCATTAAAAGTCCATTGACGCAGCCTGCACCGATACCAGTCCAAGGGCTGAGCGACACACACACACACACACACACACACACACACACACACACACACACATTCAAGGCTTTAGTCATCTCCTTCCGCCCACCACCACCACCACCACCACAGCTATAACCCACCACCAACCAGCTGATGAATGCACCACCCTTTCACGTTTCTACTCTCTCTCTCTCTCTCTCTTGCTCTTTTTTCCTTCTCTTTTTTTTTCTTCCTATCTTTTAATCCCCTTTCTTTCCTCCGTCCCTCCCTTCCTTCCTCTCCCTCCCTTCCATCTCTCTCTCTCTCTCTCTCTCTCTCTCGCCCCCCAAACCGACTAATCTCCTTTCCGGCCTTGGGATACAGATAATGTGAAAGGCGGAAGCGTGTGAGAAAACCGACCCTAAAACTCCAATTCATTTGCGGTCTCTGAAGTATATATGTTTATCTTTATGTATTTGAACCTTACCAGGCCATAAGGGGTACACAAGGGTACATAAGGATACAAAGGGTCGTATTATAAAACTTCGTCGCCCAAGAACACAAATTTGACAGGACTTTCGTAGGAGTTGTGGGCATTTCCAGGGGTAGTTTTATGACCCTGGTGGTAGTGTGAGTCTTCTTCTGTACCGTGAACCTGAATAGTGTGAGTCTTCTTCTGTACCGTGAACCTGAAGAAACCCTCATTAGAACCCGACTGACCCCCTCTTTGACCTTTAGAAATAGCTGATGTGAGGAGCAAGAGTGTCTTATAATACCAACCAAAGAATCTACAGGATGCCACCTCGCCGCCTCTACACCTCACTGGACGACCACCATCACTGATACATGTATAGTCAAGCTCCATACAGCTTTAAAAAAATGGAGCCTGTGGGTTAGTTAGGAGGTAGGAATCACGACCCTGCTGCCCGTTCACCCAAGCTAGGCGAATTTTGGGTATATAAGAAAAGCAGGAGTAAAAAAGTGATGTGTGTTAGTGCATGCGTTCGCCTTCCGCTTCTCGCCCCCAACAACAACAACAACAACAGAAAAAAAAAAAAGGATAAAAACAAAAAGCAAAACAAAACAACAACAACAACAACAACAACAAAAGTAGGTGGTGAAGGAGTACAGACAAAGAGGCTGTAACGAGGTGTGTGTTTGAGAGAGAGAGAGAGAGAGAGAGAGAGAGAGAGAGAGAGAGAGAGAGAGAGAGAGAGAGAGAGAGAGAGAGAGTCTAGTTCCTCCTTCCTATTCATCCAGCCATAGAAGGTCAAAAGCCGGAGTGGGAGGAAGGAAGTGGAGGGTCTTTCTCTCTTTTTCTTTCTCCATGTCTGGAGGAGGAGGTATTCATATTCTCTCTCTCTCTCTCTCTCTCTCTCTCTCTCTCTCTCTCTCTATATATATATATATATATATATATATAAATATATATCTCTCCCCTTCCTTTTTTTTCTACACACACTGATGCATTAAATAAACCTCCGTGTGTATAACTTCGAAACCACGTAAAGAAGAAGAAAAAAAAATCCTCATACCTGGCTATATATATTTCTCCTATTTTCCTTCCTCTCTCTTTGCCTATCCCTCCTTCGACCCCACATGCCTGCAAACACACGTCCGCGGCAGCCTCGACGCAGGGAGCTCACAACCACGCAGCCGCCACCTTCCTTCACGCCCCCTACCGCCGAATTTCGCACCCGCTACACAGAGTAAACACAGGCATGAAAAAGACTGATTATCACGGGACCGAGGCGCCGAGGTGTGTGTGTGTGTGTGTGTGTGTGTGTGTGTGTGAGGGGGGAACGATGCGCCGGCCGACGTGAGGCGAGCTAAGGTAAGGTGAGGTGAACGGAGGTGAGGTTAGTGTAAGGGGTGGGAGGATATGTGGGAGTGAGGTGGGAGGTGGTGTGCGGAGGTAGGTGGTTTTGGGGGGGATGTGAGGTCGGTGGAAGCGTGTGTAGGTGTTGTGTGTTACGGTGTGTGTGTGTTTGTTTAGGGTTGTTAGGGGAACTGTGTATATGCTACGTGTATCAAGTGTTTAAGTCTGTATAAAACATGTATAACGCAAGGTAAGCAGAGGGAAGGAGAGAACGTATGAATGTGTATGGCTGTCAGGATTGTATATATGCTGTACGGTGCGGGTTTTGTAGGGAATGCGAGGCTCTAGGCATTTCGAGGGATGCGGTCTTGGGTGGAACGTGTACAATGCAAGCAGGTAGCGAGTGGGAGGAATGTGTCAATGGTGTGGCCTGGGTGTGGGCAGCGGGCGGCGCGGGGGCAGCGACACAAGGATCCGCTATCGTGTGTGGGACGCCGCTCACCGCCTTCCCCTTTAACACGGCGGCGGCAGCAACTCGGGGGCGGTGGGCGGTGGGCGGGGCGGTCACGACAGCTTACACACACACACACACACACACACACACACACACACTCACACAAATTACGTGACACGGTGCTCCATAATGCAATGGTTAGCACTCCCAGCTCCCAACCGAGAGATCCAGGGTTCGATTCCAGGCCAGAATGAAGGTGGAAGGGCGGCCTCTTTACACCTGAGTCCCCTGTTCACCCAGCAATGAATGGGTATCGGATATCCGTGAGTGGTTGCGTCCCGCCCCCCGAACTGGTGAGTAACCCAAAGATGAAAACCCAAGACCTTCAAACGCCGGGACCCATGAGCTTGTAACCACTTCCAGGAAGATACAAGAAAGGAAGAACATACCGTACGTAGGTGAATAATTACACACACACACACACACACACACACACACACACACACACAACTGACAAAGACAAGGTAATGACGAGTGTAACGTGTGGGTGGGCGAGGTGACGCGGGACGGGGCGGGGCTCACACACACACACACACACACACACACACACGAACAAAATGACGATAATTATCCTGCCTTGGTGTGATTATGGCAATGCTGCGGAGCGGATTAAATATAATGGCGACAGTGATTCATTACATCACACAAGAAGTGGCGTACCCATTATTAAATGTTATTACAACTACTACTACTACTACTACCTATGATAATAATAAAAAGGATCAGTACTATAACTCGTGACACAAGGTTTTAAAAAGAGATTATTTTCAAAGAACAAAATCGTCCCCTAACAAACAACCCTTTCTTTGCACGGAACAAAATAAAGTCGTGCTGGAGGAGGAGGAGGAAGAGAAAGAGGAGGAGGAAGCAGGAACCGTCGCCAGCAGCAGATCATCAGCTCGGGGGAACAGACACGCCTCCGCCGCCGCCCCCGCACGTCCTGGCGCAGTGCTGGGGCTCGCCGTGCTGACGTCTACCCGCCCCCGCCTTCATCCCTGCCCACGCATCACACAAGCCACGACTCTGTGTACAGCGGCAGGTTACAGGCCATTACTAAGCTGCTAAACACTCCTAAACACCATCCTCGTGCTAGTAGGGAAGCTTGCCATCCATGACTCGGCTAAACAACGTATAGGTCCGTATTCTGAGACACTGTAGGCTCTCACAACAATTTCCAAAGGCAACAAAGGAGATTAGTCGGGTTCATATAAGTTTTCACGTTCACGGTGCAGAAGCCTTGTCAAACTATCACTAGGCTCATAAAACTACCCATGGAAATACTAAAACTACCTCTACGAAAGCCTTATCATATGAGGGTGAGCATAAGCCACAAAATGTGTGAAAATATGGACCTACGTCTCTGTATAGCGGCAGGTTACAGGGCATTAATAAGATCCTAAACACTCCTATACTTCGTCCTCGTACTAGAAGGGGGTCCTGCCGTCCATGCCTACCTAAACAACGTAGACCCAAGATAGTGAACCAGTGGGACTCCTCATTTGCAAGCCACTGAAGGTGATGGTTACTGCGTTATAGGGGCAGGTCAGAGGGCATTACTAAGCTGCTAAACACCCTGCCATCCATAACTTGCTAAACAACGTAGACCCAAGAGACTAAACCAACGGGACTCCTCATTTGCAAGCCACTGAAGGTGATGGTTACTGGGGCAGTGCGTTATAGGGACAGGTTAAAGGGTATTACTAAGCTGCTAAACACCCTGCCATCCATAACTTGCTAAACAACGTAGACCAACGGGACTCCTCATTTGCAAGCCACTGAAGGTGATGGTTACTGCGTTATAGGGGCAGGTCAGAGGGCATTACTAAGCTGCTCAACACCCTGCCATCCATAACATGCTAAACAACGTAGACCCAAGAGACAAACCAACGGGACTCCTCATTTGCAAGCCACTGAAGGTGATGGTTACTGCGTTATAGGGACAGGTTAAAGGGTATTACTAAGCTGCTCAACACCCTGCCATCCATAACATGCTAAACAACGTAGACCCAAGAGACTAAACCAACGGGACTCCTCATTTACAAGCTACTGTAGACGAGCCGTTGGGTGGTGGTGCGAGTTCCCAAACGATATACGGGAGCATTGCCAGGGCGGTGAAACTAAACGGTGATATTAAACAGAACATCCCGACGCTTGAAAGGCTAAAAGGTACAGAGCTTCTGGGGTTAGTCAATACTTTCCTGGGGCGAGAGAGAGAGCAAGAGAGAACGAGAACGAAAGCGAGAGAGAATGATAGACACGTATGCATAGATTGGCAGCATCATCGTCAGCATCAGGGGCAGGCAGCATAATGAGCATGGCCCCTGAGTATCGCTTACCAACGGCACCCTCGACGCCTCCTGGATCGTGACCGACGGAGGGGCGAGGGGGAGACCATCCGTGTGTGTGTGTGTGTGTGTGTGAATGAGAGAGAGAGAGAGAGAGAGAGAGAGAGAGAGAGAGAGAGAGAGAGAGAGAGAGAGAGAGAGAGAGAGAGAGAGAGAGAGAGAGAGAGAGAGAGAGAGAGAGAGAGAGAGAGAGAGAGAGAGAGTGGATAAAGGAAGAGAAGAAAGAGGAGGATTAAGACAAGGAATGAATGTAAGAAAAAGAACGATACAGATACAGATATATAGATAAATAAAGATAGAGAGAGAGAGAGAGAGAGAGAGAGAGAGAGAGAGAGAGAGAGAGAGAGAGAGAGAGAGAGAGAGAGAGAGAGAGAGAGAGAGAGAGAGAGAGAGAGAGAGAGAGAGAGAGAGAGAGAGAGAGAGAGAGAGAGAGACACAGAAAGAGAAAGAGGGAATGGTAGGGTAATGCTGTAAACGAGTGAGAGGTGACGGGAGTGTATAGTACGTACAGGAATATCGATCGTTAAGGAAGCGGCGGCGGCGGCACACAGCACACACACTATTCTGCACCTGCCACGGAGGGAGGCCAAAGGGGAATGGATAACGGGATAAAGGGAGAGAGCGAGAGAAGGGAGGATGGAAAGAAAAAGCAAGGGAGCGGGACACGGGTATTGCCAGACGCTTCCGCCTTTCACATCAACATTTCCAAAGGCGAGAAAGATCAGTCACGTTCTCTTGAGTGTTTCTTTAGGGTCATGGCACAAAAGGGTCAGACTACCACCAGGGTCATAAAACTACCCCTGGAAATTACCACAACGCCTGCGAAAGCCTTCTCAAATGTGAGTGCTTGGGCAATGAAGTGTTTTGGAAAATGCCCCAGGGAGGAGAGGAGGGAAAGGGAATGAATAACGGGATAAAGGGAGAGAGGAAAAGAAAAAGAGAAGAGGAGGAGGAGGAGGGAAAGGGAATGAATAACGGGATAAAGGGAGAGAGGAAAAGAAAAAGAGAAGAGGAGGAGGAGGAGGGAAAGGGAATGAATAACGGGATAAAGGGAGAGAGGAAAAGAAAAAGAGAAGAGGAGGAGGAGGAGGGAAAGGGAATGAATAACGGGATAAAGGGAGAGAGGTAAAGAAAAAGAGAAGAGGAGGAGGAGGAGGGAAGAGGCGCAGCACAGAACAAGGGAGGGAAAAAATACCAAGGCTGAGCGACTACCTAGTGACAAGGGTCATGGCGAGCGGGAAAAAGCGGAATCCATCGACATTGTTTCAGGTATTGACGAACACCAACCAACTCATCCCTTCCCTCTCTACCACCTCCTCCTCCTGCTGCTCCAAACACGTGCCTGGCTATGGGGTGGTAAAACAGCGCCTCGGTAAACAAACACGGCCAGCCAGATGATCTTTAACCCTCACGTAAATATTAGTTCTCAGCGTGTCAATCTTATCCGGCCTCAATGATAGCCTGGCAACGTGCATATCGCTCCTCACCTCACTAGTTCGCTCCCAGCAGGGCGGTGACGACAACGAGCTACAAGCTACAAATTACAGGCTACAGGGTGAGGTAGAGACGCCAGAGGAGGACCAAGAGAGGTGGGGAGGCAGAGAGAAGCAACGAGATGTGAGGTGAGAGAGATAGAAACACCAGACGAGGCCCAGACAAGAGAGGAAGGGAAGCAGAGGGAAGCCAAAGCACATCAGCCCCCCGGGACACACACACGCCGGGTTGGGTGATGCGGCTTTTGCTCGGGGAACCAAGACGCAGCGGTTGGCGAGGAGGACGCCGTATGTAAGATGAGATACGGAGGTGAAAGGGGGCGAGGAAGGGAGGGGAGGGAGCGAACTGCTCGTATTAGGGAGGGAGGGTGGCAAGGGAGAATTTGGGGACCTGAATAGCCATGGTACAGGGAGGAATGGAGAGAGGGAGAAAAGGGGGGAGGAAGTAATGAAGAGAGGGAGGCAAGGGAGAATTCTGGGACCTGAATAGCTATAGCAGAGGAAAGGAGAGAAGGAGAAATGGAGAGGGAGGAAAGGAGAAAGAGAAATGGAGAAAGGGAGCGAGGGAGCTAGAGCCCAACTAAGGCTTTAGAGCTTGAGCCAATGAAACCATTTCCCTTGGTTAGTTCTCTACAACATCAACCCTGGCCAGCCCCAGCCCGGTCCATCCAAACCCCATCCCGACCCCATCCCAGCCCCATTCCGGCCCGAGAGCCGCATAACCCAAGGGAGTCTCGCTGCAGAACACGAGGGCGGCCGAAATGGTCCTTTGAGAGCGAGTTCCGCGTTGAGAAGTGCGCTAAGTGAAATCCGTCACACTTAGGTCATCGTGACGCGGGGAACGGGACAGCATTTGAGAGCCACCAAAACTGCTACCATTTTAGTGTTATTGATCGTGGAAAAAACGATCAAGAATACTAAACGAAAAAGAGGACCAAAGCAACCTAGTAGACACACACACACACACACACACACACACACACACACACACACACACACACAGAAACGTGGAGCAGGCTCTTGAGTACGCTAGGAAATGCCCGCTACCTCTATGAATACAAACAAATAAACAAAAGAATAATGCTCTCTCTCTCTCTCTCTCTCTCTCTCTCTCTCTCTCTGAACTTTTACAAAAACCAGTGTCGGCAGCAATGTTTTCCCCCTAAATATTACTTGCTTATGGTCACGGGAGCGGCGGAGTGACTGGCGATTTAAGGGTCGACCGGAAGAGACAAGTAACCAGCCAGACCACATGTGCAGGAAGACAGTTAGACAGAGACAGGTCACGTAGACAATGAAATTTAGGCAGAATGAGAACAGTAAAAGAGAGACAGGCCACAGGAAGGCAACACGACACATACAGATTAAAAAGACTAAGATAAAATACAGGTTGAAGCAATAAGACCTTAAAAACAGGCCACGAATAGACAGAGAGAAAAAATAAGACAGGACTAGCGAGGCCTTGATACATAAATATAACCTGAAGAAGACCATATAAAGAAAAACAGATTAAAGTAGACAGTAAGACAGAAAGATAGGCCGCAAGACAGTAAAATAGACATTAATAAGGAGATGACGAAGACAGTAACCTAGAAAATAACACTGGCCGCAAGAAGACAGGAAGCCAGGGTCGGTATTCTCAGACGCTCCCGCTTCCACATCGACTATTTCCAAGGCCAAAAAGGAGATCAGTCGGTTTCTAATGAGTGTTTTTTTTCAAGGTTCGCGGTACAGAGGAAGAGTCACAATACCACCAGGGTCATAAAGCTATCCCTGGAAATGCACAAACCTCCTACGAAAACTCAAATATGTGTGCTTGGGCGCCGGACGGTTTAAGAAAACGGATCCAGTTGAGTGGTTCCGCAACCCTCCCCGTCACGCGGCGAGGAGGGGCAGCTCTGACCTCACAAAGGCGTCGAAAGAAGTGACACCCGCTGGTTTCTGGCTAACTGACCGCAACTCTCTCTGTGTGTGTCTGTGTGTGTGTGTGTGTGTGTGTGTGTAGCGCCCTGTCCGTTACGTGGGTGCGTGTGCGTGTGTGTCGCCGTGTCGTGTGCCGCGGTGTTTGTGCGTGTCGAGGAGGCGGCGGCCGGGACATTATCGCCCTGATTTATCTTAATTGATGGCGTGCTTGTGGACGCCGACGCCTCAACGCGGACACGAAGAAGTTCCAGGATCTGTCCGTCCGGCAGCAGGAGCACTACTGTCTCCTTCCATCCTATACGCGGTCATATAAGCATTTCTGCGCCCAAGCACACATATTTGACAAGGCTTTCGTAGGAGTTGTGGGCATTACCAGGGGTAGTTTTATGACCTTGTGGTAGTTTAACCCTTTTTCTGTACCATGAACCTAAAAAAAACACTCATGAGAACCCGATTAATCTCCTTTGCGGCCTTGGGAAATAGTTGTTGCCGAAAGCGTCTGAAAATATGGACCTTTGACTTGTGTGTATACTTTAGGGTACAGCCGGCACAGTATGCACGTGTGCGGCCCGCATAGTGTGCACCTATATCAGATCTAGCCCGCAGTGGCAAAGGGTCTTGACGCCCTCACTCTATAAGGTCGGGGAGCCGAGCTACGAGAGTACATAAGAGTGATAACAAAGAAGTGGACATATTATTAACGCTGGGGAGGAAACTGTGTGGAGCCTTTCGTAGAAGTTGTCGGGGGCATTCATGGACTGTTTTGTGATCCTATAGTGATAGTTTTACCCGACTTCTGTACCTTGAGCGGGAAAATAGTCGTAATGGGAGCCCGATACGTTTAAGAATATGAAGCCATGTTAGAAATCCTTCACAGTTACGAGCCGAGAGGAAGTTTAAAGATAGTAGCATCAGAGAAGCGTAGAAGCATGTTCCTATCTATATAAACAAAAGGGTAGATGGACCACTAAAAGCTTAAGTGACAGGCTTTTAAATCGGATTACAGGAGACGTTTGTTAACACGATAGTCATACTGATGAACTGCAGCGAAGTACTAATGAAGAAAAAACAAAACAAAGATAAAAGAGGACGGGAATGAAGCTTGCAAAGAATAACAACCACCCTAAGCATAAGTCAATCTAGTAAATGTGACAATGGGACGAAAAAAAGTCAGAAGATCGATGAATTTTAGTCTTACTGACTGACTACGCTGTACATACTTACGCCAACCTATAGAGAAGCAGAGCACGATAAAACCCGACAGTGAGTGTGGGAGAGAGAGACGAAGGAGGAGGGGGTGCGTGATGAGGAGGGACACAGATAGAGCAGCATTGAGGGAAATAAAAAAAATGATTGGTGAAAGTTATGTTGATGCTTACCGATGAAAAGAATGTGGATGTGAATGAGGTGATGATGAAACAAAGGAACTGAACGGCTGGTCGTTAGCTGGTTATGGAAAGGTGAAAAAATGGTTTGTCTGGTGTGATATTTATATAGATAGATAGATAGATAGATAGATAGATAGAGAGAGAGAGAGAGAGAGAGAGAGAGAGAGAGAGAGAGAGAGAGAGAGAGAGAGAGAGAGAGAGAGAGAGAGAGAGAGAGAGAGAGAGAGAGAGAGAGAGAGAGAGAGAGAGAGAGAGAGAGAGAGAGAGAGAGAGAGAGAGAATCTGCAACGAGTTAAGGTAGATATGCAGTTTCTACGAAGCGTCTATTGATTGCTGGGAATTACCTCACGAAGAAAGCGAGAAGATTTTGTAATTCTAAAGGGGAGAGAGAGAGAGAGAGAGAGAGAGAGAGAGAGAGAGAGAGAGAGAGAGAGAGAATTAAACGATGACCAGAACTCCTCTCTCTCTCTCTCTCTCTCTCTTTCGTTCTTTTTCTTCCACTCATTCAGTCTTTATTCTTCTTTCTCTCTACTTATCTTCTCTCTCTCTCTCTCTCTCTCTCTCTCTCTCTGATCGTCAATTTACGCCACTTGTAAACATCCAAAGCGTCAAACAAAACCTCCGTATACATCAATGCCTAACAAACATTCTACATCACTATTATGAAGTTGGGCAGAGTTATGTTACCACGGAATGCCTCGTAAAGCACAGCAGTTCCCGGCGCAGGCTAACTGACTGACTGACTGAGTGTGTGTGTGTGTGTGTGTGTGTGTGTGTGTGTGTGTGTGTGTGTGTGCACGTCGTATTCACAGATGCTCTCGTTTTTCACAGCACATATTTCCAAAGGCCACAAAGGAGATTAGCCGGGTTCTCATGAGTGTTTTACAAGTTCATGGTGCAGTAGCCTTGTCAAACCATCACTAGGTTCATATAACTGCCGCTGGAAATACTAACACAACCTCTACGAAAGCCTTTTGTGGGTGTGTAGGCCCCGAGATGTTCTTTGAGAATATGGGTTTAAAAAGACCGATCAGAAAGGCCTGCAGCATCCCCCCTCCCCACTCAGCTACACAAGCCTGAGGGAGTTTGACGTTGGCAGATTGTTTGTGTTCGACGTGGTGTGAGTTTGGCACTGAGGGTGGCATGGGCGGGCTATTGTTTAAGGGTGTTATTATTGTTTGAGGCCGACCTAAACATAAGCGATTGTTCCCCCGCCTAACGAATGCTGCGGCTGGGAGGGACACAGCAGATTTTCCTGAAGAGCAGTCTTGTATGAAGCGGTGTAATTGGAAAACAGGCGTGGGTTAGATTGTTTGTGGCTGGGATGAAAGTGGATGATTTGAACGTTGGCGAGTAGAAAGGAAAAGTGGGAGTTCTTATTTATATATTTTGTTTAGCACAGTGAGTTATAGATATGAAGTTGAGCAATGGGCAAACAGGCGTGATTTAGATTGTTTGTGGCTGGGATGAAAGTAGTTGATTTGAACGTTGGCGTGTAGAAAGGAGAAGTGGGCGTTCTTATTTATATATTTTGTTTCGCACAGTGAGTCAGATTATTCATATATATATATATATATATATATATATATATATATATATATATATATATATATATATATATATATATATATATATATATATATATATATATATATATATATATATATATATATATATATATATATATATATATATATATATATATATATATATATATATATATATATATATATATATATATATATATATATATATATATATATATATATATATATATATATATATATATATATATATATATATATATATATATATACCGTAAAACGGGGTAATTTGGGACGACTGAATTAATTATGTAAGAGATTAATTAGAGGATTCCAAATAATTAAAACCTTTACTTTAGGACCTGTAGAGGGTAGAGTTCAAAATTCCCTAAAATTTTATAAAAAGTAAAACTCTTAAATATTTAAATGTCCTTCCACATTCTGCCCTTTAAATATGGACCTTAAACCCACCCTCTGCATGAAGGAAACACTTTAGTTCTTCTACACGATTTCTTGTACAGATGCAGACCAGAAACTTAGAGGCCAGAATCCTTGTCCTATGAGGTAAGTTTGCAGACATGTTTTACGGATCTGAGATGAATGCATTTTGTGAAAAATGCTACACAACAGACTTGGGGTAATTTGGGACGGGATGACGTAAAAGCGCTTTTCTTAGATTATTTAGTATATTTAGCCCCTTGACGTTGGGGTATATGGACAAATGAAGAGGAAGTGGTACAAAGTTCTCACAGACAGGAAGTTGAGCCAAGGGAGGAAGATTGCTACCCTACCCAAGCAACATTTCCTCCACTTGTTGAGCAATTTACTAGACCAACTGGGAGATGTGACAGATCCTGTAAAAAGTGCATTTAAAGGATCTGGGATTTTTCCAATAGATGCAGACAAGATCATGACAAAAATATCCAACGAAGAACCATCAGTCCTACAGACAAGGGAACATGTTTCTGATCTGTTGTTGGAGGGACTTAAAACAATTAGAGAAACAGACCTTCAGTCCCCAGTGCAAAGAAAAGGTAATTACTTGAGAAAAACTCATTAACACAAGTCAGTGCAAGGCTTTGTAGCCTTCAAGTATCCAGAGAACAGAGACAAATATGAAACCAGTTGCGATGACATCGTGCTTAAATTAGAGAAACCAATGCTTAATAAAGGAATACCCTCATTCAAAGACTGTTTTGACAAATTGCTGATGCGTTGATTTGGTTTTGGTATGTACTTTTATCTAAAGTTGTGATATATATTAATTTTGACTGTGAAGGTCATTTTTTTCCATTATACTGCTAGTCGTCCCAATATACCCCAAAGTAAGGGGTAATTCGGGACGGCCATTAAAAATTTGAGAAAAATAGAAAAAAAGATTCCTTTTATTTTGAAAAGCTTTAGCAGCTTAGCTAGCCCTATATTCTGCAATCCAAATCAATTAAATGTTTATTTTCATATAATTTGTTTGTTCATTGTCCCAAAATTACCAAAAAATTGTCCCAAATTACCCCGTTATATATACATATATATATATATATATATATATATATATATATATATATATATATATATATATATATATATATATATATATATATATATATATATATATATATATATTTGTCTGGCATATGAAGCCGTGTAATGGGAAAACAGGGGTGGGTTAGTTTGTGGCTTGGATGGAAGTGGATTATTTAAACGTTTGCGAATAGAAAGGAAGTGGGAGTTTTTATATACATTTTGTTTACCAGAGTGAGTCAGAGACATATACTTTGTAAATAACCCCATGACACAATAACAGGAGTACGATAATGGTGATACAAGCGGAGGCAACGAGTGAGATCATAGTGCCAGAACGGAAGGAAGGCTCTTGCAACGGTATCCGGGAAAACATGATTCCATAAACGGAGATGCCTCAAAGCTGCCACAAACACGAAAAAGAAAACATTTGTGTGGGAGAAACTGAGACGGGGAGAAAAAAAAAAAAGCCTAACCTCGTGCGGCGTAAGACAGATTAACAGGTTGGTTGTGGTGAATGCAGACCGCAAAACAACAACAAAGACTAACTTCTGGTAA
The DNA here is from genome assembly GCF_024679095.1 of Eriocheir sinensis. Taxonomy (NCBI): domain Eukaryota; kingdom Metazoa; phylum Arthropoda; class Malacostraca; order Decapoda; family Varunidae; genus Eriocheir; species Eriocheir sinensis. The sequence goes on from NC_066511.1 coordinate 11,860,130, forward strand.
ACCCTAATGCATGAGCTCACAAAGACAGCGTCCTGCAGAGAGACTGAGGAAATGACGGGGATGTCCTTAAAGCAGGTTGGCCGTGTAACAAGATAAGAAGCGGCCAGGAGGAATGTTAAAAGGAAAATCACAGTTAAAGAGAATGTAAAAAAAATATGACTTTCTTACTTTACAATCCAAGGAAGAAGAATTACACGTTTAAGTCCTTGATTGAAGCTTATTCGTCCCTTTTCTTTATATAATGTGATAGGGAGTGACTTTTATTGTTGGTTGATTGGTGGCGGTTCATGGTAACTGTGATGACGGCGGAGGTGGTGGTGGTGGTGGTTGAGACGGTAGTAATGGAGGATTGTGTGGCGGAAGGTTGTGTAGTGGTTGGTGGTTGTGGTAGTGGAGGTTTATGTGGTGGTGGTGGGTTGTGTGGTGATGGTGGTTGTGACAGTACTGGTGGAGGGTTGCGAAGTGGAAAAACTGGATCCCTAACTTCCATCCCTTGCATCGTTAAAAGAGACAGTGCTACAGCTACCCTTCCCCTCCCTTCCCAACAGCCACCAAAAGACTGACAACAACAGCAGGGGCACGCAACACTCACCCAGGCCTTGCAGGGAGAACTGGACCCCGAAATTCCATCCCTTGCATCGTTGAAAGAGACAGTGCTACAACTACCTTTCCCCTTGCAAACATAGGCATCATAGAACCGATAAAAACAGCAGGGTCACGCAACACTCACCCAGGCCGGGCAGGGAGAACTGGATGCTGGGCTCGCTGGACCGGACAGTTTTGACACTGGTGAAGTTTCCTTTCATAAAGTAGACTCGGTAGCCCCGGATCTCCCCGTTGGGCTGCGTGGGCTCGTTCCACTGCAGGTCCACGGAGCGGTCGTGGATCCTGAGCAGTGTGAGGTTCTCGGGCGGACCCGGCACTGGAACAGACCAAGGAAGGAAGGATGAGACACTCTGATATAGGATGGATTGTTAATCCTTAAAGAAGCACACAGTATCTATCTATCTACCACTCCGGAACACAGAAACATAGTACAGAACAGACCAAGGAAGGTATGATGAGCCACTGATAGTATGTAGCAAGAGAAGGATGAACACCAAGGAGGAGAGTTTAAAATCAAGGGTGGGAGACTCATAACCCGTTCAACCCAATCAAGGAAAATAAGGAAGTTAGACGAGAAGAACAAGAGAAGAAAAAAGACTGATAGTATGTATGGCATAGGGTGTACTGTTAACCTTACGAAGTACACAGTATCTATCTATCTATCCTAAACACAAAAACACAGTACATTATCTTTTTTATGAGACTCCTATCCCTTGAAGAACCATACAATACTGTACCCAGACCACACACACAACATATACATTTACACACTCCTAAACAATGGCAGTGTCTAATAATTATGTCACACACTAATGTTAAATGAAGTAGCCCTTAAGTTTTCCCTACTGCACATTCATGAGACAACTCTGTAATAAACATCTTTCCTTTCATTCCCCGCCTCGACACGTCTCGTCTGTCTTATTTTTCTTTATTTCGCAGCCTTAAAAATAGACTGTGGGGGAAGGAGTGTTTAGATGGCTACTGCTACCTACTACTACTACTACTACTACTATTACTACTACTACTACTACTATTGATGCTTAACAGTGATGCTACTACTGCTACTACTATTAACAATAATGAGGATGCACTTACTACTACGTCTATTGTTAACAACAACAACACACACACACACACAAAATAAAAAGGAACGATCACATGCCGGCAGATGCGTGTTGCAATATAATAAAAAAATAAAAAATAAACTAGCTATTCACGAGCATAACAAAGCTTTCTTAAAAGGATTTCCTGCCTGCAGACTAGCGGATGTCACCACAACAATCCCTGTAGTCTGTGGCGTGACATCATTTCAAAGAAGCGGAGATAGAAAGATGGAGATAGATAGATAGATAGAGAAAGAGAGATACAGACAGAGACCGAGGCAAAGAAAGATGAGAAAAGGAAAGGAAAAGGAAAGGCACACGCTACATCCCAGTTTACCTCCAGGATTGCAGTTAAACCTCTAGACACTAATTTTTCAAAGTACGGGTTCTGCCTCGGTAGTACTCGCAAGAAGCTTCAAAACGGGTCGTGAAAAAGGGAGATACGCAAAATAAAGCACTCAGTCCTAGTTACGTTAGTTAAGAGTTACGTTACAGTTGCATTACTTAGTTACGTCACAGTTACGTTAGTTAGAGTTACGTTACAGTTAAAGTTATTGCCAACACAACACTGCAATTTTTGAGTGTGCGAGCGAGGTTGCTTTCCCTTTTTCCTTTCCCAGTCCATCTTACCAGCGAGGTCACCGTAAACTACTTTGAGGAGGCGCGGGGCCCTCGCTTACCTACCCGTCCGTGGGGCCGCACTATTAATACCCCTACACACACACACACACACACACAAACTCCTCCCCTTGGTGTGCGTGCGTGTGTGGGTGTGCGTGCCCCGGAGGACTCCCCGCTATACCTGCACTTTATTTTCCCTCCGTCTCTCCCTCCCTCCCTCTCTGGCTGGCGTGGAGAGTGGCTTTGTTCTCTCTCTCTCTCTCTCTCTCTCTCTCTCTCTCTCTCTCTCTCTCTCTCTCCAACTTCACATGATTTTTCCCCCTATTGTTTATAAAGTGGAGGATAATCTTTAGGGAGCGGCAATCCGTTTAATTGTCTCATTGCTCATCGTTATACAAGCGTTCTTTTTTCCTTTAGATATCCTTTTGTAAACCCCCCAACCTCCCTCCCCCACACCACACCCCTCAGCTTTAAAGTTTCACCCCTCTCCATGCCACAGCACCGTACTGTTTCACTCCCAAGAGACCCAAGGAACAGCGGTCGTCTTGCGGTCGGGGCGTGGTGGGGGTGTTGGTGGTGGGCAGCCCGCGGATGAGAGGATTAGGCTACCTGAGCACCTGTCCGTGAGGCACACGCGAAAACAGAAACGTCAAAAACAACGGCATCTTTATAAACAACAGCAACGACACCAATAACTACTGCTACTGCTGCTATGTAACTACTATGACTACATTACATTAGATACATACATGCATTGCTCTCTAAATACAGACAGATCAAACATGCAGACACACACACACACACACACACACACACACACACACACACACACACACACCGGAAACAAACAAAACTGATAATTGCTCAGTATATAAGATCACATTTTTGATGACCTATTAACCCTGAAATTGGAAGAAAATGTAGTATTTCATAACCTCGAGGGACATTGACATCAGCATTTTAATTCACTCCATTTCGTTGAGGTTACAGAACAGAAAATTTCCAGCGTTGGTATTTTCATGTTTTTTTTATCGGGTCAAGCATCACTCTGTCACCCTAACACTTGTAGCAACGGCGTTAGAACCAAACTACACCACATAGCTAGCAGCATTACCCTTCCACCCCAAAACTGTCCCACCTGTAGCAACGGCGTTAGAACCAAAGACCAACACAGATAGCAAACAGCACCATACCCTTTCACCCCAACACCGTCCCACTTGTAGCAACGGCGTTAGAGCCACACATCAACACAGGTAGCGAGCAGCAGCACCACCACTTTTTCCTGGTCGCCTTGGTCTGTCTATAGAGGTCACGCGCGCTGCCCTACGATGCTCCATTACTTAGATCTGGTGAAATTTCTGTCCACTTTTATGACCAATTTCTACTGACTGGTCGAGGTCGCTGCGCCCTGAGAGGAAGGAACCTTTTAACCCTTGCCCTTTTATGTTGTAGTAAACGGGGGTGATTCAACGACTAAAGAATTAATACCTAAACAGATTGCTTCAGTTACTTCAGTGTGTTATACCTGCTATCACAATAAACGAGAGGAAAAGAATGACAGGGTTTGATTCGTCGTCTCTTGTCTGAACGCTTGACGAGTGAGTGCATTTTCATCTCAAAGTCAGGCCAGTGAAACGGTAATATGATTTCCAGAACTATATACATCATGTACTTTAAGACCAGAACCATATGTGGATTGAGCGCTGAACTGACTGGATTCCCTTATACATAATCATTATAATCTGCACTTATTAAACATGATTTCCAGAACTATATACCTACATCATATAACTTCAAGATCAGGACCATATGTGCCTCAAGGGTTGCACTGACTGGATTCCCTTATACGTATGTCTTTATAACCTTCCCTTAATAAACGATAATAAAACAGTACAGTATTACCACTAAATGTCCCGAACCCAGCGAGATGAAGTTCATGGTAATGATACTCTGCGTAAATACATTGCAGAAAAAAGTCGTTCTGTAAATGGTGCTACACGGAAAATGAAGTTAGCCTTGGCCCATATCACCGGGGACGGGATACCTCAGTTGTTGGGCACTGACGAAACTCGCTGTGGCTCTCAGCAGCTGCGCACCGCCCCTCGCTGTACGCCTCCGATTGGCACACCAGACAGCACGGGGCAGGCAGGCACAGCAGGTAGGGGCAGGGCTTTCATGGGCAGGGCAGCATCCTATCGCCTGTCTCCTCGGGGCCACAAAACAGGTGCTGGCAAAAACGCCTCCAATATATCGTAACTTACTCGCTCGACCAAGGAGATTTTTACCTTCAATGATACCTATCTAGTTATGTACTAGTATGTATGTATGCAAGTGTGTGTGTGTGTGTGTGTGTGTGTGTGTGTGTGTGTGTATATATATATATATATATATATATATATATATATATATATATATATATATATATATATATATATATATATATATATCTCTCTCTCTCTCTCTCTCTCACACACACACAAAGACAGCACGACGACCATTAAGCTCCAGAAGATTAGCGAGAAAACTCTAATTAAGAAAGCTGTTTGGCCAAGGTGACGTTATCTTCTAAATCATTCACGGCATAAAAAAATAAATAAAAAAAACATACAATAAACATGAAGCGGACTTGGGCGGATCATATCATGCACAGGATTGATAACAGATTGGGAACGGAAGTAACGGAATGGTACCCGAGGAACTGTATAAGTGAGGGCAGGCAGAGGACCAGGTGGTGATTAAATTAGAGCATTGTTGGGGTAGGAAGGAGGCGGAGTGCGGTGGGATTGGCCTTTGTCTTGTGTAGGATTCGTAATATCTGGAGACGTAGCTAAATATTACTGTCCTATAATATTGGCTATCATTTTTTTTTTTTTTTTACAGCAAAGGAGACAGCTCAAGGGCACAAAAAAGTAAACATTAATAAAAAAAAGCCCGCTACTCGCTTCTATAAAGACTCAATGCACACACACACACACACACACGGCTGGTTATTTATTGAGTCATATAGTCAGTCAGTGAGTATAGTCAATCAGGCTGTGCATTATCTATTTAGTCAGTCGGCTGTACACTACATATTATATCCATAGTCAGTTATATATGGTCAATCAGTTTACATACGCCAGTCAGGCTGTACGTATCTGATTTATTCAGTTAGTAGTGTAGCTAGTTAGTTAGTTAGTTAGTTAGTCAGTCAGTCAGTCAGCCCGTCCCGTTAATCAGGCTGTACATTTGATTCATTCAGTAAGTCATAGTTAGTCCGCCCGTCCGTCCTCCCATCTAACCTCTATTGATCTATTCAGTAAGTAGTATTATCTAGTTCTTTAGTCAACCCGTCCCGTCAGTCAGGCCGTACATACATGACGGTCACTACTCCCACACAACCTATTGATTTTTAACACGGCAGACCAAATCACAAGGTCACCGACGACTCGAAACTGGCGCGCACTCCAAAACGAGACATCGCCTGCTTTATATTGTTGTTAGGGCAGGAGGTGTTAGGGTCGGGACGCCGCACCGCAGAAATATAAGCCAAATTCGAGCATTGGGAGGGACAGAAGGCGTGCACTGCTTGGGGCTACACACACACACACACACACACACACACAATGTTCACTGACAGCCCGGTGTTGCGAGAAATACCTCCTCGCAGAAATAAGTCGCTCTGCTGTCCAATACGCATGCGCACTGGGGAATACACAGCAGGAGAACACGTTAATTTACCTAGAATGGAGTGATGGGAGTAATAGTTAAGCCTAGGAATAGGGATTTTAGGATAAGGTAATCTCCTCCTTTCCTCCCTCCCTCCCCCTCTTCTACCATTCTCTTCCCTCCCAGCATTTGCTATTTTCAACTGCCATTATTTTTTGCATTTTCTGTGATTTCTCGCTCTCATCCTAGTTTGTCCACTTGTTATCTTTGTGATGGTTGATACTGCCCGCTAGAAAACAACAACACACCAGACCAAAGGACCAAACAAGCAGGAACTGGGTTAACATAAACGTGGGGTAATCTATCTAAAATCTAACCCCCTATTCGTTTGTTGTAAATCATTCTCTTGCTTAAAAGTGTTGCTCTAGTGTTTGTGCCGTATATTGGAGCCGAAACAGAACAAGTAAAAATACAGGACAAGTAGACAGAGAAGTAAACAAGATACAGTAGAGATACAAGTAAATAATACAAGATGCAAGAATAGATACAAGTAAATATACAGGACAAGTAAAGATACAGGACAAGTAAACAATACCGGTGAGTGAAATATAGTAAAAGTAAGCAAATTGAACCTCTCTCTGCGAGCTATTTTGCGGCTGCGAGCTGATTTCTACAACAGCGGGCCGCCCCTCACGCCGTACTCACCCTTCTCCTCCTCCTCGTCCGCGTCGCTCCTCACACACGCGACACACAACAAAAGAAACAAAATAAGACCAAAAGTTCCAAGGTAAGTCATGGTAACAAGCTGTACAGTTAACACGGAATGGCCCACGCACACCCTTCCTCTCCCATGGTCGCCGATACACTGTTGTGCTGGCTCGGCGCCATCTCACGTGAGGCTCGCCATAGTTTTCGTAAAGGCCTTCCCTCGAGTGTAAACATTGCGGTTTTTGACAGTTTTAAAGCCTCGAAATGCTATGATATTGTAGTATACCATTCGTGTATTATATAGGTATTTATTATTTGTTAACGGAAAGGACGAAACGGCCGGAATAATCCAAAACATGACATAGGATGCAACGTACTGGAACATCCTTACTCGGAGGCCATGAAAAGCAGTGATTGATTTTTTCTTTAAGATCCTTTATTTAATGTTGTGGAATCAGGTGGAGCTCAAGCAGGCCAATCAAACACTCTAGTGAATAAGAAAAATATCAACACCCCTCATGTGTCAGGCATTGTTATTATTATTTTTTTTTTTAGTTCTCGATGCGGCTTTGAAGGCATTTACCTTTAATCGCTGATAAGATACGGCAGTGGAGAGCTAATTTTATAGAGGGGGGAGGAGGGGAGTTGATGAAGAAGAAGAAGAAAAAAAAAAAAGAAATGAGGATGAGATAAATAAGAATGATGAGATGAGGGCGGTGTGTGTGTGTGTGTGTGAAAATTACCAGCCCAGCTCCCAGGGCGTCGCGTCCATCCCACGCCCCTTCCCCTGAGAGGGACAAACGGCCCGTCACAGCATCATGACCTCGCTGGCAACACCCAAGGCTGACCATTGAGCGTCGTTGTGGAAGCAATTCAGACGTGATAGGCTTTCCACTTGCTGAACCCTGGCATACGATATTGACCTGAGGACGAGTAGGCAGCCTCCCCCCTCCCATGCCCGCCCCAGGAGGCAGGTGAGGGGCGGGGGCAGCGCAGTGGGGTAATTGACGGCCGGAAACTGGGACAAAGCTCCACCTGTCACCTAATTCAGAACATTTAAGGCTATTTGGGTGGCCTCCACGCCCCCGAAAGATGTCTCCAGGCTTGGCGGAGTGGCTGATGATAGGAGAGTGTCCCTGGAGCGACTGGGATGCATCGTGAGGCGGGGCAGGAGGTCAATGTCGAAGGTAGTGAGTGGAGGCGGCCGGCGGAGACACCTGGCACTCACGTAAGCCCCAGTGATGCCAACAGACTCTCTTCAGGAAACAACGCGTGTAACCTCAATATTCACCCTTTAGACTCTTTTACGGCTTACTAACACCTACTAATAACACCTCTACGGCGGTAAGATGCGGGGGAAAAGGTGTGAGTCAAGCAGGTGATTTCAGGGAGGTACGTGTGAATAAACATTGTTAGGCAACGTAGGGGACCTCCTCCTACCACCCCGTGACCAACCAACCCCAGGCCGGGACCCCACGCCTCCCACCTCCCCGCGACCCACCAACCCCGGAACCAGGACCCAACGCCTCCCGCCCCCCTGAATGGACCGTGTCGGCGTGTCTCTGTTTCCACGCTGCTCCTCTTCCCATCCTCTCCGCGCAAGCACCCCTTCACCCTTTACACGAGACGGCCCATTGCTGATTCTGTTATCTATGAGGAGGTTTTCCCGTCTCCCAGATAAACCGTATCCTGCGAAACATGTTCTATAATGAATGGGGGCGGAACATCATTCATGAAAAGCAAGTTATTTTAGTATAGGAGTTGTATAGAAGGATAATAATAATAATAATATTGATAATAATAATAACAATACTACTACTACTACTACTACTACTACTACTACTACTACTACTACTACTACTAATAATAATAATAGGAAGAAGATGATGAAGAAGAAGAAGAAGGGATGATGATGAAAAAATTATGAAAGAGTGATCAGAATGAGAATGATGATATAGATGAAGAGAAAAAAAATACTAAAGAGATGATAAAGAATGTGATGATAGAAATTAAAATAACTATAAAACGTACAGCAATAAAAACATACTGCAGCACAAAGCAGGGCTGTGGTACCTAAAACTACAAGAATATGAACGTGTATGTTAAGGAGAGAGAGAGAGAGAGAGAGAGAGAGAGATATTCAATGGTAAATGAACACTGGTCTCGTCAGGCATTATTTTCACCCCAGCCAGTTTGCTTTAGCTAGCCATTAGTGAAGAAAATAAGCAGCCCAACGGCTTCACAGAAAACAGATCCATGGCAGACTACGATATATAAGACCAAACTGATTCTGTATGAATGAGAATATCTTGACCACTAACGAAAGTCTCACCGAAATTTCGAAAGAAGCTGCATTTAAATCTTGCTCTTGATAGTGACAGTCGTTTACGTAGCTTATAGTCACGGCCAGGGAGCCAAATCATCTTCCTTTTGATATGTTGTTTTTGGCGTTCTTAACAATATCTTTTCGGCACGAGAATGAAAGAGACGATAAAAATTTCGCAGCATCACAACCCCGAAAGAATCAGGTCAGGGCTACATACCGAACCTTCATCCTAGTTCTCCCCGGCCGGTCTTGGAGGGTTACTGCACGATAATGAACTGCCGTCTGTGTTGGCGTGACGGGCAAAGTTCCTAATCCAGCGGTCGTCTGAGCCCAAGTTTGAGGATGACAAGCTATAAGGCCGAACCTTTATGGTGTCTCTGTTGGCAGCCTCACGAGGGATCAGTCTGACCTTCAAGGACAATAACACCACTACCGCCACCACAAACAGTAGAAGTAGTAGTAGTAGTAGTAGTAATAATAATAATAATAATAATAATAATAATAATAATAATAATAATAATAATAATAATAATAATAATAATAATAATAATAATAATAATAATAATAATAATAATAATAATAATAATAATAATAATAATAATGAAAAGAAGAATAAGAACGATTTCCATCTCCCTTTGAGGTATATACAAACAAGAAAAAAAGAAAAATGTGGAAAAATAGTGCTGCATAAAATTCACTGATATAGATTCTAAATCTCACACATTATTAATTTTACAACCTTTATTATTGTCTGTATGTGCTTAGGACTTCTGTGCATATTATACACTCACAGAAGGCCCAGCCACCCATATCATATAGCTAGATCCACACACATAGGCATGGGGGTAGTAATGATGTTCTTATCTCGCTCCAGCCAACACTTCATACTACACACCCATGTAGTGTCGACGCGATACAGCCAACCAGTTTATCTCATGGCCGGTGAATACCAGGGATGAGCTAGACCACCTGGGTAGCCCAAGGCAGAGGTTCCCAAACTTGACCATACCAAGGACCCCCAGACTTGATGAGTCCCAGCCGAGGACCCCCAACCAACCAAAATTTATCATTACCATACCGGGACACCCAGTAATGCCCAGTACAACGTAGTTCATTTAATATTTCCTTATTCTTGCCGAAGTATCGATACCACTGACACTAGAATGATAGAGAATTAGTGATATACTTTTTTATTGTATATATATTTTTTTCTGGAGAGTTGGAAAATATTAAATTCGTTCATTGTGTCACGAACCTCCTAGGGCCTTCTCCCGGACCCACAGGGGTCCACAGACCCCAGTTTGGGAAGCTCTGGCCTAAGGAATCCTTCAAAGATGTTATTGTGGCAGACTAAGTTGCTTCAGTAAAGCCGCCCAATACCACGACCAGAGTGAGTTATAGTAGAGAGAGAGAGAGAGAGAATAGCAAAGGGTTCATTTAGGCAACAAAGTCTATGGAACTCTCCAGAAGTATTTGGCACTAGCTGACTGATAAGCAGAAGGTTTTTCATAAATATTTCTACCAGAATGCAACAAACTGTTTAAAACCTTGAAGTGAAATCATGCGTCACGGGCGGAACGTTACCTAGCAGCGACGCGGTAAAGTCTACGGACACGGCCAGCCATGTTTACATTACTCAACGACTTCCGTGTTTGACAATGTGACCGCCCTATATTTATTTTGATCAGAACAGACTTATTGTATACATATTTGTCATATGTTAGTAATAGAAAGTAATAAGCATGATGATCATTCTTCGTATCATAATCAGTTCTATCTTCTTTCCCATACAGCCCCTCATTACACACACACACACACACACACACACACACACACACACACTCACCGCCCTCATCCGTCATGACGGCCACGGTGGAGGTTGGTCCACGTCCCTCAGGGTTGAAGACTTGCAGCGACACAAGGTACTGCGTGTAGGTTCTCAAGCCGGTGACCAGGTGACTCTGAAACACGTGGCGGGGGATGAGTGTGGGCAGAGGTGTGCCGGACGCCAGCCACTCCCCTCCCTCAGGGGCCACGCCGGTGCGACGCCTCTGCTCCAAGTAGCCGAGGCTCTCCTGCCCTCCAAGGGGCTGACAGGGTGGTGGCGCTTTGACAGGAGAGAGAGAGAGAGAGAGAGAGAGAGAGAGAGAGAGAGAGAGAGAGAGAGAGAGAGAGAGAGAGAGAGAGAGAGAGAGAGAGAGAGAGAGAGAGAGAGAGAGAGAGAGAGAGAGAGAGAGAGAGATCAAAGATAAAGTCACAAAGATGACATAGGAAGCCTTAAAGAGAGTGCCAATTTAGTTCATACTCCCCTTTTTGCAAGAGTTCCACGTGACGTTAGTTCGCCCCGTGTCGCTACTTGGAGCACTGTGTGAGCCGTAAAACAAGCACGCTTGGACGGGGCAAAGGGAGGCATACCCTTCCGCACGTACTTGATTTACAAAAGAAGCCACAATCCGTGCGCACCGGATGCACCGTCTGAGTTGTGGTTTTGCGAGCTGCCGCCCAGCTGTTGGTTACCACTATTCTCTACGCGTGTTGGTCACCAAGCTACGGACTAAACAAAACACAGGCATGCACTAGGCAGAAAACCGTGAACGGAATTAAGGATAAAGTGCGCATTTATAGAACTAAATGTCATGCTTAAACACTTCATGCACTGTAGTTGATGCCACGGTCAATGACAAACTTATCAATATACTGATCATCTACAACGATCCGCAAAGTTTCCTGAATGGCGAGTGCCCACAAATACACTGTTCCTCTACAACGATCTGCAACGTTTTCTGAATGGCGAGCGCCCACAGGTTGACGTTTTCTGAATGGCGAGCGCCCACAGGTTGGCGGAAAGAATAACGAAGCTACCCTTGATTCCTTACGTAGAAAAAGGAGCCAGAAACGGGGGTTAGAAAACGAGTAAGTTTACCTGTCACGGGGCAACCAAGGTATACAAGAATTAATAAAACTGTTCAGGAAGAGTAAACACAAACTTCTTCGCCAAATACCAGCGCGCACGCGGTTACACAGAACATGTCAGCGGAACCTGAAGCAACCATAAAATAAAGTTTATGCGTTCATGAATAAAGTCATGGCTCTCGTATATTTCATTTTACGACTGCCGCGAGTCTTGCCAACAACCTGGACCCATTCCGATGTTTACTTTATTGTTTGATAGGAATATACAGAGGACTCTTCCTGTATAAAATGTCCTGGTTTGGGGTTAACACTAAAGCGCCTCGTAAAGGTTGTGGTTTATACTGCAGTCGTCCATAAAAGGTCTCGTTTTCTCTCCTCTCGTCTCCAACTAAAGGGTCACGATGAAATATTTGGCGAGCTATTTATATATTGTAAAGAATCGCATTTTACTCCATTACAAAAAAATCGTCGATGGTGATGACTTCCCTTGCAGCTGATCCGCCTGAATTTATAATTAACCAGCATTAACTTATCAATCACGGCTTCACTTTTCTTGGCGCGGAAAATGCCCGGAATACTTCAACATGACACAGAGGTGTTATTTTTCGAAAGGAATTTGATTGCCATTTCCCAGGGGCCGCCAGTCCAACAGTGGTCACAGGCCGGGCCAGGGGCGGCGGCGGCGGCGGCGTCCCCCTCCTCCCCGCCCCTCTGGAGGCTGCGACCCGCCACAAAATAACAAAACCGGTTCGGCTGAGCACAAAGCCAGTTTAATCAAAAAATTTTGCGTGGAAAACTGAAATCCCAACCGAGTGCTCGAGATTTCACGACCCACGGCATAGAAAGGAGTACTGCGGAGCGGGGTATGGGTTGGGGCGGGGCGGGGGTGAGGGTCGGGGCGGGGCGGGCTGCAAGGCAAGTCTTTGTTAGTGTGGGTTAGTTCATAAACACAACAGACACAGTGATTAGCCAGTCAAGGGCAATGACATGCCATCAGTGGGACAATTATTCCTCCCCTGATTAGCGGGGCATCATTAACATTCACGGCAAACAGGGACGTGTCTTGTGTGTGTGTGTGTTTGTGTGATAATCTGTCTATCTATCTATCTTTATCTATCTATTTTTCCCTTGATATCTTTATATCTTTCTATGTATCTCTTTCTGTTTATTTATCTACATACCCGTGGCAGAATGATTAGCACGTTCGCCTCACAACCACGAGGTCCCAGGTTCGATTCCCAGGCGGAGTGGAGAAGGATGGGCAGTTTTCAATCCATGTCCCTTTTCCACCCAGCAGTGAACGGGTCCCGGGTGTCAGTGAGGGGGTTGTGTCCCGCCTCCCGAGTGTGTGTGGGTGGGTGTGGTGTGAGGTTCATGCCGTACCCGAGGATACGTCACATGGCTCTAAGCTTATTCGGGAAGGTTACTGGCTGGTGATCGCGAGTCTAGAGCGTGATCAGACCATGGTAAATGACACACACATACACACACACGAACTTTAGCTCAATTACGGTATACTAATTCAATCAATATATCCACTCTCCACACACACACACACACATCAAAACAAAACTAAATCCATCTGAACTAATGAAAAAAAAACCTTACTGAACAAAAATACAAATATATTCCGAAACTTAGTTTGTCTATTATTTTTTGAATGACTTTTTTTTTGTCAAGTGTCAACATGTTCTCTAATTGCAAATGTTCCGCCTGTGAGTGTAGAGTCAACATACTGCTACATATATTTGTACTCGCACACCCTCACCTCAGTCACACACACACACACACACACACACACACACACACACACACACACACTCCCCCCTTCCCTCCCACACACAACACCTCCCGCACTACACACACACACACACACACACACACACACACACACACACACACACACACACACACACACTCACACTCATTCCTTTCCTCCCACACGCAACACCTCCCTCCCTACACACACACACACACACACACACACACACACACACACACACACACACACACACTCACACTCCCCCCTTCCCTCCCACACACAACACCTCCCCCCCTACACACACACACACACACACACACACACACACACACACACACACACACACTTACACACACACACACACACACTTACACACACACACACACACACACACACACACACAGACGCACTCACACTCCCCCCTTCCCTCCTACACACAACACCTCCATCCCTACACACACACACACGAGGAGGGGAGGAAGGAGAAAGAACCATCACGCCGGAGCCACCCATGACCTCCCCTTCCTCGTCCTGCCCCTGTAGACGTAATACTCACGGTCACTTTTGGGTCCTTGATGGTCACGTTCACTTCCTGGTCCTTCCTCAGGTTGGGGATGTCCCTGGGCCGCAGCGTTATGTAGTAGCCCAGAAACTCCCCGTGTATAGTGGAATGGTTGGGCGCCTTCCAGTGCAGCTCGAGACTGGTGGACGAGGCGTTGTGGGCCGCGGTGAATATTGGTTTCCCCTCCGGCACTGAAAAATAAAGTTAACATGAGCACAAGTGATCGGGAACAGTTTATATACGGTGTTAAAGTCTTCTGTGTGGTACTACGAAGAGATGTTTTCCTTATGGCACTAGTGAACAAAGTAAAGGTTGGTCTCCCTTCCGACACTGTATAATACGGTGAACATAATCAAACGTGATTAGGAACAGACTATATAGGGTGTTAGAAGTCTTTTATGTGGTATTAGTTATGGGTTTTCTAGGGTTTCTTTACTTCCTAAGTGGCCATCAGCGAACATATATATATTCCGTGGTGCTGAAGTGGTTACATTGCATCGGGGGAAGCTTGTATTCGTCACACCAGTATTTCATGTTGTGATGTCAAGATGGGTTACCTTCCTGCCCGTGTAAAAGCGACAGGAAGGTAAGAACAACGAACTAGAATGATGAATTGCGTTACTGATGTAGTTTGATAAATGTTGCGTGGTGTGTGTGTGTGTGTGTGTGTGTGTGTGTGTATTAGGATGTGCGTGAGTATCATACGTCTCCTCTTACAACACTCTTTGAATATTCACTTTTCTATAAAATGTATATGTAACGTGAATCAGCTTCCACTCGTGCGCGTGAAAATGAATAGAAAGACTTACCAAATGTGGGTGTGTAAGCCCCAAAGTGTTTGAGTATATGGACCCAGATGGATTACGAAAGAGTGATAAATAGATGTCTTGGGTAGGACGAGATGCAGGAGGATGAGGAAGAGGAGGAGAAGGAGGAGGAGGTGGTGGATAACAGTGTGGTGTCTGAGGCTGCATGGCTTGCTGGTCGTGGCGTTGGTGGGGTGAATACGGGCTCGACTAGCGCTGGAATTCCGTCGTCCACACGTTATTGCTGGTATTGTATTGCCGGGGTGATAAAGCGTTGTCGTGAAGCAATGTAATGGTGCTGGTCGTGCTGAATGAGGGGAGGAGGGGATGTATCGTATTGGAATGGTGATGGTGGTGATGGTGGTGTTGTGTAGTAATGGTGGTTGTGGCTTGGAGGTGGCTTAATAGTGTTTGCCAGTGGTGGTGGTGGTGATGGTGGTGGTGGTGATGGTGATATTAGTGGTGTGGTGAAGTTTGAGTGGATTGGTCAGTAATGGTCGTGTGTGTGTGTGTGTGTGTGTGTGTGTGTGTGTGTGTGTGTGTGTGTGTGTGTGTGTGTGTGTGTGTGTGTGTGTATTTGACGTCCTAAATTATGCAATGACTTTCGAGTTTTCTGCGCACTCCATGAAGCACCAAATATTTTCTTCTTTTCTCTTCTTCTTTCATTTTTTCTTCTTTTCTTTCTTTTTTCTTGTTTTCTTTTACTTCTTCTTCTTCTTGTTCTTGTTCTGTTTCTTCTTCCTTTTCTTCTTTCTCCTCCTCCTCCTCCTCTTTTTCGTTTTTCTTTTCAAATATTCCTCCTGCTAACATTCAATAAACGTCTCTATTCACCCTCATTACTAAGTCTTCACAAATCACACACAACACTTCCAAACCAGCCAAGTCAGTGGTCGAAAACATAGCCCGTTGCGATTTCCAGCGTATTCTATTTTTCTTCACTGAACTTTTAACACACACACTCACACTCACACACACACACACACACACACACACACACACACACACACACACACACACACACACACACACACACACACACACACACACAGTCACTAATGGACATGCAAATTACTCCCTTCTTCTTACTTGTCTGCCATCACGAGCGATCTGACGAGACATTGCATTTGAAAACGGAATGAAAAAGTAAAACAAAAAAAAAAGTACCGTGAATTTCTTGAAGGTTTGCGGCATTTCGACTTTACAATGGATTCGGGACAGACTACTGATCATTAACAACGATCTGACGCACAGACTTACATCGAGACTGCGCGTCCCCCATCTCCCTGTATTGTGTTCAGTGAAGCACCGCAGCGGCCGTGGGTGTGCCCAGTTTATCCAAAACCGACGACTTCACACACCTCACACTCCCACCCTGTTTCATGACTCCAACGCTAATTTTTAAGAAAAACTGAGACCTCCATCATCTTCCTGAGGAAATTCTGCATCACTCTAGCATAAAATTGTAACAATAATGTAAAAACACACATACGAAACTCAGAGTTAAATGAAGTAGGATCTGTGCTTATAAAAGTGATGCGACGAAAACCAGCTGAGTACTAAGGAGTTGAAGGGAAATAAGTGTAAGAAAATGTGTATTCCTTACTTCATTTAACTCTGATTTTCGTATGTGTATTTTTACATTATTGTTACAATTTTATGCTTGTGTGATGCAGAATTTCCTCAGGAAGATGCTGGTGGTCTCAGTTTTTCTCAAAAATGAATGTTGGGGTCAAGAAACAGGGTGGGAGTGAGGTGTGTGAAGTCGTCGGTTTTGGATGAACTGGGCACACCCACGGCCACAGGCCGGCGTCACTTGGACGGCCTTGGCGAGCAGGGTAGACGAGGGGTAGGCGGTGGCTGAGTGTTTAGCATGCTGGGCTCACATTCACCACGCCATGGACAACGTCGGTTCGAATCCCCATGCTACCACCTGAGATTTTTCAGTCACTGCCGAGTTGCCTAAGACTACCCGCATGCTGTCCAGAAGACCACCCATCAACCCGGACACTAGAAGAAACCGTCCACTGAATCAAGAATGAGTTCCGGGGGGCAGCATGAGCCAAGCATAACTGGCGCCACTATAAAAATTGCTTGCGCCATGACGGGCTTGGGACGACCATCTGGCCACTGAAGAGAGCCTACTGGCGCTATAGGCGGGGATGTAAAAAAAAAAGTCTAATATGTACTAACAGGGTGGTGGATGAGTGGAATAGGCTTAGCAGTCATGTGGTGAGTGCCAATACAATTGTCACATTCAAAAATAGACTAGATAAATTCATGGACAGCGATATTAGGTGGGGTTAGATCCACGGGAGCTTAGGGTCAAAGGAGCTGCCTCGTACAGGCCTACCGGCCTCTTGCAGACTCCTGCGTTCTTATGTTCTTATGTAAGTCTGTGATCTGACGAGACGCATTTGAAAACGGAGTAAAAAGAAAAATAGAAAAAAAGGCGTACCGTAAATTTCTTGAAGTTTTGTGGCATTTCGACTTTAAAAGGTTGGTGAGACAAATAACTAATCCTTATCAACATCAATGACATCATGAAAAACAACAATGGCATTCACAACAAAACCACCAGCAGCCAAAACGTGATGTCGGGCTTATTATTTCAATGCGCGGTGACTGAATATCAACAATCCCTTCCCTACTACACGCAAACCATTATATTCTCCCTAAACCCACCTTACATCCACGCACACACACGCAATCACCCATCTCCGAACATGCACGCACCCACACGCACACACACCCATCCACATATCCACACACCCAACACAGGTCACAGCGCTGTCTCTCTCGCAGCAAAACACAACCCTCGCCACCGAAATCTAATTACAGTGGACGTCAATCTCCCTCTGGACCTCCGGGGAGCTGACACATATTGCACGTCAGCTGCGGCCCATCACGTTCGGCCACAATAGCTGCTGTTTTAATCCCTCCTTTACGCGCACGACAACGACGACGAGGATTAGGACGAGGGGAACGCTCAGTGGACACGTCAGGGTATAGTGCTTCCTCTTACCCTTCCTCCTCCTCCTCCTCCTCCTTCTGGTTGTGTTACTGTGAGGGCCGATTGAGAGGTTATTAATAGAGCATTAGTCCCAACATTGAAGTCCGCTCTTTAAGTCTTCTCGGGATGTTGAAGGTAATGGTAATGGTCTTGAGGTAACCCTAGTAGACATATCAGGGTATAGTGCTTCCTCTTACCCCTCCTCCTCCTCCTTTTGGTAGTGTATTTGTGAGGGCCGATTGTGAGGTTAGTATTTGAGTATTAACGTCAAGGGTATAGTGCTTCCTCTTGCCCCTTCTTCTCCTACTCCTTTCTGATTGTGTTTGTGAGGCCGATGGAGAGGTTAGCCAGTATTTTTAAACGTATTAGCACATCAGTTCTCCTGTTTGAAAAGCCTCTCGTAGAAGTTATTCACTGGGCTTTTCGTGAACTGTTTTATGATCCTAATGATAGTTGCTGTTGCTGTTGTTGCTGTTGTTTGTGTAATTCACCACGGCTTGATCACGAGCTGGACTCGCTTTCGCCAGCAGGTATCCTCCCAACGAGAGAAAGTGCTCATTATCATCAATCTCTGGGTACTGCCAGGACCTCACACACCCCATCCCCCTTGATCAAAGGGGGACAGTAACCAATCCTAGTCAACCGAAAGAATCCGGCCTGAACGGAGCTCGAACCGCCGCCTGTTTGGCCGTTAAGCCTCGCAGCGCAGCGCTCTACCGATTGAGCCACCTGTGTGTGTGTGTGTGTGTGTGTGTGTGTGTGTGTGTGTGTGTGTGTGTGTGTGTGTGTGTGTGTGTATGAGTGATTATTTATGTCAGTATATCTATAGCAATGTAAAAAAAATCACAACAAACACACACTCCCTCTCTCACTCACGCACTCACACATACACTCACACACATACACACACTCACACACACTCACTCATTAGCACCATCGCCTAATTGCACACGTATAGAGGGACAACCTGCGCCGCACCGCACCGCCCTGCCCGCCCATGTTTTGTTTCCTTTAATTGGCTTCACGCTGTCCATAATTAGCGGTAGGCGGACGTGTGTTTGGAGGGAGGGAGTGGGAGGGGAAGAGGGGTGATAGGGGGAGAGGGCAGAGACAGACATTTCGGTATACCTGTATCCTTCCCGTCTGGTCGGTGGTGGCGATGGTGTAAAAACGACTATAACGAAAAAGATATAAAAAAAAAATCGGTTCCTTCAGTCTCGTCTATTTCTTTATCTTTTTATTATTTTTTAATATTTTACATTTCTGCCTATGGTGCCGATATAGGCTTCTTCTTGGTGAGTCCTGATGGCCGGCCCCAGCCTGTTATGGAACTGATAAGTCTTATATAGTGGCGCCATCTTGCTAACTGACCGATCTCATCTACCACGCGACTACCAAGACTACTACGACGACGACTAACTCTCCTCGAAGCCCTAACTAACTCATTCTATCCACCATTACGGCCACCAAGCCTAAGACGACTGCTAGCTCTCACCCCAAGACTACGACCACAACTACTACCAGTTGAACTATTTTGCTTACCGTCCCTCACTCAGAGACAGACGAACAGACAGACGCTGCCGCCGCCGCTGCCTAATGTGTGAATAAACAATGAATATCATGTATACACAATGCCTCGGATCAAACATTAACACAGATGTCCTGGGAGTGGATGCTGGTAACTCAGCCAGGGAGGAGGAGAAGGAGGAGGAGGAGGAGGAAGAGGAGGAGGAGGAGGAGGAGGAGGAGGAGGAGGAGGAGGAGGAGGCGGAGGAGAAGGAAAAGATGGATGAGGAAGAGAAGAGAGAGGAGTAGGAGGAGGAGAAGAGGAGGAGGACGAGATTGATAAGAAAGAGGAGGAGGAGGAGGAGGAGGGTGAAATAGATGAGAGAGAAGAGGCTGGAGAAGAGAAAAGGAGAGGAGGAGGAGGAGGAGGTGAAGTCGGTAAGGGTTGGGGGGAATAGTTGGTCTGCTCGGAGCGACACGGGAACGCCATTACGTCGGGGGGAAGATCAAACGTGTGCCCTTTGTCCCAGATATTCACTATTAAGAATATATATGAGACCCCCAAAGCCAGGCACGGGGCGAGGCGGCGGCGCTTGTCCCGGGCTGAGCTGAGGCTTGGCGGGGATGAAAAATGCACGAGAGATTGTTCCATGATTTCCCCGTCGTTGGGTTGGTGTCCGTGCATCTCGATCAATGGGTTACGTGCACTTCTCTGGCTGGTGTTTTTGGTGGTTGTGGTTGTGATGTGGTGGTGGTGGGTCGGGAAGAACAGGATGGAATACACGTTCTGGCCACACCACCGTTATGAGGCGAATTATTGGGGTCTTGAATGTAAGTACTCGTTCATGCAGTGAGGAAATTGATGTGAAAAGCGGAGTTATGATACGAATTCCCTCACCTTTTGTCTTTTTCATGTCCTCTGTTTTTTTAATTGTTCGTTTCTTTGTACGTGTAGCGTCGGAGTTGTTGTGTTTTGTCTCTGCGTGGTGGCTGAGCGAGGTTCCAGTATGTGCTTAGCGGGGTTCTGGGGTTCAATGTTACCGAGCGTAGAGGGGGATGGATATCGCTCTTGAACACACATACTCACACGTATCCCTGGTCTGGTCTGGTCTAGTCAACAACACCTCTGTTCCCCCCAGCCCCTAAGATCTAGCTATTCCTGCCCCTTCCTCTCTCAAACCCCCCTCGCCTTGACCCCCTCCTAACCCACCACCTCTGTAACCAACCCCTTCCTTTCCCTCCCTGCCCTTCAATCCTCTGTTCTGCTCTCCTCATTCCAGATCACTTTCCTTCCTTCCCCTTGTTTTGACCTATGCCCCTACCCTTCCATACCCTTTTTTTACCTTCCCTTTGCTGCCCTTCCCTTTCCTTCCCTTCAGAACCACTCTCTCTCCCTCTATCTCTCTATCATGACTACCCCTACCCTCACATACCCTTTCTTACCCTTCCTTTCCTTCCGTTCCCTTTCCTTGTTCCACCCTACCACCATCACCTATACCCTCAAAATACCCTTTCTTTACCTTCCCTTTCCTTCCTTGTTCCACCCTACCACAATCACCTACCCTCAGAATACCCCTTCCTTACCTTACCCCTGCCCTTCCATACCCTTTCTTTACCTTCCCTTTGCTGCCCTTCCCTTTCCTTTCCTTCAGAACCACTCTCTCTCCCTCTATCTCTCCATCATGACTACCCCTACCCTCACATACCCTTTCTTACCTTTCCTTACCTTCCGTTCCCTTTCCTTGTTCCACCCTACCACCGTCACCTACCCTTAAAATACCCTTTCTTTACCTTCCCTTTCCTTTCCTTGTTCCACCCTACCACAGTCACCTACCCTCAGAATACCCCTTCCTTACCTTACCCCTGCCCTTCCATACCCTTTCTTTACCTTCCCTTTGCTGCCCTTCCCTTTCCTTCCCTTCAGAACCACTCTCTCTCCCTCTATCTCTCCATCATGACTACCCCTACCCTCACATACCCTTTCTTACCTTTCCTTCCGTTCCCTTTCCTCTTCCACCCTGCTACCGTCACCTACCCTCAAAATACCCTTTCTTTACCTTCCCTTTCCTTCCTTGTTCCACCCTACCACAGTCACCTACCCTCAAAATACCCTTTCCTTACCTTACCCTTTCCCTGTTCCACCGTACTCCTTCTCCGTTCCTGCAGAACCACACTCTCTCTATCTCTCCATCATGACTTGTCCCGCCTCCTCGCCACCCGTGCAGGTTCATTCCGTTCCCTTGCCTCAGACTCCTGCCCTGACCAGTATCTCGGCAGACCCCTTCCTGCCTACCTACCTACCTACCCTTGCTATCCCTCCTCCTTCTTCCCTCTCTCCTCCTCTCTCTCTCGACGCGGACAGTCATGATCAGCGCGGGAGAAACTAACCTTTTAAGTCCTTCATTTGACCCCGACGTGCCGGACTCCAGGACTCGAGGCTGCCAGCACAAAGAGGCACCTTTGAACCCTTCACTCACCTCACCCCACACCGCCTCAGCCTCCCTCTCTCCCTCTCTCCCTGGCTGGTCCTGCTTCTCCTCCTCCTCTGAGTGTGTGTGTGTGTGTGTGTGTGTGTGTGTGTGTGTGTGTGTGTGTGTGTGTGTGTGTGTGTGTGTGTGTGTTAAATTATCCGTCTCCTTCCTCCTCCGCCTAAAATTCATGTTTGTTATATGTTTTATTTCGTCGGCCACAAAAAAGTCTTATTAAAAGTTCAACAAGAATCCATGCGGGGCTTTTATTTTAATCTTCACCTTTGTGTGTGTGTGTGTGTGTGTGTGTGTGTGTGTGTGTGTGTGTGTGTGTGTGTGTGTGTGTGTGTGTGTGTGTGTGTGTTTTAGGTTACGTTAAAAAAAGAATTACCCTTGTGTTTTGGGAATGAGTGAGTGAGTGAATGTGTTTGTGTTTGTGTTTGTGTGCGTGTGTGTGTGTGTGTGTGTGTGTGTGTGTGTGTGTGTGTGTGTGTGTGTATGCGCGCGTGGTGAGCTGCGGCAACGAGTGGGGGGAGGGGGGGGGGATGAGGAGACGCTTCTGTGGGGGATAAACCTGTTCCGTGTTTCTTGGCCGACCTCTTTGATGACCTCTGACCTAACCAGCCCTCCGTCAAGCCCTCTGCCCATTCTCTCCCTCTCCCTCTCTGTCCCTTCTTCCTTCCCTCTCCGACCCTTGCCTCGCCTATCCACTCTCTCGTCCTGTTCTTTCTCCCTTCACTTCCCTCACCTTTTGTCTTCTTCATGTCCTCGGGTTTTTTAATTGTTCGTTTCTTTGTGCGTGTAGCGTCGGAGTTGCTGTGTTCTGTCTCTGCGTGGTGGGTGAGCGAGATTCCAGGATGTGCTTAGCGGGGTTCTGGGGTTCGATGTTACCGAGCGTAGAAGAGGAGAATTGAGGGTACCGATGCTGAGTTACCTGAGTTACCTTTCTTATTTTTCGTCTAAGATTTCTTCCCTGGGATTACTAGGGAATATAATTAAGGCTTTTTTAACCTTCTCTTTCTCTTTCTGTATCTGTCTAAGTCTCTTTCTCTTTCTTTCGGTCTTTTTTCTTTCTTTTCTCTCTCCCCTCCATTCTGTTGTAAGGTCAGAACAGCTCTCCTTGTCCTCCTCCTCCTCCTCCTCGTCCACCCCACATCTGCCCTCTCACATTCCTTCCAATTCCGGCTGTTTAACCTCTCTCTCTGTCTATTTATCCCTTTCTTTCTATCTTCCTCTCTTTCTCCTCCTCGTCCTCTTCCTCCTCCTCCTCCTCCTCTTCCTTCTCTTTCTCGCCCCCAACATCTGCCCCTGAACATTCCTTCCAGTTCTGGCTGTTAAAATCTCTCTCCGTCTATCTGTCCCTTTCTTTCTTTCTTTTTTTCTCTCTCTCTAGGGCCAAACCAGCTTTCCTCCTCCTCCTCCTCCTCCTCCTCCTCCTCCTCCTCCTCCTCCTCCTCCTCCTCCTCCTCGCCTCAACATCTGCCCCCTCACATTCCTTCCAAGCCTTGCCGCCCGTCTCATACTCTAAGCCGTCTAGACTGTTCTGTTCCTCGCCTCTCCCGGTTCTCAGCGCTCGTTTAAGAGGACAGCATGCAGCCTCATTAGCAGTCTTATTTCCCTCACTCCACCTAACCAACCAACTCGCACGCGCGCCCTCACACTCACTCTTACTCACCCATTTTGTCTTTCTTACCTAAGTCTGTTGCTTCCATATATCTTACCTCATCCAACGCACTCACTCACTCATTCTTCCTCCTCCTCTTCGTTCCCTTTATCTCATTCACACCCTTCCTTCCTTCCTTCCTTGTTTTTTTTGCATGCTAGCTTTGTGTTTCTATTGTGTTTCTCTCTCTCTCTCTCTCTCTCTCTCTCTCTCTCTCTCTCTCTCTCTCTCTCTCTCTCTCTCTCTCTCTCTCTCTCTCTCTCTCTCTCTCTCGTTATGCTCCTCCTCTCCTTAGCCATTCATCTCACATTTTCTTCTCACACTTCTTCCTTTCTGCGCTTCACACCAGAATTCTTTCTCTCGCCTAAACTCACTCTTTCACACTCCCATGCACAGACCTCCTTTTCCACACGTTTTTTCTCCTCTATTTTGGCTCATAATATTTTCTTTTCTGCCGACCCGCCACACTCCCCTGTCTCTTTCTTCCCCCGCGCATCTGTCACGCAATATTCCCGGAAGGTATGAAGGGACAGCCGAGGCGACGAAACGCTCAACCACCACGAGAACGCATCACTTTTCTTTTCCTTTCTAATTTTTTTTTTTAGAGGTCTGACTCGCGGATGGCCAGGCCAGGACTCGGGACGCAGAGAGACGAGGTGGGGACGACTGCAAGTCACTCGTGATCAGGATCTTCGCAGGAGAAATCACCACTAATAGATTTTTCTCCAGTCACTCTTTGGCCTTCAGTGATGACAAGACTCCTCCATTTCTCACTCTCGGATTACTGTCTCTTCTAGTTTTGCCCACTTCTCCTCTCCTTTTAACGTTGTTCCCTCCTTCCCTACCTCCCTTGATGGTTCTTCTTCCTCCTTTCATCCGATACAGCCGGCGCCGTAAAAGTTGTTGGAGGGGATTTTGCATCAATATACGAAAACCAAGGCGTGACCCCGCACGGGCCGCGAGGCGCGAGGCGAAGGGGGGGAGGGGCGAGGCAAAGGTCGCCACGCGGGGCGCAACGCAGGACCGGGCAGGGGAAAGTGCATGAGTGACGGAAAAGACGGGGTGGGGGACGAGTGTAGGGGAGGGGACAAGGAGGTAGGGACGGAAAACCTGATGTTACTATGTGGATCTTTGCCGTGGTCGTCTGGGTTAACTTAAATTGAATTAAGAACATCGTGAGCTTTTCACTTTACATTCTGAGACAGCTTACATAACCTGCAGCTCTTGCAACAACACTTCGCCTTCCCCCGCCCCCTGGTGGTGGTGGCGCGGGCCAGGGTCACCGCTGGCAGGAGGTCAGCACGGTCACGTCAGTGGTTGCCGGGGGCCGCCACGCAACGCAGGTTTCCCACTCGGCGTGTAACACCCGTGGTAATGACCGATCTGCATGTCATAGCCACGCGCACAGATAGGCTGCAATCATGCGTGTGCTCGCCACAACGGCTGGAGTGTGAGGGAAATGTTCCCTTGCACACAGAAGTCCCGCCGCTGATCTTTGCATTGGCGTGTAAAGAGTAACGTTCCTGCCTGCCTAAGGAAACCACGGGGCTGACGTGCCTATCACCACAGCGTCTGAGTCTCGCGTCCGGCGGCGGGACGGCCGACACGAGCACCTTCTGGCAGCTTTCCAGGACCGGGGACAGCGCGGCTCGGTGGCTGTCAGGCGGGGATATGTGTTTGTGCGTCTCTGCAAGTAGCCTGCACCGGGGACAACCTTAGCGTGTTTAGTATTCACAGATACATCAGAGCAAGAATGTGAATATTTAAGGCATACATGTGCGTGTAATTCACCACGGCCTGATCACGAGTTGGATTCGCTTTCGCCAGCAGGTACCCTCCCGACATGAACTAGTGCACATTTTCGTCGATCTCTGGATACTGCCAGGAGCTCACACACCACACCCCCCATCCTCCTTGCTCAAGGGGGGACAGTAACCACTCCTAGCCAACGGAAAGAATACGGCATGAGCGGGGCTCAAACCGCCGCCTGTTTGGCCGTGAAGCCTTGCAGCGCAGCGCTCTACCGATTGAGCTACCGCAGCGGAGTGTGTGTGAGTGTGTGTGCTTTTGTGTGTGTGTGTGTGTGTGTGTGTGTGTGTGTGTGTGTGTGTGTGTGTGTGTGTGTGTGTGTGTGTGTGTGTCGGGCACCACGGTCTGCGGTTCGTCATCCCATTAGTAAAGTGTCGCTGGGTGCGCGGCGCAGCGGTGCAGCAGGCTCGCTTTTACCGGGCGAGAAGGCGGATTACTTGGTTGAGTTCTGATGCACAAAGGAAGTTAAGCTAAAACAAATTTTGAGAGCGAATCTCGCGAAGCGTAACGTACCTACTCTCAAGTAAAATGGAAGGACATAATTATGCTGAGTTGAGCTTTGCCGCGACACGCATCTCGTCCCTGCGGCCTTTGAATCACGTTGAATACACTCCCTGGACCCGAGGACCCCCCCGCCCGCGGCCCCCTGAGGCACCCCCGCCAGTAGCTTCCCGGCCCCCCCCCCCCCCCCCCCCCCGATGCCCCCGCGTCCCCTGAGTCCCCGTTTATCGACCCTCCCGAGAATAAACAACTTTGCGGTGCGTGCCGCCGCCACGACCAAGACTGAAACCTTGGCCACACAATTTGATGCTATTCGTTGGGGCTTCTTTACAAAGTGGACGTTATTAAATAATTCATCACTTTACCGAAGCATATCAATGCAAACATGTATTCTATTTAATGAAACTACATAATTAAAAGGAAAAAGGGATAAAATTTGTAGATAATCAAATTATCAAGGACAAAGCAACGCCTCTAAATTAAATCGATGTAAAATATATCACTGAAACATATCGCTGCTTTCATGTCCTAATGTAATAACTGTACACTCGCATGTTTTTGACGATATTCATCAAATTATCAGCCTCTCGTAAACATTTATTAATTAATTCTCCGATTATGATAAAGAGACTCGTGCTGATAAAATATTTCGACATAATCATGCCGGAATATTTATCAGAAGGTCGTCGCCATCTGCTGCAGGTGGCGAAACACACCCTCGGGAGTCCAACGCCCTGCGCGTGTGCCTGACGAAGGGTGTCCCGAAGTGTTCGTGGCGAGGCGCCCTCACACCCTTGCCTTGGTAGGCGGTGGCTGAGTGGTAGCGTACTGGGCCCACATTCACCGCGTGATGGACGACGCGGGTTCGAATCCCCACGCTACCACCTCGGATTTTTCAGTCACCGCCGAGTGGCTTAAAACTACCCACATGCTGTCCTGAAGACCACCCATCAACCCGGACTCTAGAGGAAACCGTCCAAGTGAATCAAGGAGTTCCGGGGGGCAGCATGAGCCAAGAGAAGATGGCGCCACTATAAACACTTGCCTGTGCCATGACGGGCTGGGGCCAACTTCCATCCAGGCCCCCCTTAATAAAGCCTACCGGCGCTACAGGCGTACACGTAAAAAAAAAAAAAATATATATATATATATATATATATATATATATATATATATATATATATATATATATATATATATATATATATTCCTGATCTCTTTGCTGGTATGTGGTCCCCGAGTGAAGACGCCGGGCTGTAGCTCCGAAACTAACCACAGGATGCTCTAGAAAATACTTCCATTATGATTCCGACGCCAAGATACGCAATGACCTATTATCATCAACTCACCTCACGTCATTTCACCTCGCTTCACCTCACCTCGCCACCTCATCTCATCTCACCTCACCTAACCTAACAACCTGACCTGGTCTGTTTCTGAGCGCATGCCACATACCAGAAGGGAAATGTGCTATGCCCTGCCACCTTTCTCATTTTTACTTCAACATCACGGGAGCAAGTTGTAATACTCTGATTAATACTATAAAAAATAAAAGTGTGAAGTTATTATAATACGATACGATTTACCAAAGTTTTATAACACAACTGAAACGAATGAAATCTAACATCATGCACAGACAACTGATTAATAATTATCGTCTGCTGAAAATCCCATTAATAAAAGTGGCGATGATTCCGTTGCTGATTAAACTCTCGATTACGGCGGCTAACAATGAAGAGTATTAATGATCTGACATTTGATGAACTGTTATTACTCTTACGTGTGTCGGGGGCTGCATATGTTGGACTTAATGAAGGGTTCTTAGGCCACCACCACGACCCTCTGCTTTGAGCCTGCCTAGCGGGGTGTCATATTAAGGGACTTTTTTTGACTGTGTTTGTCTGTCTGTCTGTCTATCTATCTGTGTGTCTGAGGTTATAATAGTATGGTTACATGTTTGTCTACGTCTGTCTCTCTGTTTCTGTCTGTCTGTCTGTCTGTCTGTCCGTCCATCTGTCTGTCTTTCAATATGTCTGTCTGCCTGTCTGTATGTCTGTCTGTCTGTATATATGTATCTATATCTCTCTCTCTCTCTCTCTCTCTCTCTCTCTCTCTCTCTCTCTCTCTCTCTCTCTCTCTCTCTCTCTCTCTCTCTCTCTCTCTCTCTCTCTCTCTCTCTCTCATTGAAGTAGCCTCGATGCCTTCCTCGCCTGCCGACCCTCCCTTGCCTCGCCTCGCCGGGTCGCCGTGACCTTGCCCTCCGCAAACACACCGACCCACGTTTTTTATCCCCCGGCTCGAGTTCTGTGGAGTTTCTCTTTGCGGGGAGTGGCTCCATTATCCTCCATCTCCATGAACGCGCTTCAGCCACGGCTACAGCCCAACACCACACCACAGCCTCGTCTCTATCTACTTATGCCAATCTATGTGAATGTGTGTGTGTGTGTTGCTCTACTTCGTCATGGCATTCCTGATACCGTTCATTCCTTACGTATATAGCGGGCTCTCTTGGTACTACTGCTACTGCTATTACTATTATTACTATCACTACTACTAGCTCACACTTCCCTCCCTTTTCTCTTTACAGCAGTCCACTATACTATTCCTCCTTTCCTTTCCCTTGCGCCTCCTTCTCGTCCTGGGCAGCTCAAGCATACACTCAACGGCTCTCAATCACGGCAGTCAGTAATTATTCCTTCCTTTCCCTTCCCTTCCCTGTCCTTTCTTCAGCACACACCTAAATCACTCCCACATCTCTCTCTTGGCCTTCTCACCTCATTCCAAGCCTGCCCTCTCTGTCTCTCTCTCCCACACATATCTCATTTTCTCTTTCACTTTCTTTATTCTCCCTTTTTCATCTTCTTAGCCCTTACCTGCTCTCCCCTTCCTCTCTTCTCTCTCCTCCGATCCTTCCTTCTTTCATTCTCATCAGTTTTACTTCGTTTTATCTTCTCTTTTCTCCCATCTCCACTTCCTTAACCCTTCCCTGCTTTCCTATCCTATCCTTTCTTACTTCTTTTCGTCTATCCATCTTCCTTCTCCTCCTTCTGTAACTAATCTCCCTCTCCCTCAACCATCACCTTTCTACTCATTTCTCTACTCTCCAAGATGCCTCCTCCTTCTCCTCCTTCTCCTCCTGCACCCTCTGAACTTTGCCTTCCCCAAGCGTCACCATTATCCCCCGCAAGGAAGACACGCGCGGTAAGCAGGATTATCAGGATGAATGACAGGACTGGAAAGTTTGTCGCTGCTCAGAAGGAATTTAGTCGTATTTTTAACGATGGAGAATGCAGTTGGTGGTTATTTGAGTTCTGAAAAGTTTAAATAGGGAAAATAAAAGCAAGGAAAGGAAGAAACATTAGCTGGATAACTCTTGTATTTTTATCTATGAAGAATGAAGTTGGAGGTTATTAGAGAATCTGTGGGTGTTCTGAAGGGTTTAAATAGATAAATATAGCAAGAAGAAAAGAAGAATACAGTTAGCTACTACTACTACTACTACTACTACTACTACTACTACTATTTATACTACTGTTACTACTACTACAACTACTACTACAGGTTTAAATAGGAAAAAATAGCATGGAAAGGAAGAAAATTGTAAACTAAATCTCTCTCTCTCTCTCTCTCTCTCTCTCTCTCTCTCTCTCTCTCTCTCTCTCTCTCTCTCTCTCTCTCTCTCTCTCTCTCTCTCTCTCTCTCTCTCTCTCTCTCTGTATGGGTCACTAAACATGGTTGCTTTATTGATAACGGAATACAGCGAAGGACCTCACCCGGCTCTTATTCTTTTGTGATGGCTCTGCTGTTTCTTCTTTAATTAACGCCCTCTCCTTAACCTGCTCTAATGGCCTACTACTGCTACTGCTGCCATTCCCTTAATTAACTTCTCTTCCTTCAGCCTTGTTCTCCTCCTTTCTCCTCCTCTTCTGTCTCCTTCTTTCTCCTGGTCCTCATCTTCCTCTTCGTCTTCGTTTTTCTCCTCCTCCCCACTTAGCTCTTCCTTCTGTCTCATTTCTTCCTCCTATTCCTTGCTCTTCATTCTCTTTCTCCTATTCATTAAAACTTCATTCTCTTACTTATATCACTACTACTACTACTACTACTACTACTACTACTGCTACTACCCCTCCCACCCACACAACCACACAATATCCATCATTATGAGGTAAAAAAGAGATGCTATCCAGCGAGCCCACAGCGGCCCACACACAACAGCGGGAGTTGCTTGAGGAGTGACGGAAGACGAAGTTAAAGCTCAGAGCCACAGTGAAAAGTGCGGGAAGGAGGAGGGAGGGAAGGAGTGAGAGAAGGGGGGGGGGGGGGAGAGGAGGAGGAGGAGGATTTGGAGGAAGAGGGTAAAAAAAAGAAGACAATGAAGCAGGTAATTGTCTCAAGTTTTCGAACCAGTGCGTCGCCGCGAGTGGCTCCCAGAAGAGGACTTGGAGGCTTCATTGCCAGGGAGGGAGGGAAGGAAGTCTGCGGAGGCGGGGTTGCGGGGAGACGGCGGGGCAGGGCAGGGCAGGGGCAGGGCGGGGGTGGCGGGGGCGGAGTCGACTGAATGCATCCCGCGTATTGTCTCTTTCTGTGTGTGTGTGTGTGTGTGTGTGTGTGTGTGTGCTCTAGGACTCCCTCGGGGGACTTTCATTTCACTTCCTAAATTACTTTCGGAATATGAAAAAAAAACCATATATATGCCGCCCATCCTATCCCATCACGACCGCTCGAGATTGTGTGCATGCGTGTGTGTGTGTGTGCGTGTACGTGTATGTGTGTGTGTTCCAAAGTTTGCTTTCTTGAGATCTGCGAGATAGATAGATAGATAGATAGATAGAGAGAGAGAGAGAGAGAGAGAGAGAGAGAGAGAGAGAGAGAGAGAGAGAGAGAGAGAGAGACAGACAGACAGACATTCATAGATGCAGACAGACAGAACAGACAGACAAACAGAGAAGCAGCGAAAGAGATACAGACAAAAACACACACAGAAAAAAAATCACGATAATATAATAAAACACAAACACACACACACACACACACACACACACACACACACACACACACACACACCTCACTGCTTCCAATTCAACAGAAAAACAAAAAGCAACCACCACCACCACCAGAAAACTTTAAAAGGTCACTGATCTCAAGGCTGGCACACTTTACAATTAGGCATCATATATTTAGCAAGTACAGGCACTTTGACATTTCTGCCTCTTCCCCATCCTTCTTATTTCACCTTTCCTCCCTCCTTCCTGATCCATCCCATTTGCTTTTTTTTTTTTTTTTAGGTGTTGCCTGTAGCGCTGGTAGGCTCTCTTGAAGGGGCCTCTTGGACCGCCCCAGCCCGTTAGTGAAGCAGGCGAATTTTATTTATAGTGGCTGCTGTGATTTGTGATCCATGAATATGCTTCCAGCCTGTCCCTCCGCCCCCTCTTTCTCCTCTTCTCCTCTTTCTCCTCCTCTCCTCTTCCTTCTCCTCCTCCTCCTCCTCCTCCTTCTCCTCCTCCTCCTCCTCCTCCCCTCCTCCTGCAGGAGGGAGAGGTGGGTGGGGAGGAGCCTTCATCTATTCTATCCTGTCCTACCACACGTAGATTACTAGTAGTGGCGGTAGTAAACAGACACCCTCGCCATAGACCGCCAGGTCTTCTGGTGTCTGTTCTTCCTATGTATTTCTATGTATTCCTCCTCCTTTTTTCTCCTCTTCCTTCTGATCAGCCTCTCTTTTTCTCTCCGTGACGGTTTTGCTTTTACGCCTAAATTAAAATGTAAAATTAAATAAACAAACAAACAAAAAAATGATAAATTAGAAAAAAAAAATCAAGTCTATCTCCGCGATTTCGCTCCATGAATGCTCTCCACTCTGCCACTCCTCCTCCTTCTCTTCCTCCTCCTCCTTCTCCTCCTCCTCCCCCTTCTTCTACCTCCTCCTCCTGATTAGCCTTTCTTTTTTATTTTTATCTCCGTGACTGTTTTGTTTTTATACCTAGATTAAAATGTAAAAAAAAAAAAAACATCTTGAAAAAAAAAAGAAAAAAAGAAAATGCAATTCTCTCTTCGTGACATTTAGCTTCTACACCTGAAGTCAAATGAAAAAAATAAATAAAGAAATAGAACACTGAAAACTAACAACAACAAAAATAATCAGTGAACTATCAAATATAAAAAAAAGGTTAAAAAAAAAAAATCTACAGCTTCCTGGCCACACTTGCAATTCCAATCTGCTTCCTCTTTCTCTTCATTCTTATTTACGACACTTTATCTTTATCTCGCCATGACAGACAAAATTCAAACAACAAAACGATAACATTCTACTCTCTCTGTTTCTGCATCTTCCTGTTCACTGCTTTGATTATTCCTGTTCTCTGCCTCCCTCCCTTCCTCTCTTATTCATTTATGGTGTATTTATCTTTTTCCCGCTATGACAGACGGAGATAAATGAAAAACATAAACAAAAGCATCTTTCTCCGTATCCTAAAAAGCCTTCATCTGTTTATGACATCAGATTATTATTATTACAGGCAAGATATGAACTAAAAATAGCCAAATGCCTCTCGTTATTGTACATTAAAATCCGAAAAGTAAACAAATGCTTCCCCTATACAAAACCTTGCCATCGCTTTATGACATCAGATTATTATTATTACAGGGAAAATATGTGAACTAAAAATAGCCAAATGCCTCTCGGTTTTCCATATTAAAATTCTCAAAAAGTATACAAATGCTTCCCCTATACAAAAAGGTCGCCATCTCTTTATGACATCTATTAACTACGGGGTGTCTAATATGAACAACAACAAAAAAAAAAGATAAATGCCTCTAATTTTGTATATTACACTTTCTAATTATAATAAATGTACTGCTTATGAATATATCATCGGATTAAATTGCAAGGAAAGTACCTTCTATATGGCTTTCAAGGGGTTTAGTGAGCCGTTGGGGGGGGTGTGTGTGTGTGTGTGTGTGTGTGTGTGTGTGTGTGTGTGTGTGTGTGTGTGTGTGTGTGTGTGTGTGTGTGTGTGTGTGTGTGTCTGGGTCTCTCTCTCTCTCTCTCTCTCTCTCTCTCTCTCTCTCTCTCTCTCTCTCTCTCTCTCTCTCTCTCTCTCTCTCTCTCTCTGTGTGTGTGTGTGTGTGTGTGTGTGTGTGTGTGTTTGTGTGTGTGTGTGTGTGTGTGTGTACGGCATCATAATCTGACTGGTTAAATTCTCATTCCATCACTCCTTCAAACAAAATTAATTACTAACACACTGTTTTGCAACGAGAAAGAAGGGTGGCTTTCAAAATTCTTCTTGTGCTGTTTCTCTATTCCTCTCTGTCTGTCTCTCATACTGCTCACATTTTTCCTAATTTTTTTTCTAATCTCTCAGTCGATCTGGCTCCCTGTCTGGCTTTCTTTATACTTTCTTTCTTCCCTTCCTTTTTACCTGCCAGTCGATTACTTGATCAAAGCGAGCAGATTATAAATGACCCGTCACACGCTTACTTAAAAGTTTTCCCGTTGGCGAGACACATACGTTCTTGTCTCGCCGTTATTAACACCGTCCCGAACCCTCTGGACTCAATCAGTTCAGTTAATTATTCATAGCTGGGTAAAGAATCGCATGAGTTTTCCGTTTCTGAATCACGCTCGTTCTGTTTTGCACGTTTCTCCACTTCTCAGACTTCTTAACTCTCTCTCTGAAGAAGCCAATTGTACCTTCTAACAATTTTAAAGTGTCCTTACCCTTACACCCACCCACCCACACACACACACACACACACACAAACGCCCACACATCCTTCCCTCCCTCTCAGTGTCTCCAACATCCCTGGCCCACCATTCCCTGCAGAGAGAGAGAGAGAGTCCTTCACACCAACTTCCAGCGTCAGCATCGTGTCCCTCTCACTCCAGCAGCCATCCAGCCACTCGGGGCGGAGGGCGACACGCAGCGTATAAGGAAGAGGCGTGAGTGAGTGAGTGCTCGAGGTCCTTTCCTTCGCCCCCTTGTACCTACAGCTGCAACATTTCAGGGCGGCTGGCCAAGGTGTCCCCGGGAGGTGGGTAAAATAGGATTGCATTTCTCCATTCTTTCCTGAGCTCCTGCGGGCGTGAAATAGACGACGGGGAAGGGATACGAATAACCTTGTGAGACACTTTACGAGAAGGACCCCGCAAGAATATCAACGACGCTCATCCGAAATATTCTTTGTGACAGATTTTTATCCCTACGCGGGCGCCATCGTTGAGAGAGAGAGAGAGAAAAAAAAACCTGTCCCCTCCGCCCTTAGCTATAGTTGTATGTCCCTCACCCACCCACACACACACACACACAAAGGAAGAAGAGGAGGAGAGTCGGTGGAATGGATTGGCTCGTTCACACACTCTCTCTCTCTCTCTCTCTCTCTCTCTCTCTCTCTCTCTCTCTCTCTCTCTCTCTCTCTCTCTCTCTCTCTCTCTCTCTCTCTCTCTCTCTCTCTCTCTCTCTCTCTCAGGCAGGTCCTCCTTAGACTGGCCTTCACAGTTTGCTTATCATTCTTCTCTCTATATAAAGTTGAGTGAGACATTAAACCCGAAGTGATCGTTAAAAGTTGGACCCTTGACAAAGAATAAGTTTCCCTCACTCTTCCTTCCTCTCCCTCTCTATCTATCTATCTATCTCTAACGATCTACATTTCTATCTTTCTGTCTTTCTTTTCTTTCTTTCGAACTTCCACTCTCATCCGCACAGACACGCCCACCTCCTCCATCTCCTCTTCCTCCTCCTCCTCCTCTTCCTTCCTCTCTCTCTCTCTCTCTCTCTCTCTCTCTCTCTCTCTCTCTCTCTCTCTCTCTCTCTCTCTCTCTCTCTCTCTCTCTCTCTCTCTCTCTCTCTCTCTCTCTCTCTCTCTTTTCCCCAAACAGATACCGACCCTCACCTAGAGACGCCTTCTTATCTAATTCCTCCTTCCTTCCTTTCTTCCTTCCTTATTTCCTTTCTTCCTTCCACCTCCCCGGGACTGTATAACTTAATCGTGCGTTCCCTTCACTCTCTTTGTCTCCCTTTTTGCCTTCCGTCCCTACCCCCAAACACACACAAACACACAGACACCCATCTACGCTTCCTCCTTCTCCTTCCTTCCTTCTACCTCCCTGGGACTGCATAACTAAATCGAGTCCCCTTCACACGTCTATCCTTTTATTATTCACTCTTACGAACACATCCACACATACAGACGCACTTCTTCAATTTCTTCTCATTCTCTTCCTCCTCCTTTTTCCGTTCCTTCTACCTTCCTGGGACTGCATAACTTAATCGCTCGTCCCCTTCTCTCTCTCTCTCTCTCTCTCTCTCTCTCTCTCTCTCTCTCTCTCTCTCTCTCTCTCTCTCTCTCTCTCTCTCTCTTCGCCTTCCGTCCCTACCCCCAAAGGCCTGGCGGCGCTCCATGTCTATGTAAATGAGCCCGTGTTTTGTAGCGCCTCGCCGGGGAACAGAGGCTGATGGCTTATCTCTCTTATCAGACGGGAGGTAGAGAGGCGTAAGCTGTGATTGGAACTTTCCCGGATGCAAGAAAAAAAAAGAATATAATGCGAAACTTAAAGGGGGATGAACGAGAGAGACAGAGAGAAGAAGGAGGAGGAGGAGGAGGAGGAAGAGGAGGAGATGATGGTGGCGGTGGTGGGGGTGGTGGGAGGGAAATGGAGGAGGAAAATGATAATGGTGATGAGGAGGAGAGGTTGATGCTGCCGGTGGTGGTGGTGGTGGTGGTGAGGATGGGGGACTATTGTTGTTGTTGTTGTTGTTTGTTTTGCTGTTTTTCCTTCTCCAATTGATTGCTGTTTTTGTCATTGTTTGCGATTATAATATTGTTGCTGTGTTAAGTCTTGTTGTTGGTGATGTTCTTGTTGTTGAACGCCTACCCTTGTTGTTGATACTACTACAATAATAGCTTTAGTGGTGGTGGTGGTGGTGGTGACAGGAGTTCGGGGCGTAGTATAGCAGTAGTAGTAGTAGTAGTAGTAGTAGTAGTAGTAGTAGTAGTAGTAGTAGTAGTAGTAGTAGTAGTAGTAGTAGTAGTAGTAGTAGTAGTAGTAGTAGTAGTAGTAGTAGTAGTAGTAGTAATAGTAGTAGTAGTAGTAGTAGTAGTAGTAGTAGTAGTAGTAGTAGTAGTAGTAGTAGTAGTAGTAGTAGTAGTAGTAGTAGTAGTAGTAGTAGTAGTAGTAGTAGTAGTAGTAGCAGTAGTAGTAGTAATAGTAGCGCTGGTGGTGGTACAGGAGGAAAGAAAGACACAGTAGTGGTGGTGGTGGTAGTAGCGGTGGTGGTGGTGATGTTGGTGGTAGTAGTGGCGATGTTAGCGGTTTCAGTGGCAGTTGCAGCAGTGGTAGTACTGGCAGTAGTAGTGGTGGTAGTGGTGAAGGAGGAGGAGGAGGAGGAGGAGGAGGTGGAGGAGGAGGATGAGGAGGAGGAGGAAGCGGCAGGTTAAGGGATAGGTCTTTGGTAGGTAGCAACGTGGTCTGTCTGCTTCCCGTGCCCGAGGCGGAGGGGCGAAAGGGCACAGTGGGTCAAGGTTAGGACTGCAGGAGGAGGAGGAGAAGGAGGAGGAGGGGGAGGAGGAGGAGGAGGAGGTTTGGTTGCAGGGAAGGGTACACTGAAACGAAGAAGAGATAATTGCGAAGGAGGAGGAAGAGGAGGTGGAGGAAGAGGAAGAAGCGGAGGGGTAGAGGGAGGAGGAGGAGGAGGGGGAGGAGCAGGAGGAGGAAGAGGAGGAGGAGAAGGAGAAAAGGGGGGTAAGAGGGGAAAGGATGAGGGTTTGTTGCATGAGGGCGAAGAGGGGGGGAAGGAAGGGGGAGGAGGAGGGGGAAGGAGGAGAAGGGGGAAAGGGGGGAGGGGACGAGAGGAGGCAGGAATGTTCTTGGATTTTTCCTTTCTCACGATGGCCAACACGTGGAAACAAGGAAACATGGACTAGCAGGCAGCAGAAAGCCTGTTGGCTCATTACTAGGCTGCCTGCTTTCAGTGATTTAATCAATCCGTTTGCCATAGAAGTGGCTTGCAGGGAAGGATTAAAGCACTTGTGCACCTATTCTTGGATACGTTCAGTTCACTCTCGATGCAACAAAGTGGCGATCAATGCGTTTCTTGGATGAGTTGATGCTCTCTGCGCTAACCACTTCTGAAGGGAGGCTGTTCCAGTGGCGATCCACTCTATTCGAGAAATAACTCCTGCCGATGTCGGTATTGCATCGCTTTGCTTGAATTGTTTTTCCGTTGTTTCTTGTTCTCAGGTTAGTTTGTAGCGTGAAGAGCTTGGAGTGATCAACGTTGCTGAGCTTGTTCAGGTACTTAAAGACTTGTATCATGTCTCCTCGCAGTCGTCTCTTTTCCAACGTGAAGAGGTTGAGTCGCTCGAGTCACTCTTCATAGGGCTTCGTCCTCAGTGATGGTATCATCTTCGTGGCGCGGCGCTGTACTCTCTCAAGCAACTCAATGTCTTTCCTGTAATTTGGAGACCAGAATTGCACGGCGTATTCCAGGAGGGGCCTTACCAGCGAATTATACAAGGATAACATAACTCCCGGCGTCTTGTTTTCGAAGTTCCTCGCTATGAACCCAAGCATTGTATTGGCTTTCTTACAGGCGGACTTGCAGTGTTTTGTTTGTTTCAAGTCACTGCTGATGGTGACCCCGAGGTCTCTTTCCTCATTCACTACATGTAGTGGTTCGCCATCCGTGTGGTATGTGTGATTGCTGTTTCTGGATCCGATATACATTACTTTACATTTGGTAGCGTTGAAGGACATCTGCCATTTTTCCGACCACCGAGTGATCTGGTCCAGGTCTCTCTGGATAATTTCGCAGTCTGCCGTCGTGACGGCCTTCCCACCCGCCTTTGTATAGGACAGAAATGTCCTTTTTGACTTCAACGCTTCGAGGCACAGTAGTCTGGTGTCTGCGTGTGTTTTCTGTTGGAGGAGGAGCAAGAGGAGGAGGAGGAGGAGGAGGAGGAGGAGGAGGAGGAGGAGGAGGAGGAGGAGGAGGAAGAGGAGGAGGAGAAGGAGGAGGAAAAGGATAAAGAAAGGTAGGATGCAGTGGATGAGGAGGAGACAAAGAAAGAAGTGGAGAAGCAAGAGGAGGAGGAGGAGGAACACAAAGAAACACAAAGGAAGAACAAACAACAGCAGACCTGCTGGTCCTTACGAGGCTGTTTGTGACAAGCTACACTAACTATCTAATCAAAGGTGGAAGATGAAGGACAGCAAAGGCGAAGGCTCCTCCCCACCCAGGAGGAGGAGGAGGAGGAGGAGGAGGAGGAGAAGGACGCTGTCTTATAACGAGGTAATCTGCTTTAAGAGGCGGAAAAGGAGGACGATGATGATGATGATGAGGATAACGAAGGGGATGATGAAGGTGAAGATGATAAGGATGATGATGAAGAGAATGATGATGATGTTAATGATGATGATGATGGTGACGACTATAATGAAGGTGAAGATGATAAGGATAATGATGAAGAGAATGATGATGATGATGATGAGAGTGAGGATGATGATGATGAGGAGGAGGAGGAAGAGGAGGAGGAAAATGAGCTGGCAATTCGTACAAAAGAGGAAAAAGACAACAAAAGAAGTCAAAGGCGAAGGATGAAGAGGAGGGGGAAGAGGAGGAGGAGAAGGAGTAGAAGAGGGAGGAAAAGAAGAAACCTAAAGTGATGGGAATAGCAGGTAACAAAGCATGTTGGGCCATAACGAGGTTACCTGCTTCAGGAGAAACAGGCGGAGGATGAGGAGAACGAAGAGTGGAAGGAGGAGGAGGAGGAGGAGGAGGAGGGGGAGGAGGAAAGAGCAGGTAACAGAAAGTCTATTGGCTTATAACGAGGAGGAGTGGGAGGAGTGGTTGAGGGAGGAGGAGGAGAGGAAGAAAGGACAGGAGGCAGTAGTGACAGGGCAGGGTCGCGAAGGTTGAGCGGGAGCGTGGGTTAAGGGGAGGAAGACTCACGGGGCGGTGAGGGCAGAAGGCGGGAGTTATGGGGTGGGGGCAGGACACAGAACGGTGGTAGGGGGCTGGAAGGAGCCACTACCAAGCCCAGGTCGGCGGCGGCAGCGGTGGCGGCGGCGGGAGCAGCTAAGCACCAGTGGCCGTGACCCTTCCCTGAGAGGCGGCGTGTCGGAATTTTCGTCCTACAGCCACAAAAACTGGCCCGGGACCCCGCTGCTTGCCGGGGCTGCGAGGAAGCTGGCAAACCCTTGAGGTGAGGCTCCCGGGTGCTCTTGTGAGTTGTCTGGAGCAGGTCTGGCACGGAGCGGAGCCTTGCAGGGACGGCCGGGGAGCAACATAATGATGGACCGGCATTCGCGAGCGGCAGAGAAAATTAAATATTCATCCAGGCGTGCGAGGAGGCGCCCCCAGATAAGGCGGGGCAGTGAAGGCAAAATGTCGGGAAAAAAAGTCTTGAGGAGTGTTTCAGAGTAATATCAAGGAGGAGGGATAAAAGTGGCTGTGTTAGAGATCAAAGGTGCGTGAGGGTGAGGGAGAGGAGGGACCTGCGGGGCGGGGCGGGGCGGGGCAGCCTCGGGGCCTCGTGCCGGGGAGGTGAAGGCCCTTGACTGGTAACAAGGGGCGGCGGGCTCACCAAGACCTACAGTGCGTGCTGGCAATGCTTTAAAGACGCTTAGATCATTCACAATAGCTTCGAACCTCCCCTATGACCTTACCTGACCTTAGTAGAGCTC
This sequence comes from Eriocheir sinensis, assembly GCF_024679095.1. Classification (NCBI taxonomy): domain Eukaryota; kingdom Metazoa; phylum Arthropoda; class Malacostraca; order Decapoda; family Varunidae; genus Eriocheir; species Eriocheir sinensis. The sequence continues at coordinate 11,899,823 of NC_066511.1, forward strand.
ACAATACCTTACCACGACCTTAGTAGCGCTCCCTCAGACCTACATAGCGCGCTGGCGACAGTTCAAAGGCACTTAGATCTCTTACATTGGCTTCGAACCTCCCTTATGACCTTACCTGACCTTATATAATATTAGTAGTGCTCACAAGACCTTACCATGACCTTACTAACGCTCCCTCAGAACTATACTGCCTCCATTCCCTTTACCTCCACTTCTCACCATCCTCCATCCCCCCTTACCTCCACCCCAGTTACCTCCACCTATCCATTACTTCCACCTCCCCCTTACCTTCACATCCTTTATCTCCACCTTCCCCTTATCCTCATCCTCTTACCTCCATCTCCCCTTTCCTTCATCCCCCTTTACCTCCACCTCATCCTTCCTCCACACCCCTTACCTCCACCTCCCCTTCTCTTTTCTCCCTCTCCTCTCCCTCTCCCTCCACCTGTCTAGCCGTCACAACCTGTATATGAAGGAGGAGGAGGAGGAGAAGGAGGAGGAGGGGGAAGAAGAGGAGGAGATGGAGGAGGAAGAGGTGTGCAGCCGTGGCCACCTCCGTCCTTTGTTCATTCTGAGGCTCACTCTCACTAATACTTCTTCTCCTCCTCCTCCTCCTCCTCCTCCTCCTCCTCCTCCTCCTCCTTCTCCTCCTCCTTCTTCCTCCTCCTCCTCCTCAGCGTTTGTGGCACATGACGAGGCTCCAAGATCAATGTTTTTTTTTATATACTTTTTGTTTTATTTTATTGACCAAAACATAATGGTCAGTTAATATTTTTTTTTTTTTTTAGTAAATGAGTGAATTATGCGTGTTGTAAATCATGGGTCCTCTCTCTCTCTCTCTCTCTCTCTCTCTCTCTCTCTCTCTCTCTCTCTCTCTCTCTCTCTCTCTCTCTCTCTCTCTCTCTCTCTCTCTCTCTCTCTCTCTCTCTCTCTCTCTCTCTCTCTCTCTCTCTCTCTCTCTCTCTGATAATGGGCTCTTCAAAACACACACACACACACACACACACACACACACACACACACACACACACACACACACACACACACACACACACACACACAGACACACACACACACACACATACACCCACTCACCCACCCACCTACCCACCCACCCATCCCAACACACACACACACACACACACACACACGACAATGGGTGAAATAATTCAGAAATGATAGTTACGGTACGCCCGCTCCCCCCTTCCCCTTCCCTCCCCCCTCTCCCCTCCATAACTTCCCTTTTACTGGGCGCTCTCACAAAATAACCCTAAATAACACTATTATTATGCACTTATAGGGATGTTTTTTTAATGAGAGGAACCCATAGAAGTGGTTTACTCTTTTTTTTTTCTCTCTTTATTTTATCCCAGGAGAGCGAGAGAGAGGGAGGAAATAAGGGAGGGAGGGGGAGAGAGAGAGAGAGAGAGAGAGAGAGAGAGAGAGAGAGAGAGAGAGAGAGCACCCACCCTCCCACCCGCCCACCTCCACACACACACACACACACACACGTCCACGATAGGAGTGGTATATAGAAAGGATTATGAATATATGAAAAACGAGAGTATGACACGTAACGCTTGCTGACCCCTGCTGCCCCGTCCTCCTCCCTCCACTCTCCCACCTCTCACTCCCTTTCCTCTCCTCTTCCACCCACCCGCCCACACATCCAACCCCCCTCTCCCTCCTTCTCCCTCTCCCCCCCCCTCTCTCTCTCGTTTAAGTGCGGAACACAACAGCAGAGCACACGCTAATATGGAAAATAACTATACAATGCCCTCGCTCCCACCGCCACCACCACCGTCCCCAACCCTGTCATCACCATCCGCACCATTAGCAGCGTCATCACTAATACCCCGCGCGCCGAGGCAGTCACCATAACCCTCACCAAAGCCGTTTTTCCATCACCAACAATAACAATGCTAATAAACGCGCTGCCCATATGTACGTATAGTAGTAATGCTGTTGTGTTTTTTTAAAGGGTCGGAATGGAATGCGTTTTTGAAGGTGGAGGGAAGGAAACCCGTGTAGCTATAGTGCGTTTCTGTGCTTCTGGATTTTAAAATTGATGGAATAGACTGCGTTTTTGAAGGTGGATTGAACGAGACTGTATGGCCAGAGTGCTTTTCTGTGCTTTTGGATTCATCGTAGACTTAACTTTTCTTTTCGAGTCGCCAAGGAAGTTGAACCCAGAGTGAGTCTCCTGAAGGGTTCTCAACTAAACTTGCAGTCTCTAGAGAGGCGAAGGGTGAGAGAAGACGTGATCGAAGTCTATAAATGGATGAAGGCTTTAACACCCATCCACCCACCCACACACACATATACACTCACATACCCGCCCCCACACCCACACCCATACACACACGTCGACGGAAATCATTCATTCTTGCCTCGCTTCTGATATTCACGAGTGGTGGTGAACTGACGCTGACGAGTCATAGGAAGGGGACGGAAGGAATGAACGGCTCTGGCCAAACACACCGCGGAATGAAGGAGCGTGGCAGACGAGATAGGGAGAGGCCAGAGGTAAGGGAGGTGAGGAGGGTTGAGGTATCTTGAGAAGGTCCGTACGAGTGTGTGTGGGGGTCCTGGCGTCAAGACTCACCACACAAGGAATCTACGACGTTAATCTGACATTCTTTCCCCCTAGACGAGTTGGAAATAATCTCCCTGCGTCTTCCGCGGGTGATTTATGTGGTAATTCCGCGAGGACAAGGGAGGGCGAGAGAGAGAGGGAGGGAGGGAGAGAGGGGAAGATGGAAGGGTAAGGGCGGTGGTTAGTCTGCAGGGAAGGGAAACACAACAACAGTAGAATTAATGTAAACATGACTTGTATGGTTTCCCTACAGAGTGTTGTTCCAGACTAATGGATGCGTACATCAGGCAGACAGTGTGTGCACAGTCAACATTCGGAAGTATCAGGGAGACGGAGACGAGGCGGGGCGGGGTAGGGCACTGGACGGATGGGGGGCCGGCGGTGGCGGGGACAGGGGCGGGGGCGGGGGCGGGGGCGGGGGCGGGGGCGGCGAGGGAAGCGACTGACTAACTTGAGATGTAAATATGATGTAAAAATAAATCGCCGTGATGAATGTCGCTCTCCCTCAGTGCGGGTTTAACGATCCTTTAGAGAAAGGTGTGTGAGAGAGAGAGAGAGAGAGAGAATCAAAATCAGAAACTTTATTTCCATTTATACAATGGTTATTCTTTACTGGCTTAAAACTATTAAACACGGTATATGGAGTACGATAAAATTTACAGATAATCCTTAAAATATAACTAGAATATAATTGCTGCTAAAAATAAAGTGTGGATTAATATCTAAGACATGCAAAACATTATATGATAAAATGTAATAAGAGTAATCAGTACGATTAGTTTACTGAGCTATCTTGCGAGAGGTGTTTCTTCAGATTGACCTTAAAGGTATGCAAACTGTGACAATTCTTTACTTTTGTGGGGAGGTTATTCCATAGTTTTGGCCCTCTGACTGTGATAGATCGGGACCCAATGTCGGTGTGTGTTTTTGGTACACAGAGGAGATTTTGTTGTCTTGTGTTTGTGTCAACTATTTGTCCTACTTGTGGAAAGGAGAATAGCCATTCAGGAAAATGCTTCTTCAGTGCTTTGAATACTATGATGCATTGTTCAAAAATGCACTTCTGCTCAATATTTGGCCATTGTAGTTCCTTTAAGAGTGGGCTAACATGGTCAAACTTGGCTCCTCCAGTAACCACTTTTGCAGCAAAATTCTGTAGCTTCTGAACCCTATTCAGCTGTGTGATATTTGTGGTGCCCCAAACAGTTATCCCATAGTTAAGGTGACTTGAAGCAAGTGTCTGAACCACTATTAGCCTGGCTTCTCTGCTGAGCAAGTCTTGAAAACGATTGATGTACATAAGCATGCCAGATACTTTTTTACTAATTTCTGTCACGTGCATATCAAACAACATGTTACTGTCGAAATGTAGCCCCAAGTTTTTGACATTTTGGCAAGGTTTAACTAAGGCACCCCCTACTTTGATTGTGGTGTTATCCGGTATTCGTAATATCAGAGCTCTTGTGCCTAGAAATATACATTGAGTCTTTTTGGAGTTCAGCAAGAGACCGTTCCTGTTAAAATTGTTTTTAATTTTTTCTAACGTCTGTTCTGTTCTAAGAATTAATTCAGGTAGATTTTCAGAATTTCCAGTATGAATGAATTGTGTGTCGTCAGCATACTGTATAATAAAACATTCTTTAATTTCTTGTGACAGGTCATTTACGTAAACGTTAAATAGCAAAGGGCCGAGAATAGATCCTTGCGGGACTCCAAAAGATACTTCTAGTGTAGAGGACAAATTTCCCCCAATTCGCATCGACTGAGTCCTGTTACACAAATAATATTTAAACCAAAATATATTGATTCCTAGTTTGTTACATTTTCTAAGTAGAATGTTATGGCTGACACTGTCAAAAGCTTTAGATAAGTCGCAAAGAGTTAAAAGAGATATTTCTCTTTTGTCCATGGTGTAGTAAATCTTTTTAGAAACTTGAAAGAGTGCAGTCTCAGTAGATAAGTTTGGTCTGAAGCCATGTTGAGTACTGCTAAAGAGGCAATTCTTTTCCATAAATTGGACCAATTGAGTTGCGACAATCTTTTCTAATATTTTCGATACAACTGGGAACAAGAAAATTGGCCTGTAGTTACCTACTTCTTCTGGATCTCCTTTCTTAAATATTGGTGTGACAATAGCATGTTTCCAGGCATTAGGAAAGATACCTGTTGTTATAGATGTATTTATGATACATGTGATGTATGGTAGAATTGCTGGCAGAGCGTCTTTGATGAATCTCAGGGGAATATTGTCAGATCCATATGAATTGGATTCCTTGAGGTGCTTTATAGTGAGAATGATTGTGTCAGTATCGGTGGGCTGGGGTCGAAAGGTGTTACGACTGTTATTGTTTTCAGGGTGTGAGTTATCGTGATTGTTTATTAGACTGTTTTGAGATTCCTCGAAAGCTTTTTTTCCAACTTTAGCAAAGAAATTATTGAAGTCTTCGACATTGCATTCCTGATATACTTTATTAGCTTGTTTCTTTGTATTAGGAACTATTTCTCTCAAGATTTTCCACACAGCTGTTGTGTTACCTCTGGACGTGTTAAGTCTATCTTTATTACAGTCCGTCCTGGCAGTACCCATCATGGGTTTGACTTTTTTCTTTAGGACTTTATATTCTTGTTGTAGGCTTATGTTATATCTATCGTGTTTTAGAGTTTTCTGTTTGGTGTTCCTTTCTTTCATGACGTGGTGAATTTCTTCAGTTAACCATGGAGCGGGAGGCCTTCTTAACTCTTTGGTTACCATCGGGGCACAAAGGTCAAGACATGAGCAGAAAATGTTAGTAAATAAACTTGTCTGTACGTTAACATCATCAGTATTAAAGATTTGTCTTAAGTTCATCGTCTCTTTGTAAAGTGCATTACAAAATACGGTTAGGGAGTAATTTCCTAGACTTCGTTTTGTTACAACAGTTGGTTGGTAACACTTAGGCTTACGTACATTGTAGTGACATAAATTAGGTCATGGTCTGCAATGGAGCGTGGATGAACATCAGAGGTTATAACTGTATCTGGCCTGTTAGTAACAATAACATCAAGGAGCGTTGCAGTGTTAGCCGTAACTCTCGTGGGATTTTGAATAAGCTGAGAAAATTTCTTCCTGAGTTTACTTGCGGTACATAAATAATCATCGTTGAGGTCGCCGAGCAAAAAGAACGTTTTCTTTCGAAAACATACTAATCTAAGAATATCCTGAATATAATCAAATGATTCTTGTGTTGCTTTGGGGTGGCGGTATAGACATCTTACGATGATAGATGGCATTTTTCGGTGTTGTATGGTGACCCAGACATCCTCAATACCTGGTGGCCTGCTAACAGAGTGTGTGGGGAGAAGAGTAACACTCAGGTAGTCCTTAACATAAATACAAACTCACCACCCCGTCCAGTGTCATACCGGTATACTTAATATTGTGGAAGATAAATAAGTTGGTCTGGAGTATGATGAAGGAGCCACGTCTCACTGACACAAAGGACATCTATGTGTCTATCTATCACTAACAGTTCAACCTCTACTTTGTTTCCTAGGAGGCTCTGCGCATTAATGTGTTCTATGGTCAGATAATCGTTTTCATTGTCCTTTCACTGTATTACTTCTGGCGTTTTCTTCTTTGCCGGACTCCTACTGGTTATAGTAATTGCACAGACGGTTCTTATGACCAAGCTTACGACACATACCACATCGTAACCTATGGTCAAACCTGCACTGAGCCTGTCGGTGGTTAAATTCACCACAGTTGAAGCAGCCGTGGAGAACGTGGTGATGCCCATATTGCCAGTGAGAGAGAGAGAGAGAGAGAGAGAGAGAGAGAGAGAGAGAGAGAGAGAGAGAGAGAGAGAGAGAGAGAGAGAGAGAGAGAGAGAGAGAGAGAGAGAGAGAGAGAGAGAGAGAGACACACACACACACACACACACACACACACACACACACACACACACACACATACACACATACAAACCTCTTCCCTCACACTCTCTCCCCCCCCCCACACATCCTTCCCCCCCTCTCCCCCCCACACCCACCCACTATACGCAAATCATCCGTGCACTGATCATATTCCCGTCCACGCGCCTCAAACCAGCTGATGAACTGCATTGCGAGATTTGAAAGTTTTACGCTTATTCATGAGACACATTCAGCGGAAGCATCAGCGATTAGTTATTGGGCAAACGTCACTGGTTCTGTAGCCTCGGTGAAGCTGGCGGGCACCTACACACGAATATATTCAGAAGGATAAGGGGAAGCTGGAAGAGGCCTCCCAGCTATCTATAACTCTGTCTAACCTCCATTTAAAGGTTTCAGTTGCGTTTGCAGTGACTATATATTCGCTTAGTCGTCCTACTTCCCCACTACTCCATTCGAGGAAGGGTGAGGAAAATGAAAATAAAAAAGGAGAAGGAGAAGGAGGAGGAGGAGGAGGAAGAGGAAGAGGAAGAGGAGGAGGAGGGGGAGGAGGAGGAGGAGGAGGTTGGTAGAGAGTGGAACAAGTTGGGGGATGAAGCGCCAGGTGGAATATAGGTGGATCCATTTTTGGAGTGAATTTCCATTATTTGAGGCGTGCGAGCCTAGCATTCACCACGCCATGGACAACGTCGGTTTGAATCCCCACGTTACCACCTGGGATTTTTCAGTCACCGCCGAGTGGCCTAAGACTACCCACATGCTGTCCAGAAGACCACCCATCAACCCGGACTCTAGAAAAAACCGTCCAAGTGAATCAAGAATGAGTTCCGGGGGGCAGCATGAGCAAAGGCTAACTGGCGCCACTATTAAAATTGCCTGCGCCATAACGGGCTTCGGCCGACAACCAGGCTCCTGAAGAAAGCCTACCGGCGCAACAGGCCGAGAAGTAAAAAAACAACAACAAAACGAGTGAAGGGCAGAGCGTTTTCCATCAAGGTACATTTTGCTAATTCTCTTCCTGAACACGAATCTCTCCGCTTTATACTTACATGTATATAAAATGATTGGGTATAGGGGCCATAATTACATATCAGAGGTGCATCCATAGACTTGAACATACATAATAGCTAATGATCCTCACACTGAACTACACATACACCACTCTCTCCGCCCTGTCCACACGTTCCGCTGTGTTGAGATGTACGAAAGAAAAATTAATCACACCTTCAAAACATCGGGAAAAATATTCCATTCCATAAAGTTGCTGTTTTTTCCATGTTATGAATTTTGGTGCGGTGTAATTAAGTTTATTATTCAAGTTGGCCAAAGAAATGAGTCTCGGTGAATAAGAAGTCACTGGGGGAGGGAAGAGGGGGTGCATGGGGGAGGGGGAGGGGGGGTCTCGCATTGCTGGGGTAGTAATTATTTAGCGACCACAAAGACGTTCCTCTCTCTCTCTCTCTCTCTCTCTCTCTCTCTCTCTCTCTCTCTCTCTCTCTCTCTCTCTACTCTTCTTTATTCTTTTCCCCTCATTTCTCTTCTCTTTTCTTTTCTTTCTTTTTTTCTTTCAAAAGTCACACACACACACACACACACACACACACACACACACACACACACACACACACACACACACACACACACACACTCAATCCACATTCCCAACCCCCCACACAACCCCCACATTCCCCTCACTCAACCCCACCCACACACCCATCCATCCACACACCCACACACTCACAAATAAGGCAAATATAGCACAGAGTAGCCAGGCGGGCGGGCGGGCAGCAGCTTCCCCTGGTGGTGGTGTTGGTCAGGCATTGGGTTCTTAAAGCTGAAACAAGACCCACACCGGCGGAGGGGCGAGGGCGGCGAGGAGGGGAGACAGCGGCGTGGAGGGAAGAGAGCTACGCAAGGGGAGACATGCAGCGGGCGGGGGAGCGCGGCTGGGAAGGGGGCGTTATCAGGGGAGGAGTAAAGGAAAAAGGTGAGGTGGGAAGGGTGAAAAAGAGAAGGGTTAGGGAAGTGCATGAGAAGGGTGAGGAAGGGAGAACAAAGGGCGAGGAAAATGAAAATCAGGAGAGAGAATAAGGAAAGGAAGAGGAGGAGGAGGAGGAGGAGGAGGAGGAGGTGTAGGGTGAAGAGGAAGGTGGTGTGGGAAGGGTGAAGAAGAGAAGGGTTAGGGAAGTGCATGAAAAGGGTGAGGAAGGGAGAGCATAAGGCGAGGAAAATGAAAATCAGGAGAGAGAATAAGGAAAGGAAGAGGAGGAGGAGGAGGAGGAGGAGGAGGAGGAAACATGGAAACATGGACTAGCAGGCAGCAGAAAGCCTGTTGGCTCATTACTAGGCTGCCTGCGTTCAGTGATTCAATCAATCCGTTTGCCATAGGAGTGGCTTGCAGGGAAGGATTAAAGCACTTGTGTATCTACTCTTGGGAACGTTCAGTTCACTCCCGATGCAGCAAAGTGGCGATCAATGCGTTTCTTGAAGGAGTTGATGGTCTCTGCGCTAACCACTTCTGCAGGAAGGCTGTTCCAGTGGCGAACAACTCTATTCGAGAAATAACTCCTGCCGATGTCGGTATTGCATCGCTTTGCTTGAATTGTTTTTCCGTTGTTTCTTGTTCTCAGGTTGGTTTGTAGCGTGAAGAGTTTGGAGTGATCAACGTTGCTGAGCTTGTTCAGGTACTTAAAGACTTGTATCATGTCTCCCCGCTGTCGTCTCTTTTCCAACGTGAAGAGGTTGAGTCGCTCGAGTCGCTCTTCATAGGGCTTCGTCCTCAGTGATGGTATCATCTTCGTGGCGCGGCGCTGTACTCTCTCAAGTAATTCAATGTCTTTCCTGTAATTAGGAGACCAGAATTGCACGGCGTATTCCAGGTGGGGCCTTACCAGCGAATTGTACAAGGATAACATAACTCCCGGCGTCTTGTATTCGAAGTTCCTCGATATGAACCCAAGAGGAGGAGGAGGAAGAGGATGAGGAGGAGGAGGAGGAGGAGGAGAAGGAGGAGGAGGAGGAGGAGGAGGTAGAAAGAGAAACAAGGTGGGGGATGCAGCCAGGCCATTGCAGGTGGATCCATTTTTTAGGTGATTTTCGATTATTTGAGGCGAATGAGATCACAACAAAAACAGAACGAGCGAGGGGCAGAACGTTTTCCATTAAGGTACGTTTTTTAATAACTGAAATGTCCCTCTAAAGAATGAATGAATAAACTAAGCATTGCAGCTCCCCATAAATAATGCATGAATGATTTATTACTTAGAGATGATTAAAGAGAAGATGCTGAGTTACCCGCGACTAACTTAATCCTCTTCCCCATAATAATTCATACACACCACTACCACTACTACTACCACTACTACTACTACTACTACTACTACTACTGCTGCTGCTACCTCTACTACTACTACTACTACTACTACTACTACTACTTCAACATAAGAAAACATGGGTATTATGGTAGTATTAGTATTTTAAGTGTTGGTGTTCGAGACGAATGGGCACCTAAAGTCTAGCTCCCTCAGCCTGTCATCGCCTGTATAACTCCGTTAAGTAAATACTCTCCATAATAACTCACATACATGTCTTTGTCAATTATAGAAAACATAGGTATTAGTTCTTCTAGTGTGGTGAGGGGTTGGTGTTGAGACGGTTGGGCACCTGTAGTCTAGTTCCCTCAGCATGTCATCGCCTGAATGCCTCACCTTTCAGCACTCAGTTTTCGGGCCGGCACAAATTCGTCACCTTCAGATAATTATTTCTGCGTCAATTTCCGGCTTATTGCAGCAGTCAGCGGCTGATCCCGTGAGCCGAGGGAGGGAATGACGTTGCGGAGGGGGGATGATACGTCCTGACATTTCAAGGCTAAGCCCCAGTGTTAATTAATTACCAGTAATACTCTCGCAATGCAGGTGACGAGCCAGTTGTTGCCGGCTGACTAGCGAGCCCCGGGATGAAGCGATGCGGGCGGGGCTGAGGGCCGGCCCGGGATGCTGCACTTCAAGTCACGGCCATGAAGGCAACGAATGCTTGCCTACTGAAGACTGGGATAATGAACTCCTAACTGCCTAGATTATGGCGGCATTCTCTCTCTCTCTCTCTCTCTCTCTCTCTCTCTCTCTCTCTCTCTCTCTCTCTCTCTCTCTCTCTCTCTCTCTCTCTCTCTCTCTCTCTCTCTCTCTCTCTCTCTAATTCACGAAATCTGCGACTGTTCCCTCTCGGCATAGTGTTTCTTGCGTCAAAGTTATTGCATGTGGCTTTCAGAACACTAAAATATGTCAATACACATAGTATCACACAATCAAATTTCTTATGGCGCGTATTAACTGATTATTGCTTTTTATAAACTCGATTAATGCATCTTTTCGTATAGTTAAAAGGTGGCAGATCATGGACTGAGCACAAATATATAAGTAAACCATCAGTGATTTTCTGTTTCCACAAAGAAAAGAGGAGCCGTCAAAACATGCTGAGTTTCCTTGTCACCAACCAGCGCGATGACCTACACTCGAGGCACAGTGACTTTAATCCTCTGCAATGGACGAGAACACACAAAAAACAAAAGGTCAGGCTACTCACGCTCTCTCAGGGTTATCATGTAGTAGGATTCCTTGGAGGGGTGACTCATGCCCAGGGCGTTGACGGCAACCACCCTGAAGGAGTACACAGTGAAGGGCATCAGATCCCCGACGGTGTACTGCGTGGCGTTGTTCTCCGTGGCGCGGCCGTTGTCCACGTCCCACACGCCATCCTCTCCCTTCCTGCGGGCGGAGACAAAAAAGATCTTGAGAGAGGGAAGGACATAGAGGCTAATCAACTGATGGAGTTTCCGGCCAGAAGGAGAGTTGAAGACCAAGGATGAGGTACAAGGGAACGGCCGACAATAATATTAATGTCTTAGAAGGAATCAGACTCAAGAAAAAGAAGAACACAAACTTTGGCATTGTCTCCATTGAATATTAACAGCAGGAGAGAAACTTAAATGAAGGGAAAGGTTAATGTGAACGAGCAGGGAGACTTATAAGAGAATGACATCAATAAAAAATCAGAATGTCTATAGAATATTAAGTGTAGACGATAATCTTTGATGAAGAGTTAAGGAAAAAAGAGAAAGACAAACCAGGACCCTAACACACACTTACACACGACCTTCTCCTCAATACAAACACACACACACACACACACACACACACACACACACACACACACACACACACACACACATACACACACTTGAACAAAACACTTGCCCTAGCGACTGGAAAGCTTCCTTTGTCACTCCCATCCCCAAAATTTCCAGCCCACAGTCCCTTAATGACCTAAGGCCAATTTCCATCACGCCCATTCCCAGCCTCATTTGTGAAGATTTTATTTTCAACAGGGCTTATGATGATATTAGTAGCCTCATAGACATCCAACAATTTGGCAACATGAAGCACTCCTCCACCACTCATTGCCTGGTCAGCTTTCTAGATTTCATACACAGCCACCTGGACAAACGAGACACCTCCCTTGCCCTTGCTTTTGTCAACTTCAGGAAAGCATTTGACCTTGTAGACCACACTGTTGTCATTACTAAGGCCATTGAGTTGGGGCTTCACCCTAATATTGTATCGTGGCTGACTGATTTCCTCAGCGCACGCCAGCAAATAGTTCACTCCCAGGGCTCGGTCTCCCCTCCTCTTGAGCTGACGTGTGGCGTCCCGCAAGGCACAAAAGTTGGTCCGCTTTGCTTCTTGGTGCTCATTAACGACTCTGTCATGGACACACCGCATCGCTGGTAATATGTTGACGACAGCACCTTGGGCGTCCCCATCAACAACAGGGATCCAGACTATTCACCTCTTCAAGCGTCGCTCGACAACCTTCAGGCATGGACGGTTGACAACAGTGCCACTATCAACCACACCAAGACCATGGTGATGCACGTTTGCACGTCCAAGAGAGATGTGCCACCTCCGCTGCTGTCTATTGGCTCACACCACCTCCAGGTTGTCCAGTCCACCAAACTACTAGGCATCACTGTGGACTACCAGCTCAACTGGAAGCTCCACGTCTCCAACACCGTCAGAGCAGCCTCCTACAAGCTGTACATGCTGCGTAGACTCAGGACGCTGGGGGCACCGGCTGCTGAGCTGTGCAGTATTTACTCATCATTCATACTGCCAAAGCTCATGTATGCCTCCCCCTCACCCAACAACAGCAGCTTGAGAGGGTTCAAAAGAGGGCATTCAGGGTCATTTTAGGCCCTGACTACCACACCTACGACAATGCCCTGACCACCCTGAGTCTCCCGAGGCTCTCTGACAGGCACCAGGACGCCCTCAGAAAATTCGGAATCTCCCTGCTTCACCATCCTCGCCACCGCCACCTCCTGCCACCCGACGCCCCTCCCCCCACCCGCTTCAACAGACACCACAACGTACTCATCCCCATCAGAGCGCCGCGAACCGACCGTTACAAACGTAGCGCAGTGCCCGCGATGGTGCGGATGATAAACAATGCCCAGTGACAGTCAGGGCCGCGGTGGAGATTAGCACCTCGCCGCCACCCTCTAAGTGCCCCCTTCTCACCACCCTCCCTCTCCCTTATGTCTCTATTTTTAGCTCTCCCAAACCACCCCCCACCCTCTCCCTCCCTCTAGTGTAGCCTATTTACTATTAGTTTATTGTATTTTTAATTTGTATATTTTCAGCCTAACGGCTGCCACACATTAAACCTATTATTATTATTATTATTATTATTATTATTATTATTATTATTATTGTTATTATTATTACACACACACACACACACACACACACACACACACACACAGCCCAAGCAAGCACAGCGTCATACTACTACTACTACTACTACTACTACTACTACTACTACTACTACTACTACTACTACTACTACTACTACTACTACTACTACTACTACTACTACTACTACTACTACTACTACTACTACTAGTACTACTACTACAGGAGTCTAATCGTGAACTTACGGCGTCCGGCATTTCACGAGATCCCTAAAATAACGGGTCGAGTAATATAGTCCGCGAATTACTGGGTATCACTGGTCACACGGCCCTGGGGAGGGGGGGGGGCACGAACGGGGGGCATAAACACACACACACACACACACACACACACACACACACACACACACACACACACACACACATACACACACACACACATACACACACACACACTTCTTGGCGGCGCCCTCTGTGATTAGGTTGTGAGTTACGGAGAGTTCATGGCATGGCTCAGCTCCCCTCCCTACCCCCCCTTCCCCCTCCTACCCCATTCTCCTAACCCCCTCTGTCCTCTTCTCTCCCCTACCCCCTTCTCCCACCTCCCCTCCTTCACCCCCTTCTCCCCCCTTCTCACTTCTTCTCCCCTCCCTCGGTTGGTTTTAGTTCTTTGTGGGACAATTACCTTTTTTGAGAGTAGAAATGCAAACTGAGCTTGCGCCCATGAAAAAAAAAAACATTGAAGGAAATAATACAAATAGAACATCCTAAAGTTTGCGCGTGTCTCTCTCTCTCTCTCTCTCTCTCTCTCTCTCTCTCTCTCTCTCTCTCTCTCTCTATGCACCTAACTGAAGAGAGCTTTCATCAACTATCTGTTAATATACGTTCACTGACTATAAGAAAACACACACACACACACACACACACACAAACACACACACGGTTCATTGACTATAAGAAAACACACACACACACACACACACACACACACACACACACACACACACACACACACACACACAGTTCCAAATTAAAAAAAAAAAAAAAACTTTATTAATGGTACAAGAAAGGTAAAAAAAGACAAAAATAACAAAAGCAAAAAGGAAAATCAGATCCAAAGTGTGTGTGTGTGTGTGTGTGTGTGTGTGTATCTCTCTCTCTCTCTCTCTCTCTCTCTCTCTCTCTCTCTCTCTCTCTCTCTCTCTCTCTCTCTCTCTCTCTCTCTCTCAGAAGGATGACAAATGTAGTTTTTCCACTGATCACTTGACCCTTCTCTCTCTCTCTCTCTCTCTCTCTCTCTCTCTCTCTCTCTCTCCAAGGGGGTAACGAGGCTTCAACAATATCTTCATTTGCCTGCCACACGACGCCGCTAGACTCTTGGCCTTTTTCCTGCGGTCCTCAATGCATGATTAACTAACGAGGCCCATGGACGGGAGGGAGTTAGCGCTGGCGACCCGGGGATAAGGAACAAAAATGAGAGAGCCGATGAGGACTTGTTGGGAGGCATGATAAAAATAGGAGAATGATCTTGGGACTGACTGACTGACTGGCTGGATGGATGGGTGGATGTGTGGGTGGGTGACTGACTGGTTGTGGAGGTGACTGGGTAAACGTGTGTGTGGCTGACTGGTTGACTTCGGTGAGAGGTAGGCTGGTTGACTAAGTGGATGGTTGTGTGGCTAACTGACTGACTGGCTGAATGAGTGGGAGGCTAACTGGCTGACTTGGGTGAAGGAAACGATGGTTGTGTGGCTGACTGGCTGACTGGTTAAATGGCTGAATGTGTGGGTGGCTGGTTGACTGGTTGACTCGTAGGTGACAGGCGGGTAGATTGGCAGGGTGAACGAGCTCCTAATCGGGAATTTGGCTGACTGGCTGTATGGGTGAGTGAATGGATGAGTGGGTGACTGGCTGTGTGTATTAGTGGTTGACGGGTAACTGGGTGATTAGCTGAATGGCTGGGTGGCTGGGTGAGTAAGTCTTTGGCTGGCTAGTTGTATGAATGTGTGAATGGAATGGGTGTCTGGCTGGTTGAATTAGTGGGCGACGGGATGATTGGGTGAATGGCTGGCTGAATGGCTGAGTAAGTGGCTGGCTGGCTGGCTGTGTGGTGGGAGGGAGAGAGAGGGAAGAAGGGTGGAGGAAGGACTGCACTGTGTTGTCGTGGGCGTATCTTTCAGTCTGGTTCTATGCACGACTACTCTATCATGGTTTACACGGGGGTACATGTCACTCGGAAGGCTTTCAGGGTGCATCAGGTCGGATCATTTACTTCTTCATCAGGCGTTCTGCGGGCAACTCACAAGCAGGAGCACTCAACAGGCGGCCTGGCTACTCACAGCGACGGGTCAATGCACTTGCGGCTTCTTCATTGTCGTGCAGCGTTCCCGGCGTAATAATGTCATGCCCACGAACCTAATGAAAAGTAACTAAGCTGAGTCACCCGCGAGCACGCAACCCCAGGCTCCCACCGCCTGTGTCGTCGCCCTTTCAAGCTGCGTGTGGCTGCTGGTGGCTCCTCCTTTCACGCTTTTTGCGGCAGTAAGAGAAGGTTTTATCAACGCTACATTCGCCACACGTCTCCTCGCCTGATAACGGCTGTGATAACAAACCTTGGAGCAAAAGACACACCTACGAATTACCTTTTCTACACTTTTCTTCGCTTAATATCGCAAACTAACACCAACACAACTACTACACGTCTCCTCGCCGCTGTGATAACAAACCCTGGAGCAAAAATCATATATACTAACGCTGGTTTCTACACTTTTCCTCCCCTAATATGGCAAAAATAACACCAAGACTTCACCACACGTCTCCTAGCCCTGGTCGTGAATGGACTGATAAGAATCCCTCCTACCAAAGACACATTCCCTGATACACTACCTTCTACACGTCCCGACAACTAGACACATTTACTAATACTGCTTACTACATGTCTCCTAGCCTTGGTTGTGAATGGGCTGATAAGAATCCCTCCTACCAAAGACACATTCCCTGATACACTACCTTCTACACGTCCCTTCCTCTGATAGTAACTGTTATAGCCCGATAACTAGACACATTTACTAATACTGCTTACTACATGTCTCCTAGCCTTGGTTGTAAAAGGACTGAGAAGAATCACTCCTACCAAAGACACATTCCCTAACACACTGGCTCCTACACGTCGCATCTTCTGATAGTAACTGTTATACCCCGACAAATTGAGACATTTACTAACACACGTCTCATCTAACACTAACTATGACAACAAACCTCAGATATATGTTAATTAATAGTTTTTTTCTTCTGACGCATGGAAAAGAAGAAGAATGGGAAGGAAGGGGAAGAGGGAAGCTGGAAAGATGGGGGGAAAAGGAAGGCGAGGAACGAGAGACAAAGGGGAAAGAGAATAAAGGAGAAATATGGGAAGGAAAAGGGAGAGGAAGGTTATGGGGGATGGAAGGGTGCGAGGGAGGTGCGGGAGGAGAGGAGGAGAGCGACGTAGAATGACAATTAATAAAATGTAATAATATTCTCACATTTTCGGCTCCCATTAAAACCTTTCAGCCCATTAACTTTCAGGCCTGTTACATCACGTCGGCGCCACAGTTTCCGCTCGTTTTGATCCCGTTGTCGCCGTATCTCCAGTAATGGTGTATCGGAAATATTACACTGTTACCTTTTGTTCTTCTTTCCCGGAGCGATTGTGTTTCTTCATTATGAGCGAGAAAGTGGACGGACCTACATGCTTCTTCCTCACCTATGAATGACTTTGTTTTTTACAGTAGAGGAGACAGTTAAAGGAAAACAAAAGGAAAGCGAAAACAAAAGGAAACAAAAAGATAGATACATTATTATTATGAGCGAAAAAGTGGACCTATATGCTTCTTTTTGACCCATGGATGACTTTTTTGATAGCAGAGGAAACAGTTAAAGAGGAGAAATAAAAGGAAAGCGGAAAACAAAACTGAAAACAAAAAGATAGATACATCATTAAGGATATTACTAACTCCGCCTCCTTTTTTTCACTCGTAAATGCTAGTTAGATATTATTAACTTCGACTCCCCCAAAACAAAATATCAAGACCTGTTTTCACAATTAGTAGTACGAGTGATTTTGACAACATGGTTCTTTCTTACCCGTGAATGCTAGATAATATTAACCTCACCACAAAAAACAAAAACAAAATATCAAGACCTGTTTTCACAATTAGTAGTACGAGTGATTTTGACAACATGTTTCTTTCTTACCCGTAAATGCTAGATAATATTAACCTCACCCCAAGAAACAAAATAGTCATTCTTGTTTTCACAATTAGCACCGAGCGATTTAGGGAAAAAAAACACGAATTTTCATGAGGGTAAAACATGACTCAGTCCACTCTGGTCACACGCCCACATGATATATATTTAGTCTAGACATAAATAACATGAACAGCCGCCGGGTATTGGATAAACGGTATAGTCATATGATCGGAGCGGCCGTACGTGCCTTATTGGTTATCTTTGGTTTTAAGACTAGATGACATCGATTTGCATGCACGCACACACAGATACACACACACATAAATCAGAAATCAGCTGGTTGGACCGGTATATGATATTATAAAGTGCTCAATATCAACTGGTAAATTACCAAAGGAATGGCGGAGGAATGAAGTCGTCCCTATATATATATAAGCGGGAAAAAGGAAGAACCTCTGAACTACAGACCAGTATCATTGACCAGTGTAGTTTGTAAAATATGCGAGAAAGTGATAAAGAAACAATGGACTAAATTTCTAGAAGAACATAATATAATTACAGAAAAAAAAACAGTATGGCTTTAGAAAAGGGCGCTCATGTGTAACAAACTTACTGAGCTTTTACTCAAGAGTGACAGACATAACACAGGAGAGGAACGGATGGGTAGATTGCGTGTACTTGGACCAGAAGAAGGCTTTTGACAAAGTTCCCATACAAGACTACTATGGAAGCTGGAAAATAAAGGAGGTTTGAAAGGAAAAATGAAACACTGGATGGAAAGTTACTTAAGGGGAAGAGAGATGAGAACAGTGGTAAAGGGCATGAAATCGGAATAGAGAATTGTCGATAGAGGAGTGCCCCGAGGATCGGTTTTGCCACCAATATTTTTCCTAGTATATATAAATTATATGCCGGGGAAAGTAAGCAGTTACATGAGCCTGTTTGCAGACGATGCGAAATTGCTGAGACATATAAGAAACCGTAAAGACTGAAATTCTGCAAGAGGACCTGAATAAGATTTGGGACTGGAGTATGAAATGGGAGATGGAATTCAATGTGAAGAAATGTCATGTAATGGGAATATGAAAGCGTGATGGGAGACCAAATTGGAGATATAGAATGGGAGATGGAGAAATAAAAAAAAAGTTCAAGAAGAGAGAGATTTGGGAGTGACAATACAGGATAACCAACAGTCTGAGAGTCATGTAATAGGATATTCGGTGATACGTATAGAATGGTAAGAAATATAGGATTAGCATTCCACTACATGGATAAGGATATGATGAAAAAGATAATAACCACTATGATTAGACCAAAATTGGAATATGCGGAAACTGTGTGGTCTCCCCATAAGAAGAAACATAAAAAAACTAGAAAGAATACAAAGGATGGCAACGAAAATGGTACTAGAACTGGAGGGATTGTCATATGAAGAAAGGTTACAGGAAATGGACCTACCAACAACCTACTGGGAAAAAAGAAGAGAAAGGAGAGATCTAATACAAATTTGTAAATTAATGATTAAAATGGAAGTAGACACTGAGGAGTTACTACTAAGAGAAGGAAGAAAAACACCAGCAACACACGAGGACACAGTACAAAATTGAGGAAAAGAAGATGCTTGAGAGACGTAAAGAAAAATAGCTTCCCGCAAAGAAACATAAAGGTTTGGAACAAACTAAGTGAGGATGTAGTATCGGCGAAGACTGTGCACAACTTTAAGGAAAAGCTGGACAAATATAGATATGGAGACGAGACCACACGAGCGTAAGCCAAGGCCCTGTAAAACTACAAGTAGGTAAATACAACTAGGTAAATACACACACACACACACACACACACACACACACACACACACACACACACAAACACACACACACACACACACTGGCGGATAAAACTTTACCAGGAGCCGTGACTCAGGTTCGGTGTAGAAGAAGAGAGAGAGGGCGGACTGACTGGAGGAGGAGGAGGAGGAAGAGGAAGGGAGAGACTGTAAGGGTGAGACGAGGAGAAGCTGGAGGAGGAGGAGAAGGAGGAGGAGGAAGAGGAGGAGAAGGAGGAGGAGGAGAAGGGGGGTAAGACTCTAGGACACGTCAGCTTTAGCGGAGGAGGCACAATGGAGTGATTCTTCTTTTACGTGGCCTCCGGGTACCTCGAGGGAGGCCCTGGCGGGAGGCTCGGCCGCGGGGAGCCAAACAAAAGAGGCTCAGAGTCCGGCGTTGAGGGAGACGGAGCCCAAACTTGTGCCGGAACGAAGGACAGAGAAAAAAAAAGGAACCAGAGGGAAAAAAAAGGCCGAAAAGGAGACTCCAACCCAAAACGGAAAAAATAACTCAGAGGTCTGCTTGATATACACCGAAGCCTTTGACCGCCTGAGCTTCTTAGTGGGGGTGGTGGTGGTGTGGTTTTAAGGGGAGGTTGGCAAGGCTTGGTTCGGCAGATGAGGTGGGGAGGGAGGTGGGAGGAGTGAGGAAGAGGAGGGTGAGGAAAGTCATGAAGAGGGAGGGGAGGGAGAGAAAGATGACGATGGAGAGCAAAAGGAAGATGCACAGGAGAAGAGGAGGAGAGAGAGGAAATGGTGGGAAGAGGAAGAAGAGGAAGAGGGTGAGAGATATGCATGAACAGGAAGAGGGAGAGAAAGAGGAGGAGGGAGAGAGAGCAAAAGGTGAGGAAGAGAAAGAACAGCGCAGTGCGTTAGCAAAGGAAGAGGAGGAGGAGGAGGAGGAGGGAGAGGCGGGAGAGGAAAGGGCAAATTAGTAAAGGGTGAAAAGGGAGAGAAAAGGGCGAAAAAATAGGGTTTGAGAGAGAGAGAGAGAGAGAGAGAGAGAGAGAGAGAGAGAGAGAGAGAGAAAATCAGGGTTGTGTTAAAAACAAACAAAACAAAAAACAGGAAAATCTAACTAGGGTATACGTTCGCTGTTTCCACCTGACGTAACGAATGAGCCTATGTGACCTGACCGCCTCTGGAACACCTCACCTCGCCTCACCTTTCCTCACGACTCTTCGCACCTGGGACTATAAATCTCCCTCACTGGCGTGTTTTCCCGGAAACTTTCTAAACCCGAGAACGTGGATCGCGAAAAAAGAATGTGTGCATGTGATATTATTGCATTCGTCCGCTGATACAGTCCAACAATATTCTTAAGTTTCTCTCCATGGAGTTGGATTCCTTGTTTGTCTGTCTCCACGTCGATCTCACTGGCTTCCTGTCGATCTTCGTCTGTCAGCCAAAACGCGCGCCTTTCACCCTGTTTTCCCCGGCTTGACATTTTACCCCTGCTTCCCTCCCTCCTCTCACATCCTTCCTCTGGGCCGGGACTTCACCTCCACATCACGTGCGCCGCCTAACAACACTCCGCCATGCCCTTGTGGCGTCAGGAGAGCGATGCGATCATAAGAACATTAAGATGCTTTTATGCAGTAGTCCACCCGCTGTCACCGCGCGTGGATACACTTGACTTAATCGAGGCATTCACTTGTTTCGCGTCAAATTCCCCCGTCATTTAGTTCTCCGGGTTGGCTCCGCGTCGATTACTGTGATCCGCGTGTAGCAGGAACCTTCGCCGAATCCTCTTCCCTCGCGCTACCTAGAATTAACAGTCCGGTCGGCAGGTAGGCACGGATGCTGGCTGATGGCCCTTAAATTATTCAGGAGCGGAGGAGGTTCATCAAGAAGTCAGGTAATTTCCTCTGGCGACGACGGCGGAGCACGCATAAACACCAAACTCAGAAAAGGAAGATTACCCACATGCTGCCCAGAACCTCAATCAACCCTAATTTCAGCGACTTCGGTCAAAGGGAGCACCGGGGGTAGGGGGTAGTATTGGCCAAGCAAAAGTAATACATACACTGTAACGTGCCACTAACGGGCTGGGGTCGACCAAGAGGCCCCACAGGAGAACCTACCGGCGCTATAGGCAACAAGAACGGAACACATGTCTGATTCTGAGTAAGTCTTGCCGTAGAAAGGAGACGAATTTCATGCGCTGTTCCGCCCACGTCCATGTGTCTCCGGGCGGTGGTCAGCTGTCAGGCCGCAAGAGGGACAATGGATCAACATGGCAAACAGCTCACGCTCGGCGCGTACTAGTGAACGCCAACACCATTAGGGCGAAGGGTCAACACCACAGTGGCATTATGGACCCCAGATGGACTGCCTGATGTGTTGACGCGGGCTTCTTGTGTACTCCCTGCTTTTCCCTCCCTTTGTGCCGCCCGCAGGAGAGAGAGAGAGAGAGAGAGAGAGAGAGAGAGAGAGAGAGAGAGAGAGAGAGAGAGAGAGAGAGAGAGAGAGAGAGAGAGAGAGAGAGAGAGAGAGAGAGAGAGGGGGGGGGGGGGAGGAGAGGAAAGGAGGGAGGGGCGATGGGGTAAAGTCGGGAGAGAGGAGAGGAGAGGAGAGAAGGGAGGGACAAGGGAGCAGGCAAAGTCGGTGGGTCGTGCGTATTCTGTAACCTGCTATTATAAAACTGTGCATGATTCAGGTTTATATTTCAGTTTTCCTTATTTTTTTTTGTCATAAGAGTAAAGCTCCTTATAAGCGGCGTTTCCTTTGCCGGCATGAATCCCTATTTTTTTTTCTGTGTTATGTGCGTGTTCACTGGGCGGAACTCAATTCGCACAGTGTTTCCGTCCGAGGTTTTTGTTGCGGGAGCTCGCCACTAAATGTGTTGGTATTCTCAGACGCTTCCACCTCTCACATCAACTATTTCTAAAGGGCGACAAGGAGATCGATCGGGTTATACTGAACATTCTTTTAGGTTCATGGTACAGAAGAAAGGTCAGTCTACGAGAAGGGTCATAAAACTGCCAATGGAAATGATCAAAACCGCTATGGAAGTCTTGTCAAATATATGTGCTTGAGCCCCGAAACGTTATGGTCTTAAAGTATGCCCGTCATAAAACTGCCCCTGGAAATGATCAAAACTCCTACTGAAGTCTTGTCAAATATGTGTGCTTGAGCCCCGAAATGTTATGGTCCTAAAGGAAAACCGTCATAAAACTGCCCCTGGAAATGATCAAAACTCTTACGGAAGTCTTGTCAAATTTAATATGTATGCTTGAGCCCCGAAATGCTATGGTCTTAAGGCAAGCCCGTATTGTTCAACGTATCAGTACCTCAGTTCACCAACTTGAAAAGCCTCTCGTAGAAGTTCTGGACGGTTTTGTGATCCTAGTGATATTTTTACACGACTTCTGCATCTTGAACGGGAAACTCGCCTATGAAAACCCGGCTAATCGATTCTGTGGCCTTGATAAATGGTCGTAGTGGGAGCCAGAGACGTTTAAGAATATGGCCCTTGGTAAACCCTCTGCCCCGCCGCCTCACCTCACTTTGACGGACGACCATTGATTCCGGGCCTCGGGTTGCCGTGAGAAACTGCCCCTTTGTGCCTGAGCCGTGTTTAACCCGCACTGTGTTTAGCCCTGAGCCCCCGGCCACACACCTTCCTTTAATGTACCAACTTAGTAGAGGCAGATAAACTTGAGGCAGCGGGGAAAGTTCGCCTCACAGAAAGAAAACCGTTTACCGAGTTTCTGCTCAACAAAACAGACATAATTTCGAAGCAATTTTTTTCTTTCAATATTCTCCGTCATATGCCGTGGAATTATGTGTACATATATATTTAAATGCTTCTGGTTGAAAGAAAAGATATGGATAGATAGATAGATATAGAGAGAGAAAGAGAGTATAATAAGGTGCACATGTTAGTAAATTCTCATTATTATTATTTCTTGGAACGGATGAACTAAAGCAGTACAGCCAAGCGCCTACGAGGGGTCCGCCGCTGCACAGAGAGGTTAACACGGCTAATCGGATGACGCTCTCTCTTCTCCTAGTCCATAAAACATTGGCTGAAGATTATTTTATTAAGGCGCCGCGCGAACTTTTTCTCTTTTTTATTCTTTGCACTATTTTTCATTTCCCCGTCTCTCTCTCTCTCTCTCTCTCTCTCTCTCTCTCTCTCTCTCTCTCTCTCTCTCTCTCTCTCTCTCTCTCTCTCACACACTATACATGACCAACACACACACACATTCAAACCACAATAATTCGTCTACTCTTAATCGTCACCTTTGATACTCTTACCCCGTGGAAGCCTGACGCTGTACTGTACTAAGCTGATTACCACAGAGCCTT
>NC_066511.1:11928444-11935944 GCF_024679095.1 Eriocheir sinensis
AATTCAGATTCAACAAAGACATAGGCAAGAATTGGTTCACTAATAAAGTGGTGGACGAATAGAACAGGCTTGGGAGCCATGTTGTGGGTGCCAATACCATAGATACATTCAAGAAGAGGTTAGATAAGGCCATGGCTGGTGAGGTAAGGTGGGGTTGAGTGTACAGGAGCTGCCTTGTATAGGCCAACCGGCCTCTTGCAGACTCCTTACGTTCTTATGTTCTTATGTTCTTATGTTCATCCATAGACTTCACAATCTCTTGACGGGAAACGGGGCGCGGGGCCGATTCGCAGGGGGCCGATTTTCAAAAATTTAAAATTTAAATATTTTCAAAACCAAAGCAGCTAGCGACCTGAAACTAAAACAGGCACCTCCCTTAGGCATATATGAGTCTCCATGAGCAGCGGTATCAAAAAATTCAAAGTCGTTCCCTAATAAAATCCCGATTAATTGTTTTTTATATAAGTATAACAAAACTTAAAAAGGCTATAAAATCCTCAGATTTTACGCTAGATGCACAAACATCACCAAATGCAGAGATAATCACTTATATTTTCAGAATCAATAGCAATATTTAGCATATCTTATAAGTTTTTGCCCGAAATAGCTACTTATTTTTTTTTTATTTAGTGCAATTTTTTACGTAAGTTTTTAACATCTAATAAATCACTTAATTTTCACATTAGAAACTTAATACTTGAGGAAAGCATGCAGAAACATCTTAATTTTACTCAACAAAAGCAAAATATTCATTTTCTATATACAATCACAACTTATTTTGGTTGAATTCCGATGTCACTATTGCCGCAGCACGTCTTGCCGGCTATCTGGCCCTCGTCCCTGAACAATCACTTTAGCCTTTTGGCCTATGACTTGTGGGCCCCGGTCAGTTTCCTGGACTTGTACACGTCCCTGTTCCTCGCCGTCTCCTTCCTGCCCTCCTCGATACTGCTCCTCTTCCTGCCGGTCGGCTGCTTCAAGGCCTTGTTCTTCCTCGCTTCTGAGGTCACGTCCTTGGAGAAATTAGCAGAAACAGTTGAAGAGGGACCTGCTGATGTGCGGCAAGATGGTGTTGGCCAGGTTGTGCCCCTCCTGGCACCTGTACCCCTGCAAGGTCGGGTCTGAGGCCGCCAGGAACTCCAGGAGGTGCCTGAACCCGTCCCTGTGGCGCATGGCAAGGGAGAGGAACCTCAACCTGCGCTCCTTCTTGTCCTCCCTGCACATCAGGGAGTCCCACTGCGACATCCCGAAGGACGCCTTGTGGGCCATTGGGAGAGATGGCCGCTTCAGGACCGCCCCCGTCTCCAGCTCTCCCCTGTCGACCAGCTCGACCAGGGCGTCGAACATCACAGAGGGCGGGTCGCCCTCTCGAGCTCCACGGTAATCTTCATCTCCTCCTGCTGGGCAAGCTCCTGCTTGCAGCACTCGGCCACAGAGGAGTTGGCCTGGACCTTCCTGGCCAGGTAGCCGGCGTAGTTGCCGACCGCGGCGAGGAGCAACTCGTCCGTCGGCGGGTCCGGCTGGTCGTCGGCCAGCTCCCTGGCAAGCTGGGCCAAGATCACCTCGTCGTCCTCCTTCTCCTCTGCCTTGGCCCGGTCCAGGTCGGCCTGCACGTCCCCAGGGAAGAACCCGACGAGCTTGAGCAAATGCAGGCGACGCAGGAACTGAGCTGAGTTGCCATGTAGGCACTAACTAAACGTACATTTCTTGTTTCCTAATACGTAAAACTGTGGACTTCACTATCCTACAGTTATCATTCATTTTACGTAAAGATTTCAACCTAAAGTTACGCAAATTTGCCATTTTTTACACAACGTTTTCAAAGTGCACGCATGGTGCTATTTTATATAAGTTACCTTGAATCCTCGACCAAATCCCTCTAGAGACACTCCTGCCTGCTTGTATGCACTAAAACTTGAAGATTTCGTCCTGTTTCCACTTAAATTCGGAGTAAGAACGCAGAGTGTGTTTGAGTTGTCGCAGTGAAAGTCGCCATAACAATCGGCCCCTTACGCGAAGCCAGCGCGCCAAGACTGAAGAGATTTCCCGTCAACTAGTTGTGAAGTCTATGGTTCATCTCTCCACGAATTCATATCCTGTGCAAAACTAATCCTAAACTGGTCGTATTGGCGCCGCTTGAGCCTCGAACGCTACCTGTCTCTCTGGCATAACCCACTGGTTGCTCGCTTGCTTGTGTTCTTGCGGGTTTCTTCTTCGCAAGAGGTCACTTCGATGTCGGTATGCATAAGTTCATCCTTACGAATTCATATCCTGTGCAAAACTAATCCTGCAACTGGTCGTATTGGCGCCGCTTGAATCTTGAACACCACCTCTCTCTCATGCATAACCCATAAGTGTGATCTTCTTCGCCAGAGGTCACTTTCGTACACCGCAAGAGCAATTTATACATGTTTGTTAATATTTATTCAGGAACAGTTTTTTCCACTCTCTCCGAAGCTACACAAAAGTCAAGAGGGTAGTGAAATATTAATGGTCCTGCTGCGCTGCTCATCTGCGGCAAACCAAAAATTATATTCTGAATTTTACTTACCCGCATGAGTTTTAATTCTTGAAGAGGAAGAAAAAGAGACGTCGTGTAAATATTGATGTTGGATTGCTTGCGTCTGCTCTTCTTGGTTTGGGGTTGAATACACAAACAAATATATAATAAGTCCGCGTTTCAGTATTTTTGCTTTCTTCCTCGTAACGCGGCATGCGACTCCAGGCCCAGAGACTCGTCCACCAGGCTTGTCTTGACTAATCTAGGCTTCCTCTGAGCCCATCACTGGTGCTACGATTTCTTTGTCGTGTTCTGCTACCTTTTACCTCACACACCCATTAACAAACGTACATTCATTTGCACACAACGCATATTATCAATCCACAAGCCCGGTTCTCAACACTCTAGTTTGATACAATACTCCAATTCCTTCGTATTCGTAATGTGAACAGGCGGTAATTCGTGTGTGGCGGCCGAAGAGGGTGTGGATACTACATACGTATTTGTCCCTCCTCCCTCCCTGTCCTAACTGTGGCTCTTTAGGTTACGACGTCAATTAAAAAAACAAAACAAAAACGTGATAGCTGACGAGGGTGTGGATAGTCTACTACATATATACGTATCGACACTCTGACTCCTCTCTCCCAATCCCAACTGTGGCTCTTTAGGTTACGACGTCAATTAAAAAAACAAAAAAAAACGTGATAGCTGACGAGGGTGTGGATAGTCTAGTACATATATACGTATCGACACTCTCACTCCTCTCTCCCAATCCCAACTGTGGCTCTTTAGGTTACAAAGTCAATTGAAACGAAAAAAAACTGAACACTGACAGCCAGAAAAAGACAACGAACTCTTAGCACCGAAGTTTGTTGAGTGTTCTGGTAATTGTAGAAGGCCAAACGCCAGACTCTTTCCGCGGCGCCCAAAACAACGATGAATTCTGTTGCATAAATTCGCCGGTGAGTTTCGACAGAGAGGTGATTGTCAAGGTCCTTACCGGCTCTTAGCGCTTGAAAATACCAACGGTGAAAGGAGGCGATAGAAATATGTTCCTGTGCTTCCCCAATCAATGCACTCCTCTCGTGGAAGAATAATGATAAATAATACCTTTCCAGAAGAGGCATGTTAGGACACACGTTGAATAATAATTGTGAAGACAGACATTTAAAAAGGTCTTAAGCGTAACAACGTTATATATTCCTTTCATGAAATAAGAAGACTCAGTAATACCCTAACAAAAGCATCTCGTCGGAATTGTATTGAAGAAAGTAAAGCTTGTCTGGTTGGCCGCTTTTATCTGGTGGAGAGGAAAGAGATGAAAAAAATATAATATAATAATACAATAATACAATACAATACGTGGATCACATTTCTGACTGAATAATGAACCTTGGAAGCTGTTTACAGACGACTACCAAAAGGGCTCAAGACGTTACAAGGACTCAAAACGTTTACAAGGGCTCAAGACGTTTACAAGGGTTCAAGACGTTTACAAGGGCTCAAGACGTTTACAAGGGCTCAAGACGTTACAAGGACTCAAAACGTTTACAAGGGTTCAAGACGTTTACAAGGGCTCAAGACGTTTACAAGGGCTCAAGACGTTACAAGGACTCAAAACGTTTACAAGGGCTCAAAACGTTTACAAGGGCTCAAAACGTTTACAAAGGCCCAAAACGTTTACAAGGGCCCAAAACGTTTACAAGGGCTCAAAACGTTTACAAGGGTTCAAAACGTTTACAAGGGCTCAAAACGTTTACAGATGCATCACTATCAACGTGCATCACATTTCTGACTCTACGTATAGGGAGCCTTGGATTATATTGTATTACTATTATATTTTATTATATTGTATCGTTGTATTGTATTGTATTATTGTATTATTATATTATATTTTTTTCATCTCTTTCCTCTCCACCAGATAAAAGCGGCCAACCAGACAAGCTTTACCTTCTTCAATACAACGTCATGAAGCGATACACGCGGGAGCTTCAGCACTCTCATATTTAGATCCTTGCGTTGTGTCCCTTTGCATTTTCCAGACTAGCTTTCCTTCTTCAATATAACGTTATGGAGCAATACACGGGAGCCTCAGCAGTCTCATATTTATATCCTCGTGTTGCGTTGTTTTTTCGTAATTTAATTTTTTTTTCTCTTCGACAGATATAAGTGGTGCGCCATACTAGCTTTCCTTCTTCAATACAGCGTTATGGAGCAATTCACGGGAGCTTCAGCAGTCTCATATTTACATCCTCGTGTTGTGTTTCTTTCCGCGAGCTCTCAGGCGCGAACTTGATATTAATAAACTTCCGACTTGTCAGTAGCAAAGGAAAAAACACTTCTCTCTCTCTCTCTCTCTCTCTTTTAGTAGTCAATATTCAATAATACTGTTCGCGTGGGTCCAAATATACAGATAGGTTATGATACAATTTTGGCTTTCTTTGTTTGTGTTAGATTAATTAGCCGTCTGTTTGTCTGTCTGTCTGTCTGTATATCTGTGCGTCAGTCTGTGAATCTGAATGCCTACCTGTCTGTCGGCCTGTCAGTCTGTCCATCCGTTTGTCAGTCTTTCTATATGTCTGTCTGTTTGTATGTCTAACTGCCCCTACTCTCTCTCTCTCTCTCTCTCTCTCTCTCTCTCTCTCTCTCTCTCTCTCTCTCTCTCTCTCTCTCTCTCTCTCTCGCACTCATACGTAGCGGCGCAGCAAGATACGAAACATTTTAAAGGATAATTTTTGTCAAAACATATTTTTTCAGCCCCAGTGACGAAATGCTTTCAACGTTATTTTATTTTTTCGTCCGTATTTTGAAAACAGAACGTAAAAATTTCGGGTTGGACTACTTTTTGAATAACAATCGGAAAAATATGCCTCGAAATACTGGTACTACTGATAAAGAAGAGGGTAACACGGTGGGGAGGGTCGAAGTGAGTTCCGCCCACCCATTCATCCATGACTCCACCACACCATGAAACCCGCCCACCACCGATGACGGGAGGAACATAGAAATATAGAGAAAAAATAGATGGAGATAATATAAAAGAAAGAGAACGAGTAGGAGTAACTAGGAGAACGAGGAGGAATATAAAATAGAAAGCATAAAGATAAAAAGCAGACAATGACAAAAACGAAGAGGAAAAAGAATGTAAAGAAGAGGAAGAAGAAAATAAAAGAATAAACTCGTTTGGTGCGTGGAGACTACAACGGCGGCCTCAGCAAAAAGTAAAGAGCAAGAGGTGGGTAGGGAAGACAAGAGAGAGAGAGAGGAAAAGAGTCTATCTATCTACCTATCTTTTTATTTATTTATACTCTATAGAAACTCACCAACAAACAACATGAAACACACAAACATACACACAAATCAATAAGCAGACAAAATACACATACATACACACACAAAAAAAATAACCTACATGATATTCACTTATACAATACATACATTCTAACCCCCCCCCCCCCCCAACACAACCTCCCCTCACGTACCTATCTAAGCCCCACCCCCAGCCACATGCCCCCTCACACACGCATACATATTCGAACATCCACGTCGGTCGGTCGGTCGGTTGGTTCTCCTATACACATACACTACTACCACGGCTCCCAAATCTTTTCCACGGAGTGCTTGAATGGCGGGCTTTGCGGAAAGAAGCCTAAAGGAGTATCTGCACTTTTGAACCGATGAAAGAAGGAAAAATGTTGCGAAGTATTTTTGTGTATAGAGCAAAGTGTGCGTGTTTATGAATATATGAATGAAATTTGTGTGTACAGCCACGAGTGGGGATAGAGAGGGAGGGAGGGAGGTAAAGAAGGGGAGAAAGGAAAGGAGGGAGGGGGGGTAGACAGAGAGAGAGAGAGAGAGAGAGAGAGAGAGAGAGAGAGAGAGAGAGAGAGAGAGAGAGAGAGAGAGAGAGAGAGAGAGAGAGAGAGAGAGAGAGAGAGAGAGAGAGAGAGAGAGAAAGCATCTACACATACTATGACGTACCCAAGTAAACCTCTTATTTTAAAATCGAAATTGTCCCTATTTTTTCAACCTTAAACTAATCCCTTCCATAATTCATAATACTCGCTTAATGTGTTTTTAGAGATTCCCAACATTTCTTTTTTTCTGGAGTGGACTGTCGTAGAGTAGAGAGCTCCGTGCATGGTTTATCTAAACTACTCAACTACCCAGTATACTATGTAGATATAACACTCGGTGACTCACTCTCTCCTTATAAATTTCACTTGTCAAGTATTCGTAAATCACCTCACTGAAACATGTCTTGCCTAAACTACTTTACTATTCAGCATCTTAGATTTAGAACTCGCCAAATCTCTTCCTGCAAGCTTTCTACGCCTAATATCCGCAAAATCTCTTACTTATAACAGCTCTGCCATTCCGTACAAGGAATCTGAAAACGGTTTCAGTTTTCATATAAACATTCGAAGACACCCGGGTCAGTATTCTCCGACGCTTTAGGCTCTCACAACAAATATTTCCAAAGGCCAGTTATCATGAGTGTTCTTCTGATTTGACGGTGCAGAGACCTTGTCAAACTACCCATGGAAGTACTAACACAACCTCTAAGAGAGCCTTATCAAACGTGGGTGTGTCGGCCCCGAAATGCTGGAGAATATGGATCACAGTCGTAAAATACCGCGCTCAAACAGAACTACCTTCAAGCAGAGACTCGAGACAGGTTTCGTATTTTCCTGACTCTCGCGACTGTCCACCCTGACCCAGAGAAGACCGTCCCACCACGGCCACCGGCTCGAGCTCAGCGGTTCCCTGCATTATTCATTATTCACTTTCTTCAGCGTGTGAGGCGGCGCGGGTTGGCTGGTGGCTACTGGACTCGAAGCGCGGCATCAAGAAAGAGGATCCGAGGAGCTTACGGCTTTTGTGTGTGTGTGTGTGTGTGTGTGTGTGTGTGTGTGTGTGGCGGTGGTGGAGGATTTCTTGGAAGCTTGGCAAAGATTCACAGGCAATCCTCTTTTATGGAAAGTACGCTTAACTCAAGC
>NC_066511.1:11938444-11978444 GCF_024679095.1 Eriocheir sinensis
TGTGTGTGTGTGTGTGTGTGTGTGTGTGTGTGTGTGTGTGTGTGTGAGAGAGAGAGAGAGAGAGAGAGAGAGAGAGAGAGAGAGAGAGAGAGAGAGAGAGAGAGAGAGAGAGAGAGAGAGAGAGAGAGAGAAAATGGGACCCACCAATAAGGATTCAACTAAGAGGAAGAGGAGGAGGCAGAGCAGGAAGAAGAGGAAGATAAGAAAGAAGATCAAGAAGAAGAGGAAGGAAAAAGAGAAGAGGAGGAGAAGGAGGAGGAGGAGGAGGAGAGTCTGATGAAGAGGGGAAGGGGAGAAATTGAGAAAAAAAAAGAGAAAAAAAACAATAAAAAAAATAAAAAAATGGACAAAAAGGAAAATATAAAAAAGGAGGGGAAAAGAGAGAGAGAGAGAGAGAGAGAGAGAGAAACGTATGACCCTAATGCGTAGGACGAAGGGAGGGAGAGAGTAATAAAAGAGAGGAAGGGGAAGAGGGCGAAGGAGGCACACACACACACACACACACACACACACACACACACACAGAACACTAGAGGAAAAGCCCTTCTTGCCCTTCTCTTCCTCCTCTTCCTCTTCCTCTTCTTCCTTTCTTCCTCCTCCTCCTCCTCCTCCTCCAACAAGCCCCGAAGGAAGCGAGGACGTGCATCACATACTCCAATGAACACTTCTCCTCCTCCTCCTCCTCCTCCTCCTCCTCCTCCTCCTCCTCCTCCACCTCTTCCTCCTCCTCTTCTGCTTCCTGTTCCTCCTTGTCCCTTAATCTCATATTACTCAGTTTCTCTTTTTTCTCTTTCTATTTTATTTTTCTTCCTCTCCCTCTCTTCCTCCTTGTCTTTCTCTTTCTTCTCTTTCTTCCTCCAACTCATTCAATTTCCCCTCTTTTATCTCCTTTTTCTCTTTCTCTTATCTTTTTTCTCCTCTTTCTCCGCTTTCCCCTCCTTTCTCTTCCTCTTCCTTCTCTTTCTCCCTCAGCATCATTTTATTCCTTTTCTTTTTTCTCTCTTTCTTCTATCTCCTTTTTCTCTTTCTTTTCTCCCTCTACCTTTCCTTTCCTTCCCCTACGCCGCTGCTTATTTCATTTCTTTGTTTTTTTCTTCTCCTATCTTCTTTTTTGTCCTCCACCTCCTACTTCACTACCACCACAACCACTACTACCACAACTTGTTAGACAATACCACTACAACTATTAACATTACTTCAATTCACACCCACCCACCCACACACACACACACACATACACATGTTCTATTTCCTCCTTCCAAAAGAATCAACATAAAACAACCGATCACATCACCATACTCCTTCGTCTCACAATAATATCAACAACAACAGCCTCCCCCGAAGAGTCATTCATCACCACGGTCTTCGTCTTCATTATTCCTTCCCTGAACGCTTGGGAATAAGAACCTCCTTAAGGAAAATTGCCCAACTCGCTCTCACTCAACTGGCTCTCTCTCTACAGAAGGATCAGGTTGACGAGAGGCGTTGAAGCGGCTGAGGAGGCGAGATAAGGGTGGTCCGTTTGACAGAGGTGTAATACCGTGGGTTTACATAATGTTCCCACGCCAGTATTGCACCCCAGATCATGGCAAATAGTCTCTAGCATTGCTCTTACACCTATCTCCTTTTCGTCTCTTTCCCTCTTCTACTTCTACTTTTCCTCCGTATGTTTCTTTTTTCTTAGTCTCCCCCCCCCCTCCCACACACACCATCACCACCCCAACCCCACACATACACACACATTTGGCGAGGTTTTCGTAAAGATTGTTGTGCTAGTGTTTCTATGGTGGGTAGTTTTATAGTTTGACGGGTTCTGCACCATGAATGTGAAAAAAACACTTATGAGAACCCGACTAATCTCCGTTGTGGCCTTTGGAAATCTTTGTTGCGAGAGCCGAAAGCATCTCAGGATACGGGTCCATGTCGCTTTCTTAGAACAAAGGTGGTAATGGTGGTGATGGTGGTGGTGGTGGTGGTGGTAGGGGAAAGGAGAAGGAGAAAGTACTATTACGGATGACGAGGACGAGGAGAAGGGGGAGTCGTGACGAAGAATTAAACAGTGTAAAATCCTTCCCTTTTTCTCTTATACCTTAACTTCCAGCGACCGTGGATGCAAAAGTAAAAGAGAGAGAGAGAGAGAGAGAAAAGGTTGAGAAGCTAAAAGATAAAATAAATGAGAATTTGATGAGAGTAAGAAGGTAGAAAGGGAAGTTGAACGCGAATAGAGAGAGTAAAACGAGAGAGTAAGATAGAAAGATAAAAGAGGAAATAAGTTGAAAGAGTAAGAAAGTAAATTGCACGCAAGTATTTCAAGTTAATGTTTGTGTTTTCTTTACCAGAACAAGAGCACGAGTTGACTGATAGACACCCATTGACTGACTGATTGATTGACTGACTGACTGACTGACTGACTGATCTACTGACTTACTGACTGACTGACTGACTGATTGACCAACCTCATCAAAAATAATATAAATAAACACATGCCATATTTAAACACTGGAAAGCAATCTAGAAACAAAAGAGGTCTCATTGTTTCACGAGCTGGGAGTCAACCGTATAGATAGTAATCAGTTTGTAAGCGTATGGGCAATATAATACAAGGTCTGACCCTCCCTTACACACACACACACACACACACACACACACACACATGCACACACATCAGTAAAAGTAAGACCCACACTCCCACACACCCAGCTTACCCTCTCCCATTACGCCCACACCTATCTCTCCCCTGTCTATCTACCCACCCAGCTTCCTATCACCCCTCCACCCCCCCCCCTACACATCGCCCCTCCCACACAGAATGAACAGAAGGACAACAAACATTATGGACTCGAAATCTACAAAGTTTCCCTCGCTTCAGCCCCCTATACGAGGCCGGCCCCCTCCGAGCAGCGCCAACACGATGCACGAGGATCTGAAACTGTCCTCGTAAAAATGATCTCCCTCTCAACCTCCTCAGCCTCATGCCCGCCTCTCCCCCGTCCGGCTAATCCTCCGCCTCCTCCTTCGCCTCCTACTCCTCCGCCTCTTCCGCCTCCTTCTTCTCTGCAACGACCCTCAAACCCTCAACTGCTTTCATTATTGTAAGACGACAGAAAGCAAACACTGGTTTCTAATGATAAAGAAGTAACCCGTTCTAATATTACCAGGAGACGTAAGTATTAGCATCCCTTCTCCTCCTCCTCCTTCTCTTCCTCTGCAACGGAGGAGAGATAGTACACGTTGGCATCTACTGATAAAGAATGCAATCACTGTTATTAGTATCAGTTATTAGTTATTAGTACATATATTGGCGTCTCTTGGGAAAAATCAACTGTTAATTGGACTGTCATTGGATACTGAAACCTCTTCCTCTGTTTCGGTATTCCTGTCTTCTCTTTGTATTTTTTGTAGGTGTTTTTTTCTTTTAAGTTTCCTCCTTCGATGTTAAAAAAAGAACGGTTCGGATCTCACTTCCCAATACGTTCTTCACTGTTATAATCACGAGAAAAACAAAACCACAAAGAGAACGCCAGATTTTCCATTATAAACGTCACATACAACTTGTTTCGCCCACGTCGACGGTATACAGGGGCCTTTACAGCTGTCCTATACATTGTTGAGCGCCTGAATATATATATGTAAAGCCTGGCAAAGTTCGGAGGTGAATAATTCTGACTTCAGCGTGGGCGACCGACAACACGTGCTCGACACTGCCTCTCGCTTAGCTGGTGCGTGGGCGAGGCGGCGGTGGGCGGTGAAGGAAGTCAATAGCTATTACGAGGGACTGAGCTTAGATCTTACTACCTGACTTCCGTCTCAGCCCAAGGATAAGTCAGTAGTTCTTGCAATGGGCAGAATGCAGAGAATCATACTTGTGTATTGCCCAAGGGGTGAGTCAATAGTTCTTGCGATGGACTGAACCAAGATCTTACTGCCTGACTGCCCTCTCAGACCAAGGAATAAGTAAAGAGCTCTTGCAAGGAACTGAACCAAGATCTTACTATACTTTATTGCCGTCTTAGCCCATCCAGTAAGTCCGTAGCTCTTGCAATGGAGTGAACCAATATCTTACTAACTGCCGTCTTAGTCCATCCATAACCTAAACATATATACACGTTTCTGTCTGTCTGTCCGACAAAAAATGAAGAATTTAATAAGAGCAGGACACCAAGGGCCATATTCTTAAACATTTCGGAGCTCACAAACACATATTTTACACGGTTTTCGTAGGAGTTTTGAGCATTTAAAGGGGTGGCTTAATGACTCGTTAATAGTCTGACCTTTCTTCTGTATCATGAATCTAAAAATACACTCATAACCATCAGATTGATCTGCTATTTGACCTTCGGAAATAATTGATGTGAGAGGCGGAGGCGTCTGAGAATTCCAACCTAGTAAAACTTAAATTTAGATGTACTGCAACGGTCCAAGAACAAACGGCAAGAAGAACCTGTACACGTTCAATTAGGAAGCACCGGAACTGTTTACACGAGAGTAAGACAATGATGAGCTGCACAGGTTTGATTAGGAAGCACCGTAAAAGTCAGAAAAAGATAAATACTGAGACAAACACGAGCAAGAAGCTCCCCCTGCACTGGTTTAATTAGGGTGTTTTACGGTTTTCCTTTTGATGTATTGCTTACTTCCGAAGATTTAAGACTCATGTAAGACAAAAACTCATATTCTTAAACGCTTCGTAGCTTACACACACACACGCACACACACACAAACACACACACACACACACACACACATTTGATAAGGCTTTCGTAGAGGTTGTTGTGAGGGTCTTTCCATGTGGCGTTTTATGAGTCCAGGGATAATTTGATAAGGCTTTTGCACCATTAGGAATGTACCTCAAAAACAACGTCATCAACAAGTACCAGAATGCATAGGAAAGTACCCACAACAACAGCAGCAGCAGGAGCAATCGATGAGCGGATAATGAACTCGTCCCACTAATTTCCACGAGTTTATGTAGGATTATTATCGTCCGTCTTTCCTCTCTCTCAGCCTCTTGTTGTTCTTGCTGTGTCTCTTAGAGCATGAGCATCTGTCCCACTGTTAGCTCCTTATTCTCAAACACTTCGGGGCTTACACACATCTGTATTTGGTAAGGCTTTCGTAGAGGTTGTTGTGGGCGTTACCATGGGTAGTTTTATGAACCTAGAGATAACTTGACTAGGCTTCTGCACCATGAATGAGAAAAACACTCATGAGAACCCGACTGATCTCATTTTTGGCCTTGGGAATTATTGGTATTGAGAGCCTAAAGCGTCTGAGAATGCGGGTCTTAGTGATTAGTGATGTTGTAATGTTCTCTCTCTCTCTCTCTCTCTCTCTCTCTCTCTCTCTCTCTCTCTCTCTCTCTCTCTCTCTCTCTCTCTCTCTCTCTCTCTCTCTCTCTCTCTCTCTCTCTCTCTCTCACACACACACACATACACACACATACACACACAAACATACACACACATCCGTAGCTATTTACTCACGCCAGTACTTTCCCTCCTCCCCTTCTCTTTCCGTCTCCCTCCCTCCTGCTGTCTCTCTCTCCTTCCCCTCTCCCCTTCTCTGTCCGTCTAAATCTCTCTGCCTTCCTCCTTTGTCTCCCTCCTGTTGTCTCCCTCTTTCCCTCCTCCCCTTCTTTTTCGGCTCTCTCCCTCTCCGCGCGGGGGGTGTCAGTGCTGAGGGGCGCCTCCTCGCAAAGCACACAAATAGGAGAGGAGCTCATTTGCTATTCCCCTTGCCCCTCCCGTGCGACCCAGCCCCGGAAGGCACTCTACCCTTTAATTGCTTTACGGAGACTAGAGAGAGAGAGAGAGAGAGAGAGAGAGAGAGAGAGTGTGTGTGTGTGTTGGATGACCCCACAGACAAAAGCAATGCATTTTTTGTTTTGTTTTTCATGAATCTAAATCTTTTGTAGTGAAAAAAAAACCTTCCCTTTGTGAATGCACGCAGGCCGGCTATAGTAAAAGGGTGTAAAAAAAGGGTTGAATAAAAGGGTAATAAAAGAGGGTTATTATTATGTTATTTTACTGTTTTGTACTCTTAGAAGCAGCATCCGAGCCCCAGTGGTTGGTTATAATTCTACGGTTAATTATACATATATTTTAAAATCCTGCTTATAATTTTTTTACAGCAAAGGAAGCAGCAGCTCAAGGGTAAAAAGAAGTAATAATGAGAGAGAATAAAAAGCCCGCTAAGTACTGCCCCTATAATAAAAGAGTTCAGGAGAGTGGCCAAAAGAGAGTCCATTTCGGTAGTGTCTCTGAGGGGTCTCTCTCTTGGACGAACCCAGCCCGGCAGTGGCGCGGGCGAATTTTATTTATAGTGGCTTTTTTTTTTTTACAACAAAGGAGACAGCTCAAGGGCACACAAAAAGAAAACAATAATAAAAAAAGCCCGCTACTCGCTGCCCCTAAAAAGAATCCAAAGAGGTGGCCGAAAGAGAGGTCGTGATGAGTGACTCCTCCAGGTTATATAAGTAATTCATGAGTACTGTTATGTGCGTATGGGATAAGTATGACGTCTAGGGGGAAACGATAGTAAATAAAGGTTTGGGTAAGAAGTAAAAGTACATCTCTAATCCGTTGGTTGTCTCTTGATGGTGTTATTTACTTATTTGTGTTTTTTGGCTATTTAATTGTGCGTTGTGATCTCTCTATTCATTTATCTGCCTATCTGTCTATCTATATACCTATTTATCTATCTATCTATTTATCTGTCTATTAAACTTTAAATCATCTAACCACCAAAATATCTATTTACCTATTTACTTCTCTATTCGTCCCTCTACCTGTCAATCTATTTATCAATCTATCTACTCACCCATCTACGTATCTACCTACCAATTCACCTCTTTATCCACCTATCTCCCTAACCATCTACCTATCTATCTATCTATCAATATATTTACCAATCTATCCCTTCATCTACTCATCCACCTACGTTTCTACCTACCTATTCATCTTTTTCCCAACCGACCTACCTAATGATCTACCTACCCATCTATTCACCCATGCAACAGGATGCGGGGAATCAAGTACCTACATAGGACGGCACGATTTACACGGCTAATGAAAACGTCAATTACTCTGGCTGCGAAGAGCATTCCACTACCTGCTTAGAAATGCTGCTGTTCAGGCCAATAATGTCACACAGGAGTTTCCGGCTTACATATACACACTCTCGAGGACTGGTAAGACTCATCCATCCATCCACTTCACATGCATGATATTAATGTACTGAGGCGAGTTGGTTTAGTACTATAGGCAAAACATTTACTTAGCCATCCATTTAGGCTAAGCACATTATACATATAGATATAATATATATTTAATACCCTAGATGTGACTTTCTTAAACGAGTTCTGGTGTGGCCTTTAGTTTTTATTTTGTTGTTGAAAAGAAAGGAGAGAGAGAACGAGGTAGGTAGACAGATGGAAAGATAGAACACAACAGACTGATAGATAGAGAGAAAAAAATAAATAGATAGATAGATAGAGCAAGTGTTTCATAGGAGTTTGGGCATTCTCAGGGGTAGTTTTATGATCCCTCTGGTAGTTTAACCCTTCTTCTCTACCATGAGCCTAAAAACACACTCATTAGGACCCGACCCGACTGATCGACCGATGGCGGAAGCACACATAATTCACAGGGCTTTCGTTGGAGTTTTGGGCATTTCCAGGGGTAGTTTTATGACCCTTCTGGTAATATGACCCTTCTTCTGTACCATGAGCCTAAACAACGCACTCATGAGAACCCAGCCCGACTGATTTCTTTGGAAATAGTTGATGTGAGAGGCGGAAGCGTCTGAGCACACCTCCCTTATTTATATGCAAGCAGGCCTCGCTATCACTCCCTGACTAACCTCCAGCTCCGAGTTTTGCCATTTTGCGCATCAACAAGTCCAGGTTATTTTGATTTCATCGAGTAATTGGTGAGAAAATGTTGCGAAACTCATTAAAATGCAGATCACGGACATGAGTTTAACGGGTTGGTCATTTCGAGGGTGTGTGGAAATGTTGGGAGTGATGTCAAACGAAAGGAGGCTGCTGCATGCGTTTACCTTCACCGTCCTCGTCGTGTTGAGCAGAGAATAATAAAAAGAAAACACTATCATGGCCGTGTAATGACTGGCTATAACGCTTGCACCTGAAATCAAACCAAACACCGAGGAGATTCAAGTGTATGGATTTGGGATTTTGTCGCGTGTTTGGGCTCTAAAATCGAATCAAATGGTCTTCAAACTTAAGGATATGACTGAAGGATTTTGTCTCATGTTTGACCTTTGAAATAAAACGAAACTCTCTTTGAATTTCAGGGTATGGATAAGGGAGGTGACCTGATTGAAAACTGTCATTAGACTAAGAAGCCTTCGACTGGCAATAACTACTACCACTACTACTACTACTACTACTACTACTACTACTATTATTACTACTACTCCTACTGCACTCCTTCTCCTCCTCCTTCTCCTTCTCCTTTTCCTACTACTACTGATACTACTACTTTTTTTACCACTACTACAACTTCTACTACTACTACTACTACAACTACAACTTCTACTACTACTACTACTACTACTACTACTACTACTACTACTACTACTACTACTACTACTACTACTACTACTACTACTACTACTACTACTACTACTACTACTACAACTACTACTACTACTACTACTACTACTACTACTACTACTACTACTACGACTACTACTACTACTATTACTACGCTCTTGAAGATACGAAACAACACTCTGGGCGATTTATTGTCTGAACTAAAAAAAAAAAAATAAAAAAAAACATTCGTAGCGATCTCTTTATTTTCTTAAGCATAATCGTACACGAAGCAGGATTTGCACGCTATTCATAATCCATTAACATTCTATACCAGTTTCGATGCAGTCTCCTCGCTATTATACATATATTTCCGTAATGCTGATGAGTTTGCTTTGTACCATTACTCTCAATCATCGCTAACACCACATCCGCCACAATCGGTGTATACAACGCTTCAGACATTACTTCAATTGCCTTGGATCCGTCGTCTTTCCGATACGTATCACTAATGTACCCAACCATCATCATTATCATCATCATCATCATCGGGATATTATTATGCATTAGCTGTGAGTTTTAGCGTTGTCAAAATTACTGTTATGTCGATGGAGTGTCACTTACGTTATTGCTTTCAGCGGCGTCACCCTCACGCCGTTAGTGTCGCAAGTGTTGATAGTTGTAGAAAAGTTTATAGATTTCGATTGCCAAATAAAAGTATATGAGGTTGATGTAGAATTGGGTGACCTGATAATCGGCTTCTGTCTTTTCGTTTATGCCAGTTATTTTTTTTTTTCATGTCGCAAGTGTTGATTATTGTAAAAGAGTTTATAGATTTCGTACGGATAATTAAGGTAAGGTTTATACAGAACGGGTTACCTGATAATGGGTTTCTGTCTTTTCGTTTATGCCAGTTATTATTTTTTTTCATGTCGCAAGTGTTGATTGTTGTAAAAGAGTTTATAGATTTCGTATGCCAAATAAAGGAAAGGTTTATACAGAACGGGTTACCTGATAATGGGCTTCTGTTTCGTTTATGCCAGCTAACTAATATTTTTTTCCTAGGTGCAGCGGGGAGGGAGAATTTCTTTTATATATATGTTGAGCCCAAACGTAAATAAAAGTAAGGTTGAAGCAGCATGGGTAAACACCTGACAGGACAAACACTAACGAGAAGGGTGACATATGCAACAGTGTAAACATCTCATAGGACAAACGATAACAAAAAGGGGAAACAACGAGGGTAAAGGAAAACAGATACCCAGACTCAGATACAGAAAACAGACACCCAGTAGGCGTGGTCAGAATTGGGGACAACCATTCAAAAAGACTCTGAACCTGTGACGTCAGTCGTGGCGACATGTTATAAGCCAATAATTTAACAGAAAAGTCACGGTGGGAGTGTCTTAAGAGTGAATCACGAATAGCAGGAGAAGTAAAACAATACAACATAATGAGCGAGCCAATGGGTGTGACAG
The DNA here is from genome assembly GCF_024679095.1 of Eriocheir sinensis. NCBI lineage: Eukaryota > Metazoa > Arthropoda > Malacostraca > Decapoda > Varunidae > Eriocheir > Eriocheir sinensis. The sequence continues at coordinate 11,948,477 of NC_066511.1, forward strand.
GAAGTATTGGCCACTGGTTATGTAGAAAATTAAGGCGTGTCAAGGATGTAAGTCCGCCTCAAGCAAAGAAAAATGCGACCTAGAAATCAGTAGTAAGAGCAGACCGAGCTTGGTTCTCGCCTCAAGCAGACCTGCTACTCACTCAGCTGAGAATGGCTGTTGTAATCTTAATCGTGAGTAGAAATTCGAGAATCTAAGGGAAACCGACTGTATTGTCCTGGAGATTATAATGTAGATGTGTAGTAGTAGGATTGTGAGTGGGACAGGATTGTGATTCGTTTATTGCGATGTAAAGCAAAGGTAAAACCACTGGGTGTGGTATAATTTGGTGCTTCCGTGACTTGCGGTAGAGTATACTATAGGAAAGTGTTATTATTATTGGGAACAATTGAGCACATATTGTGTAGTATTATGTTTAAGACATGTCGTTTGTCATATGTTGCATCCATTGCTGAGTATGCCAGTGTTATGATCGTCTGAGCATAGAATATTGCGTAAGGCAATTACTTTCATTTAATTTTAAATGAATGTATATTTTCTTTTTCCCTTGTTTATCCCCGAACTCCAGTCTTCAATAACAACTTAAGCCGGATCATGCTATCAGGGATACGAGACGGTGAGATCATTTATGGAGTAATTAATGAGTGATAAAAGAGTTGTTTTAATACAAGTTAATGCAAATGAAATAAAATATAAAGATTAAATACAAGAAAAGAAGGGTCCAAAAATTTGCTAATATTTTTTTTCATGGGTGCAGCGGGGAAGGGGATTATCTTTTACATTTTGAGCTTAAACATAAAAAAAAAAAAACATGCGAGTAAGAACTTCAAAGGATAAGAGAGGTGGTAGAACTGACGAAGCTTCTCTACAGGACGATAGTAAGTAAAGTTGGGAGCACACGATATTGATTGATTGATTGAGTGAGTGAGTGAGTGAGAGAGCGAGTGAGTGCGTGAGAGAGTGCATGTGGCTGTGTGTGTATGTGTGTGTTTCCACCTTTCCCTCCCTCCCTGTATGACCTGTTGCTGTTACTGATGCTGATGATGAAGTCGCCTCTCCCTCGTAAGGTTTCTCAACGCTGCCAATTTTAATTACCTTCGCAGCAGCAAGAGTGTTTTTTGCCGGCCACGATTAACATCACCTCTCGCTTCTTCCTTTCCACACTAATGAGTAACCAGTACCTATACGCGACTCTACATCCTTTACGTATCTTTATGGTCACCTGGCGGAGAGGAAGATAATTAGCGAGAGGTGACGTGACTTAGGAAAGAGAACCCAAGCAGGGAAAGAAAGAGGATAGATAGAGAGGAAGAGGTGAAAGGGAGAGATGAGAGGTGACGTGACAAAGAAAATATGAGTCGGAGAAGAAAAGGAAGAGAAAGAGGAAAGGCCAAGATCAATATCACCTCCTCTCGCTACCTCTTCCTTTCCACGCTAATGACTAACCAGTACGCGTATGCCCCCGTTACAGATAGACAGAGTGACTCCCTGACTACACGACGCCCGGCTCCTGTGCTCCCTGTGACCTCAGCAGCAGCGTGGAGTGAGTGAGATATGGAGCTTCAAAGGAACGCATCCATCCTGCCCTCAATTCACCTAGCGCTGTGGGTACGAATTCATCTTCCTTACTTGTCTTCCTTGTGACGATTAATTTTCTTCCTCGTCCGACTTGGGTTCATAAGAGGAATGGAGGGAAGGGAAGCTGTGTATGTGTGTTAGTGGGATTCTCGGTCATGGTGTGCAACCCTTCCTCTGTACCGTGAACCCAAGCACTATATATTTGACACGGTTTTCGTAGGAGTTTTAGGGGGCATGTCCAGGGGTAGTCTAATGGCCCTGGTGGTAGTACGAGTTCTTTTCCTTTCTTGGTCTTTTGCTGTGCGTTCGACATGTGTTAGGTAAGGAGAGGGAAATAAGGAGGGGGAGATATGTGTTATGAGGGAGAGGCAGTCTACGGAGGTGGAGGAGGAGGAGGAGGAGGAGGAGGAGGAATGCAAGGTGGATGAAGGTGAGGTGGATGAGGGTGAGGGACGAAAACGAAGTGGAGGTGGGGAGGAAGAGGAGAAGAGAAGGTACAGGTGGAGGAAGGAAGAAAGGAATGAATGAGGAGGAGGAGGCCCACGGTATCACATGTCGATATTAAAATCTTCATTAAGCCGTCTGTAACAAACGAATTGAGCCTTGTCGAGGGTGCAGCGGGCGTGTTGTGAGGGAAGAGAGGTGTCAAGCGGGAGAGGGGAGTTGAGGGAGAGGGGGAGGAGGAGGAGGGGTTTAGGAGGCATCAACAACATCAACGCCAACATCAGCAACACATCAAAATATCAACGCTTTCTTTGCTCGTTCCCTCACAAACGCAAAAAGGTCACCGGGCGTATTCTCAGACAGTTCGGGCACCCCAGCACACATATTTGACACGGTTTTCGTAGGAGTTTTATGCATTTCCAGGGGTAGTTCGATGGCCCTGGAGGTAGTTTGACCCTTCCTCTGTACCGTAAACCCAAGCACACATATTTGACACGGTTTTCGTAGGAGTTTTAGGCATTTCCAGGTGTATTTTAATGGCCCTGGTGGTAGTTTGGCCCTCCCTCTGTACCATGAAGCCAAACACACATAATTGACAAGTTTTTCGAAGGAGTTGTGAGGTATTTGACATGGTTTTCGTATGAGTTTTATGCATTTCCAGGGGTAGTTTGAAGGCCCTGGTGGTAGTTTGACCCTTCTTCTGTACCATGACCCTGAGTACACATAATTGACACGGTTTTCGTAGGAGTTTTATGCATTTCCAGTGGTAGTTTGATGGCTCTGGTGGTAGTTTGACCCTTCTTCTGTAAGTTTTTTCATTTTTAGGTGGTTTGATGGCTCTGGTGGTAGTTTGACCCCATGATGAGCCCAAACACATATTTGACCCGGTTTTCGTAAAAGTTGTAGGCATTTCCAGGGGTAGTTTGATGGCTCTGGTGGTAGTTTGACCCTTCTTCTGTACCATGAGCCCAAGCACACATATTTGACCCGGTTTTCGTAAGAGTTTTAGGCATTTCCAGGGGTAGTTTGATGGCTCTGGTGGTAGTTTGACCCTTCTTCTGTACCATGAGCCCAAACACACATATCTGACACGGTTTTCGTATGAGTTTTAAGCATTTCCAGGGGTAGTTTGATGGCCCTGGTGGTAGCTTGACCTTTCTTCTGTACCATGACTCTGAGTACACATAATTGACACGGTTTTCGTAGGAGTTTTAGGCATTTCCAGGGGTAATTCAATGGCCTTGGTGGTAGTCTGACCCTTCTTCTGTACCGTGAACCCATGGACACATAATTGACCCGGTTTTCGTAGGAGTTTTATGCATTTCCAGGGGTAGTTTGATGGCTCTGGTGGTAGTTTGACCCTTCTTCTGTACCATGACCCTGAGTACACATAATTGACACGGTTTTCGTAGGAGTTTTAGGCATTTACAGGTGTAGTTTAATGGCCCTGGTGGTAGCTTGGCCCTCCCTCTGTACCGTGAAGCCAAACACACATAATTGACAAGTTTTTCGAAGGAGTTGTGAGGGTCATTTCCAGGGGTAGTTTAATGGCCCTGGTGGTAGTTTGACCCTTCTTCTGTACCATGGGTCAAAGGAAACACTCATGAGAACTCGACTGGTCTCCTTTTTGGCCTTTGGAAATAGTTGATGTGTGAGGCGGAAGGGTCTGAGAATACCGACATCAGGTCATTGCTTACTCTCTCCTTCCTTCTACCTCTCCTCAAGCTCCTTTTCATCTTCCCCTCATCTTCCCCACACTTCCTTATCCATCACCACCTCTTACTCTCCTCCTCCTCCTCCTCTTCCTCCTCCTCCTCCTTCATCCACTTCCTCTTCTTTCTTTCGCTTCTTTTCGTCAACTAATTCCTTGTCTTTCTCCTCCTCTTCCTCCTCCTCTTTTTCCATCCATTTTCCTCTCCCTCCTCCCTCTCCTTCCACTGTTGTCTCTTCTCTTTGTCCTCCTCCTCCTCCTCCTCCTCCTTCTCCTCTGCCCACTTCTCCCTCCCTCTCCTCCCTCCACTTTTCTCTTTTCTTTTCCTCCAGCCAAGAAACCTTTTCCTCCCTCTTCCACATAAATGAATCCTCCTTCTATTACAAAAGAACTTCCTCCTCCTCCTCCTCCTCTTCCTCCTCCTCCTCTTTCTCCTCCTTCTCCAATCAAAAACCTTCTTTCCCCTTTAACAGAAAATAGAAAAACTCTTCCCCTCCCCTTCTTTCGGCAAAAATATTCTCTCTCTCTCTCTCTCTCTCTCTCTCTCTCTCTCTCTCTCTCTCTCTCTCTCTCTCTCTCTCTCTCTCTCTCTCTCAAGCTAAAAATCATCCCTCCAGTACAACCAAAAGTCAGTCTCTCTCTCTCTCTCTCTCTCTCTCTCTCTCTCTCTCTCTCTCTCTCTCTCTCGGGTCGGGTCGGGTCGGGTCGAGCAACAAAAATGATCCCTTCCTTGCGCAACAAATCTTACGAAGAAAGGCTTTCCACCCTTAACATGTTCTCTCTTGAGAAACGTCGCCTCCGAGGAAAACTGATCGAATGTTTTAAAATACTTAATGGTTTCACGAATGTAGACAGAACAAAATTGTTTATGATCGATGACACTTTGCGAACGAGGAACAATGGCATAAAACTCAAATGTAGACAAGTAAATTCAGACCGCACCAAATTTTTCTTCACCAATGTTGTAATGCGAGAATGGAATAAGCTCCCACCTTCAGTGGTCCAGTGTAACACGACTGACTCCTTTAAAAACAAGATCGACCGTCACTTCCTTCAACTTAATATTAACTAGAGTAGAAATGCAACGTTTTGGAGCCTTCTGTAGAATCACTTAGGTTTAAGGACAGACCACCTAGTCTGGACCATGGGGTCTGTGTGGTCTGATTTTCCATGTAAATCTCTGAAAATCTCTCTCTCTCTCTCTCTCTCTCTCTCTCTCTCTCTCTCTCTCTCTCTCTCTCTCTCTCTCTCTCTCTCTCTTCTTCTTCTTCTTCTTCTTCTTCTTCTTCTTTTCCTCCTCCTCCAACACTTCTTCCTCCTTCTCCTCCTAACCTCTTTCTACTACTACAACTACTACTACTACTACTACTACTACTACTGCTACTGCCAGAAATCTCGCTACTTCCCGCCCCTCTGTCTCCTCTCAGTGCATTGCGTTTCCAGCAGGCTTTTTCCTCTGCTCCCTCGCCTAAGTATTTGCCCGGTAAGTGACTCAGAGTTCACGCAAAGACCGCCACACTCGGGAAGGCCGCGATTTCCTAAGACGTGAAGCCAAATTGACCGTGTTGAATCCCATCTGAAGGGGAAAAAAGAATCACAGGAGGAGAGGAAGGGAGGGAGGTGATGGGAAGGAGGAGGACGAGTAGGAGGGGCAAGGCGGCAGAGACGGAGGAAATAGGTAAGGAAGGGAGGGAGGGAAGCGAGGGGAACGGAACATAAGAACATAAGAACGTAAGGAGTCTGCAAGAAGCCGGTAGTCATGTACAAGGCAGCTCCTGTATACCTAATCCCACTTAACATCACTATCCATGAATTTATCTCATCTATTTTTGACTGTGGCTATCGCATTGACACTAAAACATTACTACCAAGCCTGTTCCACTCATCTAACACTCTGTTGATAAACCAAATTTTGCCAATGTCCTTGTAGGAGCTGAATTTATCCAGTTTAAACCCATTACTAGTTGTTCTACCTTGTTCTATTACCATCAGAACCTTATTAAGGAAGGAGAGATAGGAGAAGGGAGAAAGAGAAGGAACGGTAGTGGTGGAGGAAGGAAGCAAGGAAGGGGAGCAACAAGAGGAAGGAAGAAGAAGGAAGGGAAACGGAAGGAGAGATGGGAGGAGGGAGAAGAGAAGGAACGGCAGAGATAGAGAACACAAAGAAACACAAATGAAGAACAAACAACAGCAGACCTGCTGGTCCTTACGAGGTTGTTTGTGACAAGCTACACTAACTATCTAATCAAAGGTGGAAGATGAAGGACAGCAAAGGCGAAGGCTCCTCCCCACCCCCTCATCCCTCCAGCCAAAGCTGGCAGGAAAGGAAAAAGAACCATGCAGCATGGAAAAACTGCATGGAATTTATGTAGGAAAGAGGAAAGAACTACCATTACTGCTACCACTAACCGGGCGATAAAAGCGGACAAGGACACCAGTATTCGAAAGAACTTAACGTTATTACGACAATGAGTAATATCTTAGTTGCTGGTTGGATTCAAAGCACTTGTCTAATCTATTCTTGAAGGCCGTAACTGTTGTACTATCAACGACATCACAGGGTAGAGAGTTCCAAACATTAACAACTCGATTGAAGAAGAAGTGTTTAGCTTCGTGCGACGAGAATCTTTTACCACTTATCTTCAAATTGTGATTTCTTCTTGTTCTATTTGATCGATCAATTGTAAAGTAATCTTCCGCATTAATACCACTGAATCCTTTAAACATTTTAAACACTTCTATTAGATCGCCTCGCATTCTTCGTTTTGATAGGCTGAATAAATTTACTTCTTTAAGCCTTTGTTCATATGACAAATTTCTCAACCTAGGAATCATCTTTGTTACTTTTCGTTGGACCCGTTCCAACTTTTCTATGTCTTTTCTGTAGTAGGGAGACCAAAACTGTACACAGTACTCAAGACGGGGTCGAACCAACGACTTATACAGTTTTAATATTACTTTTTCCGATTTATTATTAAAGACTCGTCCGATGAAGCCAACCAATTTGTTTGCAGTTTTAACTACCTCTGAACAATGCTGACCGGGCTTTCAATCGCTTGATATAGTGATTCCAAGATCCTTTTCTTTACTTACTGCAGAAAGAACGTAGGTAAGGGAAGGAGAAAGTCAGTAAACGAGGGAAGGGAGCAAGGGAGAGAGAGGGAGAGAGAAGGGAAGGGAGGGAAGAAGGGAGGGCAAGAGGGAGGGAGGGAGGGAAGGTTAAAAGGGCAGGGCTAGGCGACTGGTAAAGTGCATCGCTGCCCTCCCGAGCCTCGCAGACAAATATTCAAGGGGACGCATTCAATTATCATGGTGCGGGAAAATACGGCAGCTTTTTCCTGAGGTTTTGGGAGGAGCAGGAAGAGGAAGAAGAGGAGGAGGAGGAGGAGGAGGAGGAGCAAAAGAGGGGAAAGAGATATGGGTTGAAAATGGAGGAGTCGGAAAGGATGAAGAAAAAAAATAAAAACAAAGTAATATCTGGGACGAGACGAGGACGAGAAAAAGAAGAACAGAGGAGGAGGAAAAGGAGGAGGAAGATGAGAAAGAGGAGGAGGAACAAAATAGGAAAAAAAGAGATAGGTGAAAAATGGAGGAATGGGAAAGGGTGAAGAAAAAGAGGAAAAAGACAAGACCAAGAGAAAGGAATTACGAAAGAAGAGACAAGAACGAGAAAAGAAGAAGAAGAAGAATAAGAAGAAGAAGAAGAAGACGAAGAACAGACAGAAAGAGGGCAATGGCAAGGACGAAAACCACAGAGATAAGAAAAGAAAAAAAGAAAAGAAAAGAGAAAGAGCAGAGAGCGAAGGACTGAGTGGAAACATAGAAAAAAGAAAAAGAAAAAGAAAGAATAAGAAAGAAGAAGAAACTAGCGGAGGAAACGGATGGAAGAAGAAGGAGAGGAGGAGGAAGGGAAGGAGGAAGAAGAGGAAGAGGATCTGAATAAATGTAGTGGAATGGAGATAAGGAAAATAAAGAAAGTTTTTTTTTAATCTTGGCGCTGAAGAGGAGGAGGAGAAGGCGGGAAAAGGAGAGAAAAGAGAGAGGAAAAATGAGGAAGAGTCTGAAGAATAAGGGCGAGAGAGAGAGAGAGAGAGAGAGAGAGAGAGAGAGAGAGAGAGAGAGAGAGAGAGAGAGAGAGAGAGAGAGAGAGAACGCTGGAAAGGAAATAAAAAAGGAGGAAGTGAAAGGAGGAGGGAAAAAAGCGAGAGGGAGAGAGAAAGAGGGAGAAAGAAGATAAAGAAAGCTGGGAAGGAAATAAGCAGGAGGAGGAGGAGGAGCAGGAGGAGGAAAAAGAGGAGGAGGAGGAAAAAGTAGAGAAACAGCAATAGGAGGAGGATGAAAGAAAGATGAAAGGAAAGAGAGGGAGAAAGAAAAGAAAGAAGTCTGGGAGGAAATAGGCAAGAAGAAGAAGAAGAAGAAGAAGAAGAAGAAGAAGAAGAAGAAAAGAAAGAAGAAGAAGAAGAAGAAGAAGAAGAAGAAGAAGAAGAAGAAGAAGAAGAAGAAGAAGAAGAGGAGGAGGAGGAGCGTTGCGTGAGGCGAATAGGTTTAAGGTAATTGAATCGGCATCGGGCGGGGCTCGAACCCTGGCTCAGTGGTATGTATGCGCCGCCGTGTTTCCCGCCCCCTTGTTCCGGGTACTTAGAAACGAGTCGCGATTGAAGATAAAACTGAACTGATTGAAACTGAGAGAGAGAGAGAGAGAGAGAGAGAGAGAGAGAGAGAGAGAGAGAGAGAGAGAGGTCGATAGTCGGAAATGGAGGGAAAGATTGTTAGGAAAACGTTGAGAGGGGCGACAGAAGGAGGAGGAGGAGGAGGAGGAGGAGGAGGAGGAGGAGGAAAGAGGAGTCGAGGTGAGGGAGGGCCTATGTGGTGATGGAGAGAAAACAAAACAAAACAAAAAAATTCTTCAGAGCACTGGAAAATCTTGTTCTTTTGTTCTTTTTCTTCTTCTTCCTCCAACTCTTTCTCCTCCTCTTTTTCTTTTCCTCCTCTTCCTTTCTCTCCTACTTTCTTCTCCTCTTCTTTCTTCCACTCAGTGCCCAGCGTGACCCCACTCAGGCCATCACAAAAGGAAGGATGCGCGCGGGGTCAGACCAAGCAGGCGACCGTAACCTACCCGCGGGAAAAATGTCAGAGTCGGGACAGCGGATTCAATTATCTGTTCCTGACATCGCAGCGCCGCTTTTCTATGAGGAGGGCTTCTTCCGCGCTCTACCCGAAAAAAAGACTGGCCCTTCCTTCCTTGCATCGCCGGGCCTGTCGCTAGCAAGACTTGACCTTCTTCTGCGTACTACCCGAAAAAAAAATGGCCTTCCTTCTTTCCATTCGTCGCTGCTCTTTGCCTGCCTCTACAGATTTGCGAGGTCGTTTTGACGTTGGCTTCTGTGGTTCTTTTCCTTCCTGCAATAGGTAACTAACATCCAATACTATTTAGAACCTACCAACACCCTTTAGGAAACTCGAACCCTTTCTAGATGACACTCAGTCCCTTTTAGCATCATCAAACACCTTCTACCATCATCATCAGAGCTGATTTCACATGCATTGACTTTGTAATCGCCCGAACTTAATTCTTCAATCTTCTACACTCCACAATGATTAATAGGTTTTCGATGCAATACGAGATGCACAACAACGATAGATTCCTCGTGTATAGTCTCCTCAAATTTCCATATAGTTTCCTCAAATTTCCGAACCTAAATATGAACACAATACACTAGACAAGGAATTTTCGAAGTCTTTGGTATTGGTTTGGAGGCTTACGAACACATCATGACGAACTGTGAAAGGGGCCCAAAGATATGAGAGGAAAAGGTAGGTGCTGGGACCGTGTACGACAAAAATGGTCTCGCCAAGCTGGTTTTCACTATAGCAAGCAAGAACCGACGCTCCCCTTGCCTGCCCGCCTCTGGTCCATCGGTACGTGTGCGCGGCCAGACGGTCCTGAAGGGAAGGTTACGTTATCGGCCCTCAAGGAAAAGAGCCGAAATTTTCTACGAGGAAGCGGCTCGGAGGGAGGGAGGGAGGGAGAGGGGAGGGAAGGTGGGAGGAAAGGGAGAGGTGAGGTGAGGGAGAGAGGGCGAGGGAGGGAGGGCGAGGTGAGGCGAGGGAGAAAAAGGTGGCTGAAAGGGACACGGAGTCAGTGATTCTGGATTTTAGGAATGGACGAAGAAAGAAAGAGACTGAGGAAGAACATGAGGGGATAGGAAGAGGAGAAAGAGGAAAAGGAGAAAGAAGAAGAGGAAGAGGAGGAGGAGGAGGAGGGAGAGGGCAAAACCAAGACTTGTATGAAACAGAAAGCTACGAAACAAATGCAAAAATGTCTTTCAGTATAGCGAGCAGAACTGGACCACTCGAATTTGCATAGATGGATAGATTTACGCACACACACACACACACACACACACACACACACTCTCTCTCTCTCTCTCTCTCTCTGTTTACAATGACACGGTAATTAGTTAACGTAATCTCATTCTCATTATCATAAAACCAATTGCTTGTGGACGAAATAACGTTCAAATTATAATACACTAACAGGCCTTCCCCAACGTAGCCAACCCGATCTTCTCCATACTACTGGTTCTGGTTAGGGCGTGAAATCTATCTATAGGACGCAAGACACCCAAGGAAAGACTATATAGGCAGAACGAGAGACTGACTGAACGAGTATTACCAGATTGTCGTACTCATAGCATTGTATTTCTTGGTGTCTGAGCCATAACCATTGCCTAAAACATCAGTAATTAACGATTTTAACACTGACTATAAATGAGCGTCGTTATCTGTGTGGTTGCGACAGTTTTGGGGTCAGGAATCGGTTAATATAATACGAATACGACAGTCTGTTATCCCTTCCGACTCTGACAGTACTGTTGCTTAAGCGCGGAATTCACCGATAGGACCCCAAGAAATTAAGGTAAGGTACGGCATAAGAAGGAACTAAACGCTTGGTCATTTGCCTCCTGGGTGTGTATGTGGTCAGGCTCCCTTCCTTCCTATGCCACTTCGACCCCTACACTAGTACTACTGCTGCTTAGGCGTGGAAGTCACCGATAAGACCCCAAGAACGTAAGGCAAGACTCGGCAAAACAAGGGAATAAACGGCTGGTCATTTGCCTCCTGGGTGTGAATGTGGTCAGGCTCCCTTCCGACCCCTGCCACGCCCACCAGCCAAGAGTAAACAAGTCCCCCTTTCCTACCCTTCTTCCCCTAGACCTCTCTCTCGCCCGGGGCCGACTCGAGGGGCCTTTTAGGGGCCGCTAAGCAATTCAAACTTGGGCCACATCCGATTCTTCATTCCTTTCAATTTGGTGAGTTAGAGCGGCAAGTTAGCGGCGGCGTGTTTTCCGTCGCTCCAGAGATGGATTACGGCGCCGCGCAAAGGCCTTTCCAAACTAGCCCGCCAACTTTTATTTTTCGCTTTAAACTTTGGACTTATTGAGAGTATCTTCCCTCCTTTCCTTAAACTCTCTCTCCCGCTGCACTTTCTTTACACTACAGAGTTCTGGTATGCCGCTGTCTGTCTCTTCTCCACATAACTGTATTCTTATTCTGTGTACTTTGCACTTATTGAGAGTATCTTCCTTCCTCTCATTAAACTCTCTCTCTCTCTCTCTCTCTCTCTCTCTCTCTCTCTCTCTCTCTCTCTCTCTCTCTTTTTTTCTTTTTTTTTTTTTTTACAGCTTAGGAGACAGCTCAAGGGCGCAAAGAAAAAAAAAAGAAAAAAGGCCCGCTACTCACTGCTCCCGAACAGAGGTTAAAGGAGTGTCCAAAATCAGAGGTTAATTTCGGGAGGAGAGGTTTTTTTTTTTTTTTTTTTTACAGCAAAGGAGACAGCTCAAGGGCACAAAAAAGTAAACATTAATAAAAAAAAAAAAGCCCGCTACTCGCTGCTCCTAAAAAGAATCCTCCTCTTGAAAGAGTTCAAGTCGTAGGCAGGAGGAAATACAGATGAAGGAAGATTGTTCCAGAGTTTACCAGCGTGTGGGATGAAAGAGTGAAGATGCTGGTTAACTCTTGCATAAGGGGTTTGGACAGTATAGGGATGAGCATGAGTAGAAAGTCGAGTGCAGCGGGGCCGCGGGAGGGGGGGAGGCATGCAGTTAGCAAGTTCAGAAGAGCAGTCAGCGTGGAAATATCGATAGAAGATAGAAAGAGAGGCAACACTGCGGCGGAATTTAAGAGGTAGAAGACTATCAGTATGAGGAGGAGAGCTGATGAGACGAAGAGCCTTAGCCTCCACTCTGTCCAGAAGAGCTATGTGAGTGGAGCCCCCCCACACATGAGATGCATACTCCATACGCTACAATGCCTATATGTTCCTTCCCTATCTGTCCCAGGTAGACACTAAAAGTAGCAGAGGGAAGGAAAGGGGAGGGAAGGAAGAGCAAGAGGTAGGGAAGAAGGAAAGGGCCGGGTAGACACTGGAGTTGGGAAAAGTTAGAGAAGGAAAGGGAAGGGAAGAGAAGGGACGGGACAGCAGGAGCCAGGTAAGAAGGAAGAGGGTAGTCCCGGCGCGGCAGGACATCACAACGAGTCTACCATCCGGCGCGGCATCGGCCCCTGAGGAGAGCCACCACGCGTGTAAAAGAATCAGTGCGCCATTCCCGCGAGCATTTCCCGGGCACCCGCCTGGCCCTCCGCCGCGCCCCCAACGCTATTCATCCATTGCGCGCGTACATTACCGCTGTTAACGACGCCCCGCTGATTTTAGGGGTATTGGGCACGCGACGCTAAGGAGGAAATCTAATCAAAATCTATTTTTAGACATAAACACCCGGATAAAAGGGAAAGGGGAAAGAAAATCGTCAGGAGGCTATGGAGGAGGAGGAGGAGGAGGAGGAGGAGATGAAAGGGTGGAGAGGGAGTGGGGAGGTATAGGAGGGATGGAGGAGGGGTTGAAGAGGGTTTGGGGGTTTGAAGAGGAGGAGGAGGAGGACGAGGAGAAGGAGGAGAAAGAGTTGGAGGAGGAGGAGGAAAAGGAAGGCTAAGGGTAGGAAAGGTTAAGTAGGGGTAGGAGGGTTAAGTAAGGAGGAGGTGGAGGAGGACGAAAAGGAGGATTGGGGGAGGAGGAGGAGGAGGAGAGGGGGCAGGGGGGGGGGGCTGAAGCTCACGCCTACTAATTATGAAAATATATTCCCCTGGACGAGATTCACGATGTTGGGCGGATCAGGTTACGGGAAAGTCAATAACGGCGGTCTTGTATAACACCTTCCCCCTCCTACTAACTCCCCCCCTCCCCTTCTTTCGCCCTACTGACCCCCCATCACTGACCCCTCCCCCTTCTCCCCAGCAGCAGTAGTAGTAGTAGTAGTAGTAGTAGTAGTAAAAGAAGAAGAAGAAGAAGAAGAAGAAGAAGAAGAAGAAGAAACCGATGAAAAAGAAAAAAAAAAGTATCATGCAAGTGGTACGCAAACATGAATTTACTATATTTCAAACTCATCTACTTACTTATTTACTTACTTACTTACACAATACACACGTACACAGTTTGCATTCGCCTCAAAACAATACGTAAACTTAATTAGAAAAAAACTCCATTTCCTTATTCTGAAAGAGATGATTATTCACCCACGATATCTGCTTTGAGACCAAGATATTAAAAACGAGAAGGAGGAGGAGGAGGAGGAGGAGGAGGAGGAGGAGGAGGAGAAGGAGGAGGAAGATGAAGAGAAGAAGGAGGAAGATGTAGAAGAGGAAGAGGATGAGGATGAGGAAGATGAGGTGGAGGAAAAGAATGATGATGATGATGATGATAAGGAGGAGGAGAGAGAGAGAGAGAGAGAGAGAGAGAGAGAGAGAGAGAGAGAGAGAGAGAGAGAGAGAGAGAGAGAGAGAGAGAGAGAGAGAGAGAGAGAGAGAGAGAGAGAGAGAGAGAGAGAGAGAGAGAGAGAGAGAGAGATATATATATATAGAGAGAGAGAGAGAGAGAGAGAGAGAGAGAGGAAAAAATAATGGAAGAAAGAAAGAGAGAAAGAGAAAAAGACAGGAGAATTTAAGGCACCGGATATAAATAAACAAACACAACTTCAGAGGCGGCGCATATTTTAAAGGTGTAGTTTGCAGGCTTTCAACGACACGCCGCTTCCCTTCTCCTTCTTCTTCTTCTTCTTTACCGAGACACAAACAGACTCGGGCACGAAGGCGTATTAAAAAAAAAAGAAAAAGGCCCCCCCAAAAAGAAAAACATAATGAAGAGGAAAACGAGAGAAAAAATAATATCGTGTGAAGTGCAAGGGGAAAGTTGGGCTAAAGTGGAAGGGAGGAGGTAAGGATAAGTTTGTACGAAAATATGAATGAATGAAAGAAGGAAGGGAAGGAGGGAAGGAAACTATCTTCAATTAAACGGAGAAAAAAACTGAACTGAAAATTATGTTTATACGAAATTATGAAGGAAGGAAGAAAGGAAGGAAATTTAAGTATATGACAAAGCTGTTTTAAAGAAGGAAGCAAGTAAGTAAGTAAGGAAGGAAGGAAGGAACGAACGAACGAGGGAACCATTCTTCGAATCAACACAGAAAAAACGAAAGGAAAAATTAAGTGTATACGAAAATATGAAATACAAAAGAGAGAAAAAAAAGATAAAAGAAAAAATTGCCCAAGAATAATGGGACAAAAAGAGTTAGGAATATATAAAAATAACAGACCAAATAGGAGGGAGAAAAAAAGAAAAAAGTAAAAAAATATAGGAGGAAAATGACAGGAATAAAAAAATAAGAGGAAAACAGAAAATGCAAAAAAAAAAAAAGAAGACAGACTTACTGAACGGCTCAAAAATTAAAATAGAAAAGATAATAAATCAAATAGAAGAATAAAAGAGAGGTAGGAGTAAACAAAAGGGAAATAAACGATAGCAATGAAAAAAAGAGAACAAAAAAAGATGAACTCAAAGTAATAGGAAACACCCCCCTCACCTAGACAACTAAAAAGTACCCCCCCCCCCCCCCCCCGTTGGACAATAAAGTGAAAGCGGGGACGTGTGAAAATTCTTCTTCTTATTTTGAGTCTGTTTCCCAACTTGTTAGGAAGGAGTGAACAACTTTGTGAAGGGTGCTCGTACGGCGTTCACAACAAGAGGAAGGGATTATTTTGGGGGGAGAGTAATGTTTTTTTTTTCTTTTTTTCTACCTCTTCAGACTGCTACCACACCACACACAGCCGCTACCATACACTCATCGCTGCATTATACCATTTCCGCTTCATTTTTTACCTCTTTAACTACCACCACACACAGCCACTACAATACAGATTCATCGCTATATTATATATCTCTAGTTCTTTTTTCTATCTCTTCCAGCTACTACAACCGCTACAATACATTCATCGCTTCGCTATACTTTTTCTATTTAATTTTCTACCTCATCTAACTACTACCACAGCTACTACAATGCATTCATCACTATATTATACCATCTCTACTTTATTCTCCCACCACCACCATCACCACCACTTTTCCCTCCCTCTCTCCCTCACTAAAAAAAAAAACCCTGTCCGAGTGTTCTTCCGTCCCCTTCCTACCCCAGATTCCTTACTCGTCGCCACAGTCGCAGCATAACAAACACCAGACGCTTAAGAAACTCCATGAAAATCCTAATTCCAGACAACGAGACGACATTAAGCGCCAGGAAATTATACTTAAGGCTTGCAGTAAGTAAAGCTTGCAATGTGTGTGCGAGAAAGAGAGAGAGGGAGAAGAAGGAGAGAGAATGTTTGGGGGATAACAGAAAAGAACATCAAGACCAGTCGTAGCCAAGTATTGAACACGCAAAGTTTGGCCTAGTATACGGGCAGGGCGGGGGAGGGTGAGGCGGGGTGAGGCGACGCTGGGTTGGCTCTCATCTCTTTAGTCATGCATTTGATCTTCCTTCGCCGTCCAAGGCATTCGTTCGGCTTCTCATCGCCTGGGAAATGCTGACCGGCGCTCGAGGAAGAGGCGCCGTTTCTCCCCTGTCACGTGAGCTACTGAATTCTTCGTCTGGGATTCGCTTCTTTTGGTTTTATTTTGCGATAACGTTCCACAGATGTAGTAATGGAACACATACGCCTACACACACACATGCACACACTCACACACCGAAACACACACGTACACACACAAGAACGCACGGAGGGACGGACTGACGGTAAGGGAGGTAAGTAAGATGCGAGTAAGTCCAGAAGGAGAAACCAAAATTAATTTCCAGGCAGCTGTAACAAGGTCAAGAAGGCTTTTCAACGCCCGCCCGCACGCCCGTCCGCCGTCATGCATCACGCCCGCGTTTTGCCTCCCTTGGGCTTTTGCTGGTCTGACTTTGACTATTAATTAATTTTTGCACTTACAGCGATAGTAAAGTAATATATATATATATATATATATATATATATATATATATATATATATATATATATATATATATATACTACCATTACTACTACTACTACTACTACTACTACTACTACCACTACTACTACTACTACTGGAGATGATGAGAAGGAAGAAGATACGTAGTGACAATATACACTGATAAGACAAATTAAAAGAACCCAAGGGGAAAAATCATACAAAAAGAAAATGAAAAAAGGAGTTATGAAAGAAAATATTAACAGACGGCTGCAGATGAAAAAAGAAAATGAAGAAAAAATTATAAAAAGGCCGCCGGAAAGAGCGAGTGCCTTCCGCCGAGCTCAGAGAATTTGCCGGGAAATCTTTTTGTAATATAAAGCTGAGTTCTTCATCCCCAGACTGAGGTTGCATAATGAAGCGATTAATCAAGAATTCCTCGTCGCCGGGCCCTTCCTCCACCAGCAGCAGCAGAGGTAGTGGGTGTAGTGTCTCCTTCTCTGGATGTAGCCGCGACACCAAATTACAGTCGGGTTCAACGTTCACACTTAGTAGTTAGTTCTCGAGGAAGAAATGAAGATACCCAGGAGTTGGCGTGATGGAATACTTGTGAAATACGAAGGTAGTAGCCGCGGTGGGTCTAGTCTCCTCCTGGATGTAGCCGCAGCACCAAATTACCGACCGGCGGGTTCAACGTTCACACATTGTATATAATTCGTCGTCCAGGAAGAAATGAAGTTATCCAGAAGCTTACGTAATGGAATACTTATGAATTGCGAAGGTCGGGTGCGAGGTTCTGAGGTACTATAGTTATGCGGTGTCCTAATAATATAACACTGATACAAGGGCTAATTTCGGAAGTTTACATGATGAAATATTTATGAATTACGAAGGTCGGGTGCGATATTCTTAGTTAGTTACGCAGTGTTCTAAATATAGTGTTAATACAAGATCTAAAACTGCCTGATGGACTTAAAATGAAATAGAGTGTTAATATAAGACCTAATAAGACTGCCTGATGATGTTAGATGAGTGTTAATATAAGTCCTGAAAACTGCCTGATGATCTTAAAATAAAATAGTGATAATACATGACCTAAAAAATGCCTGATGACCTCAGAATTAAATAGTGTTAATATGAAACCTTAAAACAAAGCTACCTGCTGCAATTAAAATAGAATGTAGAAGGAACAACATGAAAGAGATAACAAAAAAAAAAAAAAAAAAAAAAAAAAAAACCCGCAAGAAATTTCCGTGATGAGTTTTCTCAAAAATATCTCTTTACAGGGACGGAAAAATAACGCACAAAACATAGTGATCCAGCGCCGCAATATTTACGCGATAAACTTGAGCGCGCAATTTCAAAACGCGGACTGATAATAAAACAAGAAAGAAAAAAAAATATTCATGTGCTGTTGAACTGATTAAGGACCATTTACGGACGGGAATCGAGACGCAATGAGGAACCAATTTAAAACACGGAGCGCTATCAAATTACGGCTTCCAAGAGAGAAAAAATACAACAGAAAAAAAAACTAAAAGGAAAAGAAAAAAATATAGTGCCGGCTCATCCATTAGCCCAATAGCATTCAACTGTACAGATGGGTAATAACAATAATAATAATAAAAATAAAAATAATAATGATAATAATAATAATAATAATAATAATAATAATAATAATAATAATAATAGTTCAAATTCTTCATAGTTCCATAAATACAATAGTTACCTAGTTTTCCTTTCCGCACAAACGTTACATATTGGTTTAAAAAGTGACGTTTTGTTTTTCTTTCAGCGCCCCGTGGTGGAGATGTATTCATATCACAACAACACCCACCTAATATTTTTGTCCCCGCCTTTTTTTACATATATTCGTCTACTTTCTTCACTTTCACTGTTTTTTTTTTTTTTTCGTATCCGTGTCTGTTCATTGAGGGGATTCTGTTTGGGTCAGAGCAATACTGGATTTTCCCTTGATGCCCTTTCACGGATCCCAATAATGATAGTACCGCTAATACTAATTCTAATATATACTAGGTGTACGGTGAACTGTCGAGGGATGGTTTGCCTTGGTTTGGTCAGTGTTTAGGCGAAGTTATATTGTTTGATTGGGCTTGATATATTTTAGGACCAGTTTCACAGTTCGACAACACGCGTTTGTAATCCACACTTATGTAACACAGTTGTAGTTTTTATACTGTTATCTCTTCGAGTCTTTCCTTAAGCAATCTCAGAGGCCACAGTCTAACAACACACAGTCGTTCTGGTGAAGCACCTCGACGTCACACGGTTCTGGTGCAAGGATTCGATCTCTAGACTCCTTGGTAGACCTCTCTCCTACCGCCTTTAACCTGCGTTCTATTTGTCACACATGAGTTATCCCATTGAGTTTAATGTTTAGAATCAATGATAGGAACGATGGCTCGCGGATCGACTGTGTATTCTTAGAGCTTATTCAACAGTCCTACACAGTGTCTTTGTGGCCACCCGAACCAAACTCTGCAATCCCCTACAATCCATAATGGTCAAGTTCTCGATGTAAGACCACATACATAAGAGATTTCCAGTGTACTCTCCCTCAAATTTCTGAACATGTATATAAACACAAAACACTTTACAAGGAATTTTTGAGGTCTTTGGTATTGATTTAGGAGCTTATTAACCCAGCGTGTCCCACTGACTGTCTCCATGGAACCTGAGCGCAGGGGCCCAGGTGAGGTCATTGCACGTACCAGGTGTTCTAAGTGTCTTAATTTGCGTCCTCTCAAGTTTTATTAAAATTTCTGTTGGATGACGGTCTGTTTATTCTCTGTGCTATTTTTTATCCTCTTGTATAACAGTATTTGCGTTTGGTTATATTTTTTTAGGGGACGGTGAGAGAATGTTTTTTTTTACTTTTGTTTTTGTTTGCCATGTCCAGAGTGCTTTCACGTTTTCCGCTAACTAGCTTAGATTTATCTGCGCTTTGTCCTCTCAAATTACGATACTTTGGTCTTACAGCGTAAATGTTTTTGCTTGTTTGTTTAAGGCTTTCCGGAACTATTTATCTCATTTTTATGTTTTGTTTCTTTCCTGGAAGTAAAAATAATCTTGTTTTACCTCCGTGCCGCCGCCACCATCACTACCACCACCACCACCAACCCCGCCACCACCAACGCCAACACCAACACCACTAGCTCGTGTTTACCCTTCTGGGGGGAGGTCACACCATGTTTTTTCCAGCTGCGATTGTTCAGGTAACATTCATAATTCAGATCCTCGTGTCATTTTTTCCTCTGATGAGGCCATGGCGCCGGAGACACTCCGGGTAAGAAATTATTAAAAAAGATGACAGGGAGAGAGAGAGAGAGAGAGAGAGAGAGAGAGAGAGAGAGAGAGAGAGAGAGAGAGAGAGAGAGAGAGAGAGAGAGAGAGAGAGAGAGAGAGAGAGAGAGAGAGAGAGAGAGAGAGAGAGAGAGAGAATGAGAAAATGAGAGAGAAAGCAATACGGAATGAAAACAAGAGGAGCACACACACACACACACACACACACACACACACACACACACACACACACACACACACACACACACACACACACACACACACTTACACAAACTACAGCAAAATCGAAAACAACAAAAAACAAAACCCCCACGTTGAGTTGAGATGAGTATGTGTAGCCAACAACAACAAGAAAAAAAACTAAAAAAAAGAAACTAAAAAAAATAAAAGTTCAATAAAGTGCGCGCCATAATTAGAACCCTTCGTCAATTACTGGACCAACACGCACCAACTGTGGACGCGCCGCCCGCCCCGACATGCCGCATTTTGCTAATTACGAGTGATTTGTTGGGGCTCGTTCTTTTTTTTTTAGGTCCCGGAAATTATATATGTGGCAACGCTGCTGAAGGGGGAGGGGGAGAGGAGGGCGAAGGGGGTGAGAGGTGGAAGGGTGGTCGTAGTGGTGGCAGTGGTTGTGGTGGTGGAGGGTAGAGGAGGAAGGTGGTGAGGGAAAGGTGGAGGTGTAGAGGGAGGGAAAGGGATCAGCGTGTGGAGGTAGTGGTGGAGGGGAGGGGTGAAAGGTGGTAGGGGGTGGAAAGGGGGAGAAAGAGGGTGGTGGAGATGGGTGGGGCATGATAGAAGTAAGGTGGAAGGGAGAGGAGAAGCGAAGCAAAGGAAGGGTTGAGGGAGGAAAAGAGGAGAAGGACGGAAGGGCTCTTGATGAGATGGAGAGGAATGGAGGGAGTAGGGTAAATGCAGGGAGGTGGGGTGGAGGAAAGAGAGGAAAGTGGAGAAGGGGAGAGGAGGGGAAATAGGAGAGGGGAGAAGGGGAAAGCAGGAGAGAGGGGGAGGAAAGGAAGCAGGAGAGGAGGGAGAAGAGGGATGCAAGGGAGAGGTAGGAGGAGAAGCAGGGAGAAAGGAGAGAGGGGGAAGCAAGGGGGAGGGTGGAAAGAGAGGAAAGAGTACCGAGGAGGAGGGGAAGCAGGAGAGAGGGAGAGGAGAGGAAGCAGAGGAAGGAGGGGATGCGAGGGGAGGTGTCGGTGAGGGGAGGTTGAGGGGAGATTGAGGGGAGGAGGCTCACCTGACTAAGTGGCCAGGCCGTGAAAAATTCGTAATGAAAAAGAAAGGCTACTGAGTGTGTGTTTCAAGGGGATGATGGACGGATGGGCGAGCGGCCGTAGTGGTGGTGGTGGTGGAGGGCACGATAACCTCCACCAACCACCACCAATACCAACCACCTTTCTTGGTACCATGACTGAGGACAACCAAAAAACTGACTATGGCAAACACAAAATTTCCTCACACATTAATTAGCATCTTCCTTCAATGGTAAATCTAGTCTTTAATCCTTTGTTTCTAATGTATCAACTCAAAAACCTACTATGGCAAACACAAAATTTCCTCATCCAATATTTAGCGCGTTCCTTCAATGGGGAATCTGGTCTTTAATCCTTTGTTTCTAATGTGTCAACTCAAAAACCTACTACGGCAAAAAAAAATCCTCATCTATTATTTAGCGCGTTCCTTCAATGGGGAATCTGGTCTTTAATCCTTTGTTTCTAATGTGTCAACTCAAAAACCTACTACGGCAAAAAAAATTCCTCATCTATTATTTAGCGCGTTCCTTCAATGGGGAATCTGGTCTTTAATCCTTTGTTGCTGATGAATGTGTGTGTGCGTACTGTCTGGTTCCTGCTCCATCTCGGCGGACTTCAAAGCAGCAGGGAGCAGCTAATCTCCACCTCCTTGTTGCAAATAAAATAAAAAAGTAGTTAATTTCAGCATCGTTCGAAGGGCTAATTTTAAGCTGACTCTCGGTCGGGCATCGATTCCTCTACGCGGTGATCTAAAGCGAGCCCAACCATGAAGCTTTTGCATGTTTAGTGAGCCTCTCGTAGTAACCGGGCGTCGGGGCGGTGTGGCGACAAACGGCTGCGTGTTTAGGTGAGCAACACGGTGGTGCAGCCGCGCTAACACTTGTGTCCTCCCACCTCCCCGTCCCCACTTTGGCCCTTAACTAGTGCTTATCAATAGCTACACCTTTCACCCTCCATCCACCCCATAGGGACTCCACACCACTCTATTCACTGGCGGAGTCACTGCTCTCAGCCAGGTGTGCGTTAACAGTGTGTTGTTCACCATGGTTTGATCACGTGCTGGACTCGTGATCACCCGCCAGTATCCTCCTCGTTTTGAACTTGGAGGTACATATTCACGGATCCTTGGGTACGGCTGAGACCTCACACCACACCCACACAAAACCGGGTGATGGGACACAACCCACTGCTGACACCCGGTACCCATTCCCTGATGGGTGGACATGGAGCACGGCTGAAAGGAGACTATCCACCCGTCTCTACTCCACCCGAGAATCGAACTCGGAGCCTGTCGGTCGTGAGGCGAGCGTGCTATGTACATAATCAAGGTCTCTTGAAAGCTCGCTCTGCTCTTCGTCGCCTGCAGCGGTACATCACCCGCTGCCTCTCTCGCTGTAATCCTCTTGATCGTTCCACTGCCGCGGCTGATTCCACGAATTTCAGGCTGAAGGATCTCAAACACAACACTCTTCTCACACTCACATGATGCCTTATTCAGTTTCCAAAATTGGTTCTAAGACCTTGTACTTGTTATGGTTCACTTTAGACCTTTAACCACTACTACTGGAGCGGTGTGCGCAGCCTCCACTTTCCCTTCCCTCCCTGCCGTGCCTCCACACAGCCGCGGGAGGGCCGGCAAGCCGTCAGCGTGACTGATGAAACCGATTTTAGGGCATATTTTTCTCCATACAAATGGAGGACCAGACAATACTTTTTCTGCTTGCCTCAGCACCATTCCGATACAGAAAACTTCAAACGAATATCCATTACTTTTCTACCCGATCTGATACCGTTCACTTCACCTTTTATTCACATATAGAGTATAAAATTTTTGAACACATGCATAATATACCAAACTGTAGACAACAATGTATGGACTTGGTCTGAATAACGACGATTAACGTGTGAGCCGTGTACTAAACTGTCACTACAACCTTTGAACCTCCACGCCGTCCACCGCCAGTGTCTCCGCGTCTGTCTATGTGGCAGCCCTAGACACAGATCAGCGGCCTCCAATGAAAATTGTTGTCGTGGATCACCGGATTAGGATTCAGCCGAGCATGAAACGACGTGCGGCAAAACTTTTATTAATTCTGCAATAAAGCAATACCGGGGGCCGACGGCACGGAATTTTTCTCTTAGGGATGAACCATTTATTATATTTCCTGACCGCAGAAAATCCCAGCCACGTACCGTTGGCCTGCTCCTCCGTCTGGCCCGTTATGCTGCCCAGGAATAGTCCTCCTCGATATTGGGGCTGCCGGGGCTGAAGAAAACTCCTTCGAATACTAATAGCGAAATGTGGCTGATGCGAGACAGTTCTTGCTTAATTTCAGCATAAAATAAATGTCTTTGGGTGTGAGTTCTTTAATTCGTGAGCCTTGGCAAGACGGAGGGGTAAAAGGCATAAAATTAATTCTTTAATATATCTTTATCTCTCTCATACAAGGCAACTCGAGTCCAAACCTGACTAATCTTTTTTGACATCTGAACAAATTATTTCTGAGGGCATTTGTTTATATACAACATTTGGTCTGTCGCCTTTGTAGTGAAAAGAGAAGGAAAACACTTCACTGAGTCCTCATTGTAACGACTGCGACGTAATACCAAGCCACAAAGCATTAACAACATCTCAGACAACAACGATCAGGAGAACAAGCTTAGGGCAATCATAGGCCAGTATCTACATGGACCACGCGACCAGAGCAGAACGAGGAGCTTAGGTCGGGGCGTGTAAACGGGTAGCGTGGTGTGAGTAGCTTCGATTATGACTAACTTCGGCCGTGTCTCTCAGAATGTGATGTGGCGGGGCGTGTTGGCACAATAAGCAGCAGAGATGGCAGTGTGCTCTTAGGGAAGGGAGAGCAGGAGGTAGAAGTAAATGCCGAGAGAACGATGAGAATGTGTATGGAACGCTTGTCTAAGATCACTTACCTGACATCGCTGGTCTAAGATTGACTACTTGACAACTCTGATAAGAAAACGACTATCTGAAATCGCTGGTCCTCATGAGATCGAGTGCCTGAAAACGCTGGTCTAACATCGGCTGTTTGGTAACGCTTGTCTGAGACCACATGTCTAGTAACATTGATCTAAATTCGACTGTTTGGTAACGCTGCCCTAAAATCAACTGTCAGGTAACACATGTCCGTGAGTGGCATGATAACAGTTCGTGATCGACAGCCTGACGTGGCAACAAAGGTCAACTCGGGCCGTTACGTTAGCTATGCATAGGTTCATCGGGGCCGCTCCAAGCCTCCACGCTGCTCCCAAGTGATCCATGAAGTAAGCCGGATAAAAAACACACCAGTCACATTACTACCCAGAGATATGTTTACTGTTATTTATACATAGCGGGCGTTCACTGCACATAATACTATTTTAATGTTTAATAGGAGCTGTCTATAGCAGTATTCAGGTTCTGTTATTTCCGCTCAGCGTAACACTAAATATTTTACCGCCATGAACAAAACCAAAGCAATAATTTACGATACGCTTTGGCGCTGGTTACTGCCGTGCGGTAACAATTCATTTCATACACGCTAAAATAACACTCCGATTAATATGTTTTATAAGGTTACGGTACTTGAATTTATTAACTTCAAACCGGGTGGACGGACGTTATGAACCTGCATGCATTCACATTTTACTTTCAGCGGAAATGCATAATAGTGGATAGAATAAGAGGTGAAATCCACTGCGCTGTTTTCTGTCATGATGTTTAGGTGAGGTAAGAGGAATTTGGGTTGATGGGGCAGCGTATTCATTCTCTCTCTCTCTCTCTCTCTCTCTCTCTCTCTCTCTCTCTCTCTCTCTCTCTCTCTCTCTCTCTCACACACACACACACACACACACACACACACACACACACACACACACACACACCAACCTAACTAAAACCACAAAATGCGAACTCTCATTGGTGAAGAGCTTCCTCGGCGTACATTATGTCAAGTATACACCAACGTACACACACACACACACACACAAACATACATACACACATCTGCCTCAGCTCTCCACACGTGACTTCCCGGCAAGCACGTGTTTCCAGGTACAAAAGTGACCTCTTACGTACACACCTGAGCTCCTTGCCACACACACGCGGCTCCTCGACACGCACATGCGGCTCCTCGGCACACACACACACACACACGCACATGACTCCTAAACACACACACTTTCTCATGGACATGTTTTCATTTCATTAAGTGGGTAAACTTTAATCTAGCAGTGCACACGGGAGGCTGGTACACACACATGCACACACACGCACGCACACACACACACACACACACACACACACACACACACACACACACACACACACACACACACACACACACACACATATCAACTACCGGGATTCATATACAGTGATCGCCACACACAACCCACCCTCGTCTTTTCTCTTCTCGTATTGCCATATAAACTTTAAATACACACACGCACTCGTACACACGCACTCACCCACCCACACACATCACTCATCTTTCCCCTCCTCTCCTTCCCTCTCCTTCTCCCCCCGACCACCTCAGTCTCCCTCCCTCACTTTCTTTCTCCACAATGTCTACTTTAAAATTACTTCCTCAGGTGGGCGGCGGCGGCTCTCCTGCGCTGGAAGACAGGTAATTAGCGCGTTCTTGAGACACTTGTGCCTTCACTCTTACCTGGAAAGAGGGAGAAAAAAGAATGAGTGAGTATACTGTAAAAAGAATACACTGACATTTATTTTTATTATGACAATGCTAACGCAGCCTGCTGGGGATGAGACATAACTTTAGCCCATTGATATTAGCCCGGTAGCTGCAGGGATCATGTTTCTTAAAGGCCCCTCTAAGCGAGAAAAATGAGAAAAAAATCATCACTCACGCAACCATTTCATAATATATATCAATGCATTTGTGATCAATTTATGCATCATCTATTTTTCGGGGTTTATGTCATGCCAAAAATGTGGCCCGTCGTCGGCACTCAGTAGAGCCACAAATTTGGCCCGTCGCTGCAACCGGGTCAAGAGAAGCAACTTTAGTGCATTAGTCTAACAAAATGAAGTGTCAAACAGTCTGTAAGAAAGAACCACAAACTTATCATTGCGGGAAAGGGGAATTTGGTGACATGATAGGATAAGGGTTAATTTGGGAGCATATGGTATAGGTGCGCGTGGTTGCGGTAATCATCTCCGTCTCATTGGCCCAAATATAACAGGCTTGACAATAAACAAAGCCACATCGCCTGCAAAGAACGTCATCATCGGCATATGTAACGTTTAAAAAGAACTTCATTTACTATTTTCTGCCCTAAATTTTCTATGGCCCATGTCTGTATGCTAGTGTACGAAAAGACTACATGACAGGCTAGAACCGCTAGACAACCAACAAAGCCACTGCGTCTGCAAAGAGTGTCATCACCGGCCGATGTAATGTTTAAAAAAGACTTAATTTGCTATTCCCTGCCGTAACTTAATGATGTCTTTGTCCCCGTGGCTGCATTGTCCCTCCCTTCACCTCCCTGCCCCACCCCGACCCACGACCCCGCCCTTGCACGCCACACCACGCCAGGTCACAACCCACCACGCCTCTTCCCCACCCTTACCCCCTCTACCCAACACCTTTCCCAATATCAGCCGCGACCCGCTAAGACCCACGACCCCGCCCTTGCACGCCACAGCACGCCAGGTCTCATCCCTACACCCCTCTTTACACTCTCAACCCTCAACCCCTTCCCTCCCGCTCAGTCCAGTCCCCGCCCCGCCCCCGCCCCGTCCCTTCCGCCCCGCCGCGCCACACTTTACAGCGGGATAACTTTAATCCTGCTCTGTGTCCCTTCCTTTATTGGCCACTTCTCACTCTATTACCGCGCGTGTGTTGTGGCGGAGTGCCCCAGGCCGCCCACTTCCTCCTCCTCCTCCTCCTCCGTCCTGCGATTTCACTGCACAGGAAAAGTTCTCTCGTCCATTTTTTTCCTTTGTTTGTCTGGGTTATCTTTATATTGTGTTTGTTTGTTTGTTTGTTTGTGTGTGGTTGTCTCTGTCTGTGTGTGTGTGTGTGTGTGTGTGTGTGTGTGTGTGTGTGTGTGTGTGTGTGTGTGTGTGTGTGTGTGTGTGTGTCTTTTTGTCTGTCTGTGTGTTTCTCTCTCTCTCTCTCTCTCTCTCTCTCTCTCTCTCTCTCTCTCTCTCTCTCTCTCTCTCTCTCTCTCTCTCTCTCTCTCTCTCTCTCTCTCTCTCAGTGTGTGTGTGTGTGTGTGTGTGTGTGTGTGTGTGTGTATGAACGCGCTAGCCTGTGTGAGTGCACGCGCGCGCTCCCCCACCGACAATGGACAGAGAGCACAACCAAAGAACTCACGGAAATAATCCTTCTTTATTACCTTTACCTTCCTCCTCATCCCCGCCCCCCTTCACCCCCCTCCCCTTTCCTTACCTTCCGCTGGTGCAGTCCCCACGGGCGGGAAGGGCTCGCCGCGGCCCTGTTAAGGCAATGGGATGGCAATCTGGGATGGAAATTGAGTCACAAATGAGTTTTACGTCGGCGCTGGAGCTTCAGTTCCTTCCGACGGGCAACAGAACCTTTACGCGGCTCGTGGAGGAGGCTCGGCGGAATCCATAGGGCTCGGGGAACGGAGACAGACCGGGGGATAGGAACGCTGAAAATCCCTTATTGGAAGCATCGAAAAAACAACAAATAAACTAAGTATTGCTATTTTCAGATATTGCTGTCAATGGGAGCAGTAGGTAGGCAAATGTGGAATACAGATTCTAGTGTAGTATTCATTTGCTTCCATTACTTCCTTTAGTCGTAATGGGAGACCGATACGTTTCAGATATGGACCTAAGACCTATGTTATAATGTTACGAACACACCAGACAGAAAAAGTGTGCAGCATCTAACTCGGAAAAGGAAAGTTTACACCAGGATACCGTTACCGATTCTCGTGTTACTTGAGGGATTTTTATGCGACGAGGCCGGTGGGAGGAAAAAAATATATGAGAGTTCTTGGCTCTACACAATAACCAACATATTGAAAAGTCATGTGAGAAGGCCGAGTCAGATTCACGTACATGATATTTACGAAGTTTGTGCGAGTTTATTATTTAGAGAAAGGAGGCAGTTCAAGAAAAAAAAACAGGAACTAAAAGGCCGGCATGCTAGACGCTACTCCAACCAAAGAAAACAGAACGAGAGGCCAGAAGAGAGGTCACTGTCGGGTGGAAGAATTGAAGTTGAGGGCAAGTTGAAGAAAAAAATTCGAGAAACATCTTGAACCTAAAACAAAACAAAACACATATATATCCTAGAGTTAATTTTAGGACGAGCGAAAAAAAAAAAAAACATCTTGGACTTACAAAACAAACATACTCGAGTTAATTTGAGGATAAAAACATAACAACTAACTCTGATCACCCACCACCAGCACCACCACCAACACCACCATCACCGCCATTCACAAAGACGAGAGAAAAAAAAAAAAAACACATCTTGGACTTAGCAAATATACTATGAAGTGTTATTTTATGGAGAAGTGAATAATGAATTACTCTGATCACCAACCACCACCATCACCCACCACCGCCACCACCATCACGCCGTTCACAAAATCAAAAGAATATTCCGGCCGAGCACTCTCATTTTCCCGCCTCTCCGTTTATTACTCGTGCAATTGTAATCATCTAGGATTTCAGTTCGTCGGTAACACCAAGGAGGATTCGCCGGCGGGCAGCGACAGCAGGCAGCGTGGGAGAGTTAATATCACACACACGTACAAGGTAAGAAATAAAATGGAAGAGCAACCGTTATTGTATCGCACCGACCTGGCCTTATAGTCCACAGAGTAGCCCCCGTCAACTCTACAAAAGGCCCACATAGCCCATAGAGTAGCCCCCGTCAACTCTACAAAAGGCCCACATAGCCCACAGAGTAGCCCCCGTCAACTCTACAAAAGGCCCACAGAGCCCATAGAGTAGCCCCCGTCAACTCTACAAAAGGCCCACATAGCCCACAGAGTAGCCCCCGTCAACTCTACAAAAGGCCCACATAGCCCACAGAGTAGCCCCCGTCAACTCTACAAAAGGCCCACATAGCCCATAGAGTAGCCCCCGTCAACTCTACAAAAGGCCCACATAGCCCACAGAGTAGCCCCCGTCAACTCTACAAAAGGCCCACATAGCCCATAGAGTAGCCCCCGTCAACTCTACAAAAGGCCCACATAGCCCACAGAGTAGCCCCCGTCAACTCTACAAAAGGTCCACATAGCCCATAGAGTAGCCCCCGTCAACTCTACAAAAGGCCCACATAGCCCATAGAGTAGCCCTGTCAACTCTACAAAAGGCCCACATAGCCCACAGAGTAGCCCCCGTCAACTCTACAAAAGGCCCACATAGCCCATAGAGTAGCCCCCGTCAACTCTACAAAAGGCCCACATAGCCCATAGAGTAGCCCCCGTCAACTCTACAAAAGGCCCACATAGCCCATAGAGTAGTCCCCGTCAGCGGTACAAAAAGACCCACAGAGCCCATAGAGTAGCTCCCGTCGGCGGCCTCGTGTAGAGAAGCAAAGCGGCGTGTGAATCAGCAGGCGAGGGTGGGTGGGCGGCAACAGCTTGGTGGCGGGGGAGGCTGAAAATCTGTGTAGTCCTCACGTGATGGCTGTTAAAATGTAAATTAATTAGCCCTATACAGGTTATCAGTGGGTGTGCACGGGCTATCCAGCGATATGATGAGGCCGAGGATGGTGATGATGGTGATGAGGGAGGGTAGTGGAGGTGGTGAGGATAGGAGAGAATGGTTGACTGGTGGAAGTTATGATGGTGGTGGTGGTGGTGGTGGTGGTGATTATTGCTTTGTGATTGTGAATACGTGAATGCGCCTCGCCTACCTCGTCTAGTCTCCTTAAACGTTCCAGATGAGTCGTATTATAGGGTATATAAGGAATTTGAAGGTATGGTAAATTTTGTAAGTTCTTGGAAGGGTTAAATGTAAGTAATCTTAGGGTAGAATATGGAAGTTAAGTAAGTAATTTTAATGAATATTGGGTAACTTTTGAAACTACTGGCGCTGTCTACAAGTTAACGCAAAAGTATGCATATAAGTGTAAATTCATTTGAGAGAGAGAGAGAGAGAGAGAGAGAGAGAGAGAGAGAGAGAGAGAGAGAGAGAGAGAGAGAGAGAGAGAATATATGACGGGAATATCAAACCGCCTCAAGCCTTCACTTCTAAACCCAACACAATAACGACCCGTGATGTAAAAATAAAAATGATACACAGAATTCAAAACTGACAAAGCATCGACTTATCGACTTACAACAACGAGCACAAAATGATAAATCAGTACAAAGCAT
>NC_066511.1:11983444-12018444 GCF_024679095.1 Eriocheir sinensis
TCAGAGCAAGTAACGACTCTATCTAGTTTATACATAAAAAAAAAAATTCCTTGCACCACTTTCCTTTCCTAACGTCGCTTCTTCCTTTCCTTCCTTCTTCCTTTCCACCTCTCGTCACCTCCTAGCGGCTCACGGCTCTGTTTGCTCTTCCCTTCCCGCATCGGTTTCGTTCCTTCAGAAAGTAATTAGCGGACCAATCACCTCGGCCACTCTCCAAACACTTCCTCGCTGCAGTGTTGACGTACTTATAAGTCTCTCAGATTTAGCGGCGGCCAATGATACGCCGAGCGAGACAAAAGTCGGGAGCCAGGGAGGGTCGAGCGGATTATGGAGGGAGTGGCCGAGGAAGGAAGGACGGAAAATATTAGAAATGTGATGGACTGAGAGGGAGAGGGTATCAAGGGTATCAGACAAAAGGTAAAGTCGTGGTATGGGAAGCTCGACGTTACATAGCTTGGGAGACATCAAAGCCTAGTATTTGGTTGCACTTTTTAGTTTCCCGTTGAAGGCTTGGAAACTTGGTGTGTGGTGTAGGGAAAGTTATGGGGGTGTGTTGGGGTGTAGAAGTGGTTGTGACTGTGTGGTTGTGGGTGTTTGATGTGAGGTGAGAATGAAAGATGTGCGTGTGCGTGTATGTGTGTGGGAAGGGGGTGAATGTGTGACGCTTCCACCCTTCACATCAACAATTTCCAAAGGTCGAAAAGTAAATCAGTCGGCTTCTAATGAGTGTTTTTTTAGATTCATGGCACAGAGGAAGGGGCAAACTTTCAGCAGGGTCACAAAACTACCCTGGAAATGCCTCCTACTACTCCTACGAATGCCTTGTCAAATATGTGTGCTTGGGCGCCGATATGTTTAAGAATGCGGCCCTCTATTTGTCTGCCAGTGAGTGTGTGGCGAGAGGCGTGTGACCTGCGCTGCCTGGCCGAGGATGAAGTCAGAGCATCAGAGGTAATGACACAAAGGCTCGTACATTTTCCACACTTCCATCCTCAGACTGGACACGGCGATCTGAGTTTGCAGCGAGGCCAAAAGAGCTTCCTTTGGGGGCACACTTTACCGAGAGAGAGAGAGAGAGAGAGAGAGAGAGAGAGAGAGAGAGAGCGGTGGCCACGATCTTTCCTTCCTTCTCTCTGGGTTTTGCTCCAACAACGACACCCTCATACACACACACACACACACACACACACACACACACACACACACACACACACACACACACATGCAAGCAGCACGGAGCCGGAATATTTTACGTAGGGAAGGGAAAAAATAAAGTGGCCATAGTAAATCTTGACCCGGGAAAGAAAAATCTGAATAAGTGAGTTTTATGTTTTCGTCTTTGATACAACGTGGGACGCTTTCCGAAGTTATGTGTGTGTTTGTATGTGTGTATGTGTATATATGTATGAATGTGTGTATGTGTGTATGTGTGTATGTATGTATGATTCTTTTTTTCTGCCGGCGGTCAATGGCGTCGCGTGAGCTGTTTCGAACCTTGTAAAATTGAAATTGAAATCGAAGTTAAACCTAAAATATCAAAGAATGTTTTATATTTCAACAGAGATACGATCATTTCATACACGATTCTTAAGCTTCAAGTTGCTGATTAGATCTACGAGTCTAAAAAAAAATAATAATCGTAACAATAAAATAATGGACAGTTAGCATAAAAGTTATACAAAGACTTTCACCACAGCAATAAATAGTAAAAAAGAATAATCCAAAAAGATATAAACATCCTACTCTTTCTTCATGCATTTTCTCCGTTACATTTTATTTTCCTTTCACGTTGCACTATTTTCCCCCTCTAACTGATACTGACACCATCACTTTTCCTGCCCCCCTCCCCCGGCCCGCCGCGCTGGGCCCTTCGTCTGACTAACTAGCAGCCATCAACCGGGCCAACAGCGGGAGGCAGCATGTGGAGCGGCCGGGGGAATGGGTGGGAGGAGAAGGGAAGGGAAGGGCTGTATTGGGCTGGAAGGGGCGGTGTGGGTGGGTGGGAAGGGGGCGAAGGGGTACGTTGAGGCAGGCAGGAAAGAGGGGAGCGGGTGGGAGGGGGGGAAGAGGTGTGTTGAGGGAAGGAGGGACGGGTTGGGTGAGTGAAGGAATGGGGGAAGGGGCGAAAGGGTTGGATACGTGGGAATGTGTGGAGAAGGGAAGGATCGAGGCTGGGTGAGTGGGGAGGTAGTGCCCAAGTTTTTTATAAAGGTGCTGCCTATACCACCGGTAGGCTTTCTTCAGGGGTCTCTTGGACGACCCCAGCTCGTTAGTGGCGCAGACGAATTTTACTTACGGTGGCTGCCGTTGTATATGACCCTTGCTTGGCCCATGCTTCCCCCCCAGTGCTCCTGCTGACCAAAGTTGCTGAAGCTAGGGTTGATTAATGATCTGGAGAACATGTGGATAACCTTCTGCCCCTCGGCGATGGTTTGAAAAATCGGAACTCGAACTTAGGTCCACGGGGGCACCACGCCCGTACGCTGCTACGAGCCATTCAGTGTCTTCTTTACATGCCAACTGAAATCAAGAACCTGTGCGGTATTTCGTCCCACCAACTCTCGTATTCTCTCTGACGTACACAGAATACATCGGCCCCGGGCAGCAGGGCCTCCATTTTTGCAGCGTAGACTTAAAGGGTTTACTTTTTAAAAATTCAGGTTTATGCACGGACATATTTTCAGGTTGATTGCGGGACTGCCATCAATGGAATTTTCCTACTGTCTTTGAATTTCTGACCGATTTTTATCCACTCGGGGATTCTGTGTTCCTTCCCACGGCTAGCTGTCAGCCCAAGCCCTGAGCTGGATTGGTCGGGTGGGGCCAAATATAGTACAAAATGTAGGGGCCGGAGTCTAAGGTCAACCTGCGACTCCTGACCACTCTGGCAGGCTCCCTCTATGCGAAAGACGTCATAGAATACTGGTGAATAAATACAGAAAAGGTCAGACTATTCGAATGTTGTGAGTGACCTTTGTCAAAAAAAATACCATGAAAACATTAGCAAGTACAAAGAACTCATTCCATGCAACACACTGCGAACGGGCAAAGAAACGCTACTGTCGATTACCATGTGAAATAATGAGAGGAGTTCGAACATAATATAACTACCTGTTGTTGTTTTTACGGTGAACTGGGTAAAAATAGATACGTTATCCCCTTACGCTGTCTTTTGTTGTCTATCTCTGTTTTTTTTCCTTTCTCTGTAAATGACTCGGTGATGGTGCTAGATTTACCTGCTCCAGTGGTATTAGTTCGTGGTTGATTTTTCACTATATGCAACGGGTCAGCTTTCAGATATGTGGGCCTGTAAAACAGAATATCACAATCTGTACTTTTGCTCAGCGTCACTCTTTGCCTTCTTGCCTTTAGCGGGTGGTATTTACGAGGTGGTGCTGACCCAGACAGATGCTTCTAAAGCTCCAGAGATTTGCCCCTATCGTCACGTCGTCCCTAAACCACTCTTTCACAGGAGGTTCTCCGGATTTCACTACTTCTTTTTCACACTACCATTTTTTGTAACGGTGGTATGTCCTGAAGGTTCAACTTATAGGGAGGTTGCAGGTCACCTCGCGGTACGGGTGGCTTGTTCCTTACGTTCTGACAATTTGACGACCTTCCCGGAGAAGCTCCATCATGGATTTACGGCCACAAATGCCATTCCAATCTATCCTATCGACAGTTTAGGGAATCTCACCTTTTCAAGGATGAAATATGTAATTAATAGCCTTTCCGAGCTAGCCTTTTCAAATTTCTCGGAACTGGAATCAGCTGTCCATGACTCTCTGCCTGTTTACCTTGCCCCGTATGTACATTACCCTTTGTTGTTATTCCTATGGTTATTTTTGTCATCATTGTCATCCCCCTGTGTCGCCTTGTTAAGCGGGCTCTGACTTTGTACAACCATCTTCAGGCAAATGTTGCAAAACCACGCTGAGCTAGTACACATTGCAAGAATGTAACATGTGTAGGTACATGCCCTTAGGGGTGGGTTGCGAGGTCGCGACTTTTAGGTGACCGAGCGATGTAAGGCACTAATGTATATACTATCATGTACATATGAATGTAGGAATGTATGTGTCGAAACACAAGCTCTGTATCGCTTCACCGGATGTTTTTATGAAAGGTAGCTGTTTATAGCCTTGAGAGAGAGAGTGGCGTGATATTAGAATGTGCCTTCGTGGACACCGGCTGCTTCAGAATCATCACCGGCGAGAGCCAGGACTAGCGCCAGGGAAGATCAGATCAAGACAGGCGAGGTGAGCCACAAAAGATGTGCCTCGCTCTGGGTGTTGGCTTTTAAAGGCGATTCCTCACACTCACTGTAACTGTACGTGTAAGACTGTAAATATAGTTAAAACTCAACGCACGTTTTTATATACTAGAGAGAGAGAGAGAGAGAGAGAGAGAGAGAGAGAGAGAGAGAGAGAGAGAGAGAGAGAGAGAGAGAGAGAGAGAGAGAGAGAGAGAGAGAGAGAGAGAGAGAGAGAGAGAGAGAGAGAGAGAGAGAGAGAGAGAGAGAGAGAGAGAGAGAAGACAGAAGTGAAGGCAATCCGCTCGGCCATATCTACATCACTTCCAATTCACAACTTATGGTAAGGCCTTTTGTTACTTCACTAACTTCAATCAACTCTGAGGTGCAAGCAACTGTGACTCCAGCCCAGACAGCGAGGTAACAGTGTGAGCCTGAATACCATTAACAAACAATACACGTGTTACCCTAAACAGACACAAACTATATATAGCTATCTACCAAACGTCTAACATAAACGGTAACACTCTCTCAGCGTTATAGCCACTACCACAGAACGCTCTCTTCCCCCTCCTCCCCTATCTACTCCTCTCCCACTACACACGCCCTCCCCTTCAATAATCCCCTCTTCCCTTCATCCCCCTTTATCGCTGGACGCCTCCCCACATCCCTCATCCTCCCCATATCCGCCAACCCATTCATCGCTGATTGTTCCGCCCCATTCAACCAGTCTCTCTCCATCTCTCTCTCTCTCTCTCTCTCTCTCTGCCATCCCTTCCTTCCCTTCCTCTCCCATGTATTCATTCTTACTTCCATTACCCACTTTTTATCTTCCTCCTCCTCCTCCTAGAGGTAAAGAATTCCAAACATTAACGACTCTTGAATCGAGTCGTAATTTTTTGGACTTCTTTACCCTGTGATGTCGTTGATAGTACAACAGTTACTGCCTTCAAAACTAGATTAGACAAGCATTTTTAATCGAACCAGCAACTAATATGTTACTCATTATCGTAATGGCGTTAAGTTCTCTCGAATACTGGTGTCCTTGTCCGTTTTTTTCACCGTTAGTGGTAGCAGTAATGGTAATTCTTTCCTCTTTCCTACAT
This sequence comes from Eriocheir sinensis, assembly GCF_024679095.1. Classification (NCBI taxonomy): domain Eukaryota; kingdom Metazoa; phylum Arthropoda; class Malacostraca; order Decapoda; family Varunidae; genus Eriocheir; species Eriocheir sinensis. Next base: position 11,988,803 of record NC_066511.1, read on the forward strand.
AATTTCCATGCAGTTTTTCCATGCTGCATGGTTCTTTTTCCTTTCCTGCCAGCTTTGGATGGAGGGATAGGGGGGTGGGGGAGGAGCCTTCGCCTTTGCTGTCCTTCATCTTCCACCTTTGATTAGATAGTTAGTGTAGCTTGTCACAAACAACCTCGTAAGAACCATCAGGTCTGCTGTTGTTTGTGCTTCCTTTGTGTTTCTTTATGTTCCTCCTCCTCCTCCTCTTCCTCTGTTCATCACTCCATCGCTTTCTCTGTCTCTCTGCCGTTTGCTTCAACCTATTTTTTTCTCTCTCTCATACGAAGGCGAAAAATAAAGAAAAAAAAATAGACTAAAAAAATGAGTGTGGCTGGAAACGTACACACACACACACACACACACACACACAGGCTCATTTTTATCTTGCATTTTTAAAGAATTTTTGGATAGCGAATACTAGACAGCCACTTTTTTTGAGAGAGAGAGAGAGAGAGAGAGAGAGAGAGAGAGAGAGAGAGAGAATTACATAGAATTACATGGAAAATCAGACCACACAGACCCCATGGTCCAGACTAGGTGGTCTGTCCTTAAACCTAAGTGAATCTACACTAATCAGATGGCTCCAAAACGTTGCTTTTCTACTCTAGTTAATATTAAGTTCATGGAAGTGACGGTCGAGCTTGTTTTTAAAGGAGTCAATCGTGTTACACTGGATCACTGACGGTGGGAGCTTATTCCATTCTCGCACTACAACGTTGGTGAAGAAAAATTTGGTGCAGTCTGAATTTACTTGTCTACATTTGAGTTTTATGCCATTGTTCCTCGTTCGCAAAGTGTCATCTATCATAAACAATTTTGTTCTGTCTACATTCATGAAACCATTAAGTATTTTAAAACATTCGATCAGTTTTCCTCGGAGGCAACGTTTCTCAAGAGAGAACATGTTAAAGGTGGAAAACCTTTCTTCGTAGGATTTGTTGCGCAAGGAAGGGATCATTTTTGTTGCCCGACGCTGAACACCTTCTAATTTAGCAATCTCCTTTGCATGGTGAGGAGACCAAAACTGTACCGCATATTCCAAGTGGGGTCTGACTAAACTATTGTAGTGTGGAAGTATTACATCTTTATTCTTGAATAAAAAGTTTCTTTTAATGAAGCCCAACATTCTGTTCGCTTTATTTGCTGCATCGATGTATTGATGTGAGAATCTGAGGTTTGACGCGATTTTGACCCCCAGGTCCTTAACACATGGAACGCTTGTGAGTTTAACGCCGCGCATTTCGTATTCGAACTTCTTATTTCTTGTTCCAACTTGAAGGACCTGGCACTTGTCTACGTTAAAGGGGATCTCCCATTTATCCGACCAAGATGAAATTTTGTGCAAATCCTCTTGGAGGCCTTGCCTGTCTTCGTCAGTGAGAACCGAGTTACCAATCTTTGTGTCGTCTGCAAATTTACTAATGCGATTATTGAGTCCAACATCCATGTCGTTGATGTAAACAATGAAGAGCACTGGGCCAAGAACCGAGCCCTGAGGGACGCCGCGTGACCGGCGCCCACTGAGTTAAATCCGTTAATCACCACTCTTTGTTGTCTGTTGCTCAACCAATTCGCGATCCATTGGTTTACTTGACCATCAATACCTATTTGCTTTAATTTATAAAGTAATTTATGATGTGGGACTTTATCAAACGCTTTCTGGAAATCAAGATAGACTACGTCCAATGATTTGGTTACGTCACAAACTGAGAAGAGGTCGTTATAAAAGGTCAATAGCTTTGATAGGCAGGATCTTTTGTTACGGAAGCCATGTTGTGAATCCCCAATTAATGAGTGGCTTTCGAGGAAACTCACAAATTTGTCTCTAATTATGCTCTCAAGTATCTTACCTACAATTGAAGTTAGACTAATGGGTTGGTAGTTACCTGGTATTTTTTTGTCTCCTTTCTTAAAAATCGGTGTCACGTTAGCCTTTTTCCAATCCGAAGGGACGATGCCTTGTCGCAAGGACATACTGAATACGGTTGTGAGGGAGGAGAGTATTTCGCTCTTTGTTTCTTTAAGCAGTATAGGATATACTTTATAGGGTCCGGGACTTTTATTTGTTTTAAGTGAATGGAGAGGTTTAAGGACTTCATCGGTTGTTATTTCAAAATTAGGCAATGCATGCTCGAGATTTACATTAGTACTGGTGTTGGCGGTAGCGGGAGGAAGACTGTAAGTATTAAACACCGAGGAAAAGTAATTGTTTGAGAGGTTTGGAATGTGTTGGCTGTCAGTCACTAGTGCACCGTCGCTGTTTGTTAAAGGTCCAATTCCACTTCTGATCGCCTTTCTGTTGTTTATGTAACTGAAGAAAGATTTCGGATTATTTTTACAGTTGGCTGCAATATTTTCTTCGTATCTACGCTTTGGCTGACATACAAATCTTTTTACTCGTCGCCTGGCATCAGAGAGAGAGAGAGAGAGAGAGAGAGAGAGAGAGAGCGAGAGAGAGAGAGAGAGAGAGAGAGAGAGAGAGAGAGGAGAGAGAGAGAGAGAGAGAGAGAGAGAGAGAGAGAGAGAGAGAGAGAGAGAGAGAGAGAGAGAGAGAGAGAGAGAGAGAGAGAGAGCGAGAGAGAGAGAGAGAGAGAGAGAGAGAGAGAGAGAGAGAGAGAGCGAGAGAGAGAGAGAGATAGAGAGAGAGAGAGAGAGAGAGAGAGAGAGAGAGAGAGAGAGAGAGAGAGAGAGAGAGAGAGAGAGAGAGAGAGAGGCATAAATAATCAATCTGGTTACAAGGACGAATCAATAGAAGATGAGAGAACGAGGAAATGAATTTACGCCATCTCTCTCTCTCTCTCTCTCTCTCTCTCTAAAAAAAAAAAAATCAGACAATTCATACTAAAGATTGCGTTAGGAAGAGAAGAAGAAGGAGGAGGAGAATGAGAAAAAGAAAAGAAGGAAGAAATGAAGGAATGAAGGAAGGAAAGAAGGAAGGAAGGAAGGAAGAGAAAAAAGAAGGAAGGGAGGAAGGAAGGGAGGTAGGAAGGGAGGTAGAGAGAAGAAGAGGTAAAGAGGAAGCAAATGGGGTAGAAGGATAAATGGATAAAACAGGAAATGAGACAATCAAGAGTAAACATTTAAACTAGAGGAAGACTGAGAATGAAGATATCTATCGAACATACTACTACTACTACTACTACTACTACTGCTGCTACTACTACTACTACTACTACTACTACTACTACTACTACTACTACTACTACTACTACTACTATTACTACTACTATTACCACTACTACTACTACTACAATAAATAATAAATAAATAACATGAGGTGAAATATTATAGTCTTTTTAATTATGCGAAGGTGATTATACTTTGATTCTTCCATGACGAGCCTGAATACATCAACACACACACACACACACACACACACACACACACACACGGTAGAATAATTACCATGATTTATGCATTAAGGTTCTATTTGCTTACCTGTCCATCTCTGAACTAATTTTTATGTCTGTTTACCTGCCTATTTGTCTGTCTGTCTATCTGTCTGCCTGTCTATCAACCTATTTCCTCTATTTTCATTTATCAACACATTTTCATTATCATTTTTCCTTTTCATTATTTTTTTTCACTTCATTCTAACACATTATTCAAAACACATTTAAACCTTCCACAATAATTTCGACACCTGTGAGACGTGCGGGGAAGAAGGAGGAGGAGGTAGAGGAGCAGGAGCAGGAGGAGTAGGAAGGAATGCGGTAGAGAAAAGGTTGAAGAGAGTGATGGGAGAGTAGCCAAGTCCGTTTTCCTATTTTACCGAGAGGTTTGAAATCCAGGGTGAGGGGAAGAGGATGAGGGGAAGGGGGGGATGAGGATGAGGAGGAGGATGAGGAGAAAGGAGAAGAAGGTAAGGGAAAAAGAACATGAAACTGAGGGAAAGAGAAGAAGGGAATGAGGAGAGGGGAATGAGACTAGGGGAAAGAATGGGAAGGAAAAGGGAGGGGGAGGAAGTGGGGTTGGAAACGAGGGGAGGGGAAGAGGGGAGGTGGAAGAAAAGAAGAGGAAGAGAGAAAGGAAAAAAAGGACATGATGTTAAGGTGAAGAAGAGAGGAAATGAGAATACGAGAGTAGGAGGAAAGGGAAAGTAGGAAAGGGGAGGGGAATGCGGAGGGGAAGGAAGGGGAGGGGGGAAAGGGTTGGTTGTCATAAATTGTGCGTTTGTGTGGCCATCCTGTAAAATGGAAACAGCGGAGTATTTGTGTCGAAGCGAAATCGAGAGATGAGGAGAGAGAGAGAGAGAGAGAGAGAGAGAGAGAGAGAGAGAGAGAGAGAGAGAGTGTATGAGGTGAGGCGTAAATCCCGGCATGAATGGAACTCTCTCTATCTCTCGCCACCATAACCACCATAAAACCACTACCTTATTTTAATACACATTCAACTACTAAAGTATCTCTATGCAGCCAACCACACTCAACCAGCTACGTTACCCACACAACAACCACCCTCACCACCACACCCATAACCACCTCAAAACCACTACCACTACCACATTCAGACTAGCAACCTAACCTAATCCTAACTTAACCTGACCTAACTTGACCTAACTCCCTTCCCCCCAACCGAAGAATCAAGGCATCACCCAAGCCAGTAACTAAAACCACTAACTAACTTACTAACTAACCGAAAGACCAATACTGCCTCACACTATCACTATGACTACCAACATTACTAACTATCTATCTAACCGCAAACCCACCACTGACTGCCTCCCACCACCACCACCACCACCACGCCCACCATCACCTTCCAAGCAGTACTATACGTAGTCTACCCAAACCCCCAACGGCTCTTAATAGGCTTCCACCGCCGAGTTATTCTGTGAGAACGGCATCAATTTGGTCAGGAAATGAGGGTAGTCAGCAGCGAACTCAGCATCTCCCTGAAACTAGCGACTCCATTAGCAGGCGGGTGTCGGGGGGTGGCTGAGGACAGAGAAGGGGAAGGGAGGGAAGGAAGGGAGGGACAAGAGTAGGGAAATGAGGGCAGAAGGGAGGGGAGAGAAGATACAAGGAAGGGAGGGACTGTACCAGAATTGGGGTTTGAAGGAGGAAGAGGAGAGAAAGAGGAGGTGGAGGAAAGAGAGGAGAGAGAAGGGAAAAACGGAGGGGAGGAGGAAAGAGAAAATTGGTATAGTGAGTCTGTAAATATTCTGCAAGTTAATCAGGTATTCATTACGTTACTAAGGTAGAAAAAAACAACTCTACACGGCAAAACAAATCTCTCTCTCTCTCTCTCTCTCTCTCTCTCTCTCTCTCTCTCTTTTTCCTCCCTTTCCTCTCCTTCTCCTCCTCCTCCTCTTTTGATAACGCACTCCCCCTGATCTTTCTCTTCCACTCCTTTTGCTCTCTCTCCCTCCTCATCTTTCTCTCCTTTCCTCCTCCTCCTCCTTCTCCTCATCTGTCTGGTTCTGCTCTAATATAACTGACTACCTAGCTACCTAAACTAACTAACTAAATACATAAAAAGATATAAACAAATACTAAACCTTCACATCATCTACCAACCATTCATTACAACAACAACAAAAAACAACAACACAAGAGGCAAGACGCGAGTAGGTAGTATGAATTTCCAGGTTCAATAATGACACCCAAGAGAGAAAGAGAAAGGGAGAGGATCGGAGTGGGAGAGAGGGGAGAGGGACCTGAAAACTAATGGACCTCTCACCTCATATCGGAAAGGCAAAAGTAACGTCGTAATTGCCGTGACAAAGATGCAAATGATGACGCGTTGTGTGTTTTCTCTCTTCCGTTCCACGAGCACTCAAGATGAAGGACAGGGCAGGGATGGGAAGAGAAGGGAAAGGTAGGGAAGAGCTGGGAAGAACTGGGAAGGGCTGAGAAGGACAGGGAAGGGCAGGAAAGGGAAGGGAATGGAAGGGCAGGGAAGAGAAGAGAAGGGAAGGGAAGGGAAGGCAAGAGGGCGACCACGGAGGCTTTCATCTCGAGGCACATCACGCGGCCTTTTGATCCCACCTTGATAAACAGCGTCATTATGAACTGCTGAAGGCCGCAAAAATTATGTTCCGAAACAGCACAGTGACAGAGAGAGAAGGAGAGGGGGGAGGGGAGAGAGAGAGAGAGAGAGAGAGAGAGAGAGAGAGAGAGAGAGAGAGAGAGAGAGAGAGTGAGTGTAGCAGACTGGCATATAGACAAAAGAAAGATTAATTGCAAGCAACTTAAAAAAAAGGCTGGAAAATTACTCCTTTCTGTGGTAATATACATTATCTCTCTCTCTCTCTCTATCTAACTATCTAACTCTCTATATTCTTTTCGTGGTAATATACATTTATCTATCTATCTATCAATTTACTAATTTCTCTTTATCTCAATCTATCTGTCTTAATTTTTCCGTCAATCTACCTATTTATCTATCTCTCTACTTATCTATAACCCTCTCTTTCTGTCTATCTATCTAGCTACCTATCTAAACAGACCAAACCTTCCCCAGCCACACCTGCAACCCAGTCCAACCAACACCTGAGTCACGGCGTACCTTCCTCGGCTTGGCTCTGTCGCGATGGCTGAGAGACGTCCTCGCCACACACCTGCTTCCGATACCTGCCATTCCTTGTTTCTCGGTGCGCACCTTCACCTCGTTCAGCGCTAGAAGGTGTGGGAGGCGGTGTGGGCGAGGGGTGTGGGTGAGGAGGCGTGGGGGAGGGTGTGTGAGTACGATTATTGCTTCTTCTTCGACGGGCGGGATGTGTGTGTGTGTGGTGTTGTGTAGGGTTGGTTGCTACGGGCGACGGTATTGTTTGCACCCTCGTTTTGTACTGGCTAACAAACACTTCTCGAGGCTTTCCAATCAGAGGAAGATGGAATAAATGTCCCGTTTTGGTCCATAAGATGACGGGAGTTTCTTTTTTTATTATTATCATTTCTATCTTTCTATCGTCTGTACGGGCTAACAAATACTTCCTGAGGCTTTCCAATCAGAGGAAGATGGAATAAATGTCCCGTTTCGGTCTGTAAAATGAATGGAGTTTCTATATTCCTAAGATTATTATTTCTTATTAAACATCTATCGTTTCTACGGGCTAACAAATACTTCTTGAGGCTCTCCAATCAGCGGAAGATGGAAAATATGTCCTTAGAGTATATAATGGGAGTGTAAGGAGCCCCAGTTAGCCAGTCAGTCGGTGTACGCATGGAAGCTCTCGAGAACCAGTACTGACAATCTTCCCGGCTATAAGAGTGGAGAGTTTGTTCCATTATCCCCTGTTTCGTACTTTCTACCTCATGTATATACTTATGTTCTATTCTCCTCCCCCTCCTCCTTCTCCTCTTCCCTTCCCTCGACCTCCTCCTTCTTCTTGTTCTTGTTTTTGTTCTTCTTCCTCTTTTTTCCCCCTTCTTTTCGTCCTCCTCCTTATCATTCTTGTCGTTATTTTTGTTCTACAGCTTGTTATTTTTCTTGCTCTTGTTCTTCTCCTCCTCCTCCTCCTCCCTACCTGCGTAAGTGGTAAAGTGCGTGTCGGGAAATTATGAAGAGACAAACAAACAAAGGAAAAACAATAATAACAACAACGACTAAAGAAAACTATGACCAATGCGCTCACCGACGACGACGAAAAAAGAAAAAAAATCAACAAGTAAAACAAGAAAAGAAAAAAGAGGAAAGTTTGAAGGGAACGAAGTAACTCCCAAGTCCTAATGAAGATAATAACCAGAGAGAGAGAGAGAGAGAGAGAGAGAGAGAGAGAGAGAGAGAGAGAGAGAGAGAGAGAGAGAGAGAGAGAGAGAGAGAGAGAGAGAGAGAGAGAGAGAGAGAAGTGAAGGAAAGAGAGGAGGAAATGAAGGAGGAAAGATGGCGGGCGAGGAGGAAAGGATGAGAAGAAAGATACGAAGGAGATGAACGAGAGAGAGAAAGAGAGAACAGAAGTACCATGAAAAATAACACGAGGAGACAGAAATTAAGTGAAGGAGGAGGAGGAGGAGGAGGAGGAGGAGGAGGAGGAGGAGGAAGAGGAGGAAATGAAGGAGGAAAAGACGGCGGGCGCGGGCGAGGAGAAGGAGGAGGAGGAGGAGGAAGAATAAGACGACAGAAAAGGAGAGAGAACGAATAAAAGAGGCGAAAATAATAAATATCAAAAGGAGCGGAAAGAAAAAAAGAAGAACGAGTGAAAGAGTGCAGAAAACATGGGTCGGGAAGAGCGCGAAAGGTAATAATGATCAAAGGTTAATAAAACTCACTTGATGGAGTCCTCGGCCGTAAAGGGAGAGGAAACGAAGCCCGGGTCATGGCGCGCGAGATATGACGAGGCACGGTGCGAGGAGCGGCGGCGATAAAACATAATAATAATAAACGCTTATACACGGCGATCACTCTGAAGGAAAGTCTGTGACGTGGGAGAGGGAGGAGGCTTCGGCTGTCACGCTGGCACAAGTAGATAAACAATAGGTAGACAGATGATAAACATGCATTAAATACCTAATAAAAGACTATAGTAAAACATAAATAAAAGATGATAACCCCAATGACAATCTTGTGACCACCAAGTTACTGTAGATAAAAGAAACTCGAATACTTTAGAAATCATACTATGCAGACGATACTCAATAAAATCTAATAATATATCAATATAAATCTAGAATTTAAATATACCAAAGAATATAAGAAGCCTGCAAGGAAAAAATATTACAATCAGTATAATGTTGACTACCAGAAACATAAGGAAAAAGGAAATTAAAGGCGATTACGGGACGACAGTCACACTACAGGTACAGGTATAGAAAGAGACCTGAAACATACACGAGGACAACATTCAGATTATCATTGCATCATAAAAACACGAAGCGATAATCCCCTTAACGAGCCATCCTCCAGTGTAGCCTGAAGATCTCTAGATAGGGAAGGGCTGGCGGGGACATGTAGCCTAGAAGGAGAGGATAAAAGTCACCCCGTTGGAGGGGATGAAACACAAGCCATTAACAAGATCAAGGAGTGAGTTTAGGAAAGAGAGTGTCACGGCTTAGGCATTAGTAAGACTTGGCTGCGTCCTGCCCGGCAAACCAAACCCATAAACATAATTATTTACTTGTAGAATGCATTGATAAGAACATAAGAACGTAGCGAGTCTGCAAGAGGCCGGTTGGCCTATACAAGGCAGCTCATGTAAGCCTAACGCCACCTAACCTCACTATCCATGAACTTATCCAACCTCTTCTTGAATGTATCTATGGTACTGGCACCCACGACATGACTGCCAAGCCTGTTCCACTCATCCACCACCCTATTGGTAAACCAATTCTTGCCTATGTCTTTGTTGAATCTGAATTTATCTAGCTTAAAACTGTTACTACGTGTCCTGCCTGGCTCTTTTGCAACCAAAACACTATTAACATCCCCTTTATTAAGCCAAAACTTAACAAACATACCCTAACAAAGCCAAAACGAACACTATAGGTCTTGACTCAAAAAAATCATATATGCTTGAACACTATAGGTCTTGATTAAAAAAAATCATATATGCTTCCTTATTAATGAGACTTTCTATACAACAAAGTGAGGTCATTCTTTGTTGATTTATACTATAAGGTATTGGCTGTCATGGGTATGAAGATACCCTAAACTTAAGCTAACATAACCTAACAAAAACAAAACAAACACAATCATTATTGACTACTAAATTGAAATATGCTTCACTACTAATGAGACTTTCTATACGACAAGTTGAGGTCATTCTTTGTTGATTTATACCATAAGGTGCTGGCTATCATGTGTTTGAAGATACACTAAACTTAGCCTAACATATCCTAACAAAAACAAAACAAACACTATAGGTCTTGACTCAGAAAATTCATATATGCTTCCTTACTAATGAGACTTTCTGTACAACAAAGTAAGAAACGAATACATATTACCACCTTATGATTGCTAGGTCCAATAAGCTAAACCGATATAATAAGATTCTCACATTTCACAAGATAAGTCGCGGAAGAAAAAGTATTTGCTTCGCGTGACATGTTACCGATATATATATATATATATATATATATATATATATATATATATATATATATATATATATATATATATATATATATATATATATATTTTTTTTTTTTTTCATTAATTTTGACTCGTTGCTCGACACTGCACCGCCTACCCCGCCTGGCCTCGCACGACATGCCACGGAAAATTAAATCTCGCCAATTACATGTAAATGAGACTTGCCAAAATTTCACTCATAGACGTAGCTCGGTATTTATAATTATTGTAAATATTTATAATCAGGGTGCGATAAGGAAGATGAGAGTGAAAATATTACCAAGTAGATAGATAGATAGATATGGATAAATAATGGAAGGTAGTTAGATACAGAGATAATGACATATAGATAGATAAATAACGATAAATAGATAGATAGATAGAGAGAGAGAGAGAGAGAGAGAGAGAGAGAGAGAGAGAGAGAGAGAGAGAGAGAGAGAGAGAGAGAGAGAGAGAGAGAGAGAGAGAGAGAGAGAGAGAGAGAAAGCGCCAGGTCACAATGGCACACAGACAACAGAACAAACAGGGACCTAAAAATATCATCGCACGAAATGGAAGAAAAATCTAAAAATGAAAAACACTAGTTATTAACGTTTCTTTTTTTTTTTTTGTCTTTTTTTTTTTAGTTTCCTTGGGCGCCTCAGTTTTGGCCGGATTTAATAAGATTTTCCTTCCCTCGTTTGCAGTGGTGACCGAGACTCGTGATGTTATTTATTATTTTTAGGCAATTTCAACTCAGATTTTTCTCCACGAAGGAAGGGGCGATATTATTTTGCTCTTTGTCAGTTTAACGTATTTACCTAACCTACTTATCGTTCATCTAATTATTTATCTAACACATCTTTTTTTAATGCAATCTCAACTTCAGTCAATTTCATGTAACGTGCGCAAAGTTCATCTGTTTACTTATATATTTAATACGTCTAATACGAAGGAAAGGACGATATATATTTTGCTTCTTGTCAGTTTAACGTATCTACCTAATCTATGCTTATCGACACTGTTATCATTCATCTAAATATTTATATCACACGTTTCCAATTTATACAATCTCAAATCCTGTCAGTTTCATGCAACGTACGGAAAGCTTATCTAATAGGTTTTCTTGGATATATTTACAATGTTTCATCTGTTTAGTATACCCGTTGCTAAGTCAATGGATCCTCCCAGGCAGCACTCACTACTACCACCTCGCCTCCCTCGCCCTTCCCCTGGCTGGAGGCCCTGACAGCGGCCCTACATCACTCGCCGTACCCTTCCTTCTTCAAAACCAGGTGTGATATATGTCTTAACTTTCCCTTACATGACCCAGATATGTTCCCCGTACTGGTGGCGGCAAGGCTGTCTTATAGCCCCAAAAGTGTGGTGGTCACAATTTTAGGAGATTTTTGTTGCTTGTTTTTGTTTTTCCTCAAATTATTATGGCCCTCAAAACTGTGGTGGCCGCAATTTTAGGAGAATCTTGTTGTTTGTTTCTGTTTTCCTGATGTTTTCATGACCCCAAAAGTGTGGTGGTCACAATTTCAGGAGACTTGTTTTTTTCCGTTTTTCAAAAAATATGTTCGCTAATTCCGATGTACCACTTCCAAACAGAAAAGAAAACACTGAAAACCTGAACTGAAACATGAAAATCAACTTATCTTGATTTATAGAAGGCTAATCTTTAATTTGGAAGTTCATTTTATAACCAGATCATTTTCTAGATTACTCTTTTCACTGCCGTCATATGAACAAAACAAAACAAACTCGTGTACTCTTTCAACCATCAAACCAATCCCTGAGTAAAGAGAAAGAGAGAGAGAGAGAGAGGGAGAGAGGCAGGATTCAGGGTTCTTTCTCCTCCACGTCTCTTCGCCCACAATCCACTGCTTTGGCTGCATGATGGTTTTCCCCTGCTCCCTCTCATCCAATAATCATCTGTGGTCTCTTCTGTTCTCCGATCTGTTCCCTCTTCGCCGGCGGCTTAAACCGGCTCGTGAGTCCCTTACTTCTCCTTCCCACTAAGTTTCCTGCGTGTTCTTGTTCCCTTCGTATACAGGAGTGTGAGGAGACGTAGCGTGTGTTTCCGTTAGTTTTCGCTCATACAAGAAGTCATCACGAGGAAGGCGAGTATGGATAGTATTATTGGTCTGCTTGAAGCTCAGGGGATCACGGCCACTACGGCGACAGGCAAAGCTATTAGTGAACGAATGTGGTTTTGCATGTTAACTTGGAATCGAAAATGACACCACGAATCGTCACCTCATTCTGAAAGCGAGCAAGGACAGTCTTCTTGGTCTGCGTAAGGCTTAGGGGATCACGGCCACTACAGCGACAAACAAAACCCATTAGAGAACTTGGAATCGGAAATGACAACTAGAATCGTAACCTCTTTGAGAAGGCGAGCAGGAACAGTCTTCTAGGTGCGTGAGGCTCAGGGGATCATGGCCTCTACAGCAACACGCAGGCAAAAGCTATTAGAGAACGAATGTGATGTTTTAATGTTAACATAAAATTGGAAATGACACCAGGATTCGTCACCTCCTAGGATACATTCATTGCTAAACAATCTATAAATCATTTCCCTTTAACACATATTTGAGAACGAGGCAAACTGTTAACATGCTTTTAATTTTTCTTGTATTCATTTGCTTTCCAAACTACCCTCCTACGGTTTCTATCCTTCTCTCTGTACTTTCATCTCCAGTTTCCTTTCTAGCCGATTTATCCCTGGTGTGGTTGACGGCCACTGTCCTTCCCTTAAACCTATCAACAGTGGTGTCCCGCCCTCTCCACCCGAAATTGACCTCTCTTTTGGCCACTCTTTGCCACTCTTTTTATTATACATAGGAGCAGCGATTAGCGGGATCCTCTTTCCTCACTTGCTTCTTCCTGCCCTCGAGCTGTTTCCTTTACTGAAAAAAAAAAAAAAATCTCCCTCCTTTCCACTTTTGACACCAGGTAGAAACTGCACACGTGTCTCTCTTTTCAATGATTCAAAGGACAGATTTCCGCAAACCAGGTGGAGGGAATAATGGACAGCAAAGTAACATCATTTACATATCACAACAGATTATTTCCCGTCCTTTGTCCTTTGTGATGTAAATGACCATTCCTATCACGGATAACACCTTCACATTATCTCATTAGATCACAGAATCAACGATAAACTCTTTTTTTGTGTTAAGTATAATGGATAGTCAATCGCATTATCAGGGGTACTACATAACAAAGCAGGGATCATGATACCGTTGAAACACATTATATATATTTTTTTTTAATGAACGGGAGAGCGGAAGCTAACTAATGATTAAACTATATTTCGACGAGGCAAGACACAAAACTGCTCTGATACTCTCTTAACCATAGCCAAATATAACATTCACACTCGGTTACAATCATAAACCTACTAAGTTCGTATATGCTTTGTCCTCAAGAACGACGCTGTACTTAATTTGTTCCTTAATCTCATGTGTTTCAGAATCGCCTCAACCTAACGTAACCATGAGTTCTACAGTCGCCATAATAGTAATCTATTCAAAAAGATCTTGAATGAAAAAGATAACTATCAGAAAGATGATGATATATCTTCTAAGCATTTTTAAGTTTTCCTTCGTTTTGAGATTGAAAGTATATAAATAACCTCCCTCATATAGCGACGCCCACAACCCAAAACTATGTATCTTTTAACCAGGTCCGTCGGGGAGCCTGGAGCACCTGAGGGCCTGAATAGCACTTCCTTCCTCTCCTTCCAGGTGTTTGCTCAGCGGTCGATGATGGGCCGCGCCGCAGCTCAGGCGTGGGGCGCGTCTACCCATGAAACGCTCCTTCATCTGGAGAAGAAGAAATTTCCAGGAAGCAGTTGAAAACGGCGGAGGCTTCTTCGGCGAGGCGTCACCTGCGATTTAGAGCCAAAAGGAGAGTGTGTGGCTCAGCCTCGTCGTGGGGGTTCATCGCAACGCTCCTCCTACCCAAAACCATGAAAGAAAAGTGTGTTCTACGTGCATTGAACCACTTTAAAGATGGTCTGCCAACCCACACGACAGTCTACCCTGGCTGTATCGTTACTTGTCTCTACTTATTTACTTCTGTTCGTGTTTACTCTTCAATGTTAACCTATACGCGGAATCAACAACATCTATTTGCAAAAAGAATCCAAAATCTGTTCACGCTCCAGCGGACAAATCCGCCGAACAACTGCACAGGGACTCGAAGTGATCTCGGGATACACTTCGCTGTCATGCAATAAAACAACGCGTCGACACAATAGTCACCGGAGGAGTCCGGCGCCGGATTGGAAGGAGGCGACGAGGCGAGGCGAGACGAGGCGGGGAGAACCGAGGCCGACTGGCAGGGTGGTGTGGCGGGGTGGTTTGGCGGAGATGGGACGGGAAAGAAAGGGAAATGGGAGAGAGGAGCGAAGATAGGAGTGGATGGGAAGGGAATGGAAGGAACTACAAGAGAGGGAGAGAGAATAAGGGAGAACAGAGGGAACGGATGGGAAAGGAAAGGAGCTACAAGAAAAAGAAAGAGAGGGAGAGGAGACCAGTCGCAATTATGTATACTTCGCCTCACAGGTTCGTAGTCGGTCTTCCGCTCGATCCCGCTAACATATTAAGGCCGGAGCTCGTCGTCAACAGGGGAGAAAGGCGGGAGGGAGGGCGGGAAGGCGAGCGGGAGGGAGGTTGAGAATGTGAGTTACTATCGGGGATGTTGTTGACTCCGGGGACGACTGGGAAGAGAAGAGGAGGAGGAGGAGGAGGAGGAGGAGGGGGTCAGGTAGCTTATGTGTGTGTGTTGTATTGCGTTGTGTTGAGCTGTGCTGAGCTTCGAGCTTCCAGCTTACATTAAAAAAGACGCCATAGTATGAAAAAATATAGCGGACACTTTATTGGAATATTTTTTGTCTGGCAAGAGCCTATTTAGGAAAGGACTTCAAATTCACCAAAACGCTTAAACAGAGTCTTTCTAATGCTGACTGCTCTTCTGAACTTTCTAACTGCATGCCTCCCCTCCTCCCGCGGCCCCGCTGCACTCGACTTTCTTAGCTCATCCCTATATTGTCCAAACCCCTTATGCAAGAGTTAACCAGCATCTTCATTCTTTCATCCCTTACACTGGTAAACTCTGGAACAGTCTTCCTTTGACTCTACTTCCTCCTGTCAACGACTTGAACTCTTTCAAAAAGTGTGTATCAGGACACCTCTCCACCCGAAATTGACCTCTCTTTAGGCCACTTTTCACTTTTGTCTTCGTAGGAACAGCGGCTAGCGGGCTTTTTTTTACACCTTCTTTTTGTTCCCCTTGTGCTATATATATATATATATATATATATATATATATATATATATATATATATATATATATATATATATATATATATATATATATATATATATATATATAAGAACACCATCCACCACCTACACAGTCCTTTCTAATTTATTTATTTATTTATTTATTTTTTACGTTGTTGCGCGAACCCGCGTCGTCCATCACGCGACGAATGTGGGTCCAGTACGCTATCACTTCGGCCACCGCCTACAGAGACATACGTAAGGACAAGAGCCTGTTTACGAAAGGACCTCAACTAACCTGGACACCTACCCATGCAGATTCCTTCTAATATAATTATACAAGGACACCACCCACACCGCCCTTCCTAATGTACAGAGACGTGCGTTTTCCTCCTCTGTGAGACAACACTTCCCCATTCCCGGCAATGTTTTCGTTCTAGCAGTTTAATTACCGTTGCCGCCTCTCAATAGCCTCTCCCGTCCTTATCCCCTCAGCCCGCCGCCTCCTCTTCCACCAAGCCCTCTCGCCATTTACTTACCCTTCTCTCCGCCACAAATCTCTCTCTCTCTCTCTCTCTTTTTCTTTCAATCTTTCTTTTTTACTTTTTCTCCTTTTCCTCTTTCTATCTTTCTTTCCTTCTTTCTTTCTCTTTTTTTCTTTCTTTCCCGTTTTCTTTCTTTCTTTACTTCTCTCTCTCTCTCTCTCTCTCCTCTGCCGCATAGTCTTTCCTTTCCTCCTCTATCTATCTATCTATCTATCTATCTATCTATCAATCTATCCATCTATCTATCTATCTACCTATCTCTCTCTCTCTCCTCTGCTGCATCGTCTTTCCTTTCCTTCCATCATTATCTTCGTCGCTGGCCATTCGTCTCCTCTGGCTTGACTCCGCCGTTGCTGGCCCGATCATCTTCTTCACATCATCGCCTTCATCAGTGCGTATCGATCCTGCCAAGCGTCTACCTGGTTCATCCGAGCTGCTCACCCTCATTAATCTTCCTCGACGCTCCTCCCCCGCGCCCCTCACCTTCATCCACCCCATGATCCATCCCCATCCTTGGCTCCAGCTCCGGTTCCTTCCTTCCCTCCCTTCCCTTCCTCCACCCGAAACATGGTCATCAAGCCTCCTCTTCTCCTCCTCCTCCTCCTCCTCCCTCCCCACCGTCACCTCCTTCCTCTTCATCTTTCGGCCTTTAGTAAAATTCCCCTACGCTGGCTATAGTCTTCAGGGACCTCCTCTTCCGCCTCCTCCGCGTTGCTTAGCTCTTCATGTTTTAAGGAATCTCAGGGCCTCCTCGTCTCCCTCCTGTTTAGCTTTCTACCGTTTCCCTGTGCAAGATTTAGTGCTCCTGCCTTTCGTATGCACCAGGAAAAGGTTGCGTGGTTAATCATTCTTTGCACTAACACAACTTTGTATGTTTTTACCCTTTAGAGAGGCATTAACTGGGCTATTTATTTATTTATTTCGTCTGCAGTGTTCCTTCCTCTCGTATTCTCCCAGGAAAGGTCGTCTGATTCATAATGCTTAGCGCTAACACACCTTTGCAAGTCCTTACCCTTCAGAGCAGCGCTAACCAGACTCTTTTTTTTTCTTTTTTCTTTTCGTCCATTATAACTTTAAGTGATAAAGAGGAAATACTGTCTGCCCTATAGTACCTAGCGCTGTGCGGTGACTTAGTAAACATAATATTCCCCGTTAATATTCGCTTCTGTTCGCCTTGGTTCATTGGGCCTGTCATTACTTTTTACCCCTATGAGTTCAGATACATCCAACCTCGTAACATGCCTGACTTCCCTTATCATACGGCCATCTCCCGCGACACACAAGACCAAGTCACCGTAAACAACTGCTTTTGATCGCCTTGACTCAACGGGCCTTGCATTTTTTTCACCTCTGTAAGCTTAGCCGTGATCACCTCGCTGGCTGGCTGGCTGGCTGGCTGGCTGCTGGGCCCCGGCTTACATCACTCAGCAGATTAGCCTCCTCAGTGACTCGGAGCCGTCCTGGCCTTAACACCTGCCTGTAATTACGTTGGTTCTGCATGCAACGCGCCTTACACACACGGAGTTTTTTCCTTCCCTCGTCCTTTATAATTCAGAAATGAGGGACTGAACATTTGGTCCGTCTCCCTATGCCTCGCTGCCCTCTTTGCCCAGCTTACCCGGAGAGCGTGAAGCTAGCGCGTGGGCTTTGTGCGAGGAGGAGGAATAGGAGGAGGAGGAGGCAGAGGAGGAGCAGGAAGCAGAGGAGGCGGCCTGGAAAGAGAGATGAGGCTCGTAACTCGGCATACCTGTGTCGTAAACTCGCCAAAGCAGCCTCGCTCCCGTCACGGATTTGTCCAGTCATCACAACGAACACAGTCTTAAGTCTACTGGAAATATAATGACCTGACCTGCAGCGGATTGCGTTGCGTACGGTGGAGGAGGAGGAGGAGCAGGAAAACTCTGATGTACACGAAAGATGGATAGATAGATATATAGATAATTAGTTAAATAGACATATAGAGATATAGACAGATAGATGGACAGAGAAGGAGGCAGGCAAACAGAAACACACACAGAAAGACCGACACAAACACAGATAGATAAAAAGAAAAAACACGCAGAATGATACATCTATAAGTACGATGAGGAAGAAGAGAGGTGATGAAAAAAATATAGTGTTTTAGGAGAAGCCAGAAAGAAAGATAGAAGGGTGGAGGGAGGGAGAGCTTGAAAGGGAGTGAAAGGGGGAATAATTTAACTGCCTTTGTCTTAATGAAGAGGAGTCTTTGTGAAGTAGATGAATACCGCTGAGGACGGCGGTGGCGGAGGTTTTTGATGCAGTGTGAAATGCGGAACCCAATTAAATAAAAGAAAGCAAAAAAAAAAAAGTTGAAAAAAAGTTAGGATGATAAAGAAAATGATGATGCGAGAGAGGAAGCGTAAAGAGAAGGGAGGGAAGAAGGGAGGGAGGGAGAGGTTTAGAGAGAGAGGGGGAGTACGTGTGAGAGAGATAGGAGAGAAAGTGGTGGGGGGAGTTTAAGAGGGGAAAGATAAGAGGTGGAGCGAAGGATCAGAATGCATTAATGAGAGAGGTCAAGGGAGCGAAAAGGAGAGAGAGAGAGAGAGAGAGAGAGAGAGAGAGAGAGAGAGAGAGAGAGAGAGAGAGAGAGAGAGAGAGAGAGAGAGAGAGAGAGAGAGAGAGAGAGAGAGAGAGAGAGAGAGAGAGAGAGAGAGAGAGAGAGAGAACAACATAATACAACGCTCATCACTTCACTCCACGCCACGCATTTCGCTCTACTGACATCCTCGAACCAGGCGGCGTCAGATAACGAAGATGTATATTACAACGTTGTGTGTGTGTGTGTGTGTGTGTGTGTGTGTGTGTGTGTGTTTGCTGGACGTTCGCTACACACCATCAGTCTTTAGTACATACATCGTAAGCCTGCCCGGGACTGTAGCATGTCTAGTATTAACTTAACTATGGCACCTGAACCTGACCTGACATCTTGAGCTTGGCAGAGGGTTCCTCCTGTTACGTACACGCTTTAGTCCACACCACGTAACCTCCACGGTACTGTTGGTTTTACTAGAGTAACTAATATGCCTGAACTTGACCTGACATCTTGAGCTTGGTAGATGGACGCTCGCTTCTGTTACACACCATCACACTGTAGAACACACCTCACTGTCAATATGATAAAGCATAACTAAATAGGGGTAGAAGCAATAATAAATAAATAAAGGTTCGGTGGTGTGTCCTCCTCTGTATCAAAAGTAATAAAGCCCTAAAAACAACTAGTCACTATGGTTTCTTTTCACCAAGTTTTCCCTCGTCGTTCAGGTTCAGAAATAGTGCTCGCAAGAACAACACCGGTGGCTTTATTAATTCAATCAACTGTTTTACTACTTGTTTATTTATATTGCTAATACGTTCAATTTTTAAGCGTCTCTAAGGTTGTATCTCACACCTGTTTTCTAGTTTCGGAGGGCACGTGAGGGAACGGAGGGTAAGGAAAGAAGGAGGTAGGGAAGGAGGGAGGGAGGGAGGGAGGGCACGGGGTAGAGAGGAAGAGGTAGGGGCGGGTCACAGAGGAGGGGAATAGGAAGGAGTAGAGCAGAAAGAAGGGAGGGAATGATGGGGGGCACGGGACAGAGGTGATGAAGGTAGGAATAGGAATGAGATAGGGAGGGAAGGAGGGAGGGAATGGAACAGAGGTGAGGAGGTAGGGATAGAAAGGAGATAGGAAAGGAAGGAGGCCACGGGGCAGAGGAGGATCCGTAGGGTTGTACAGGGTCATGTCGGGACAGACCAGAGAGGAAGGAGTAGGAAGGAGGTAGGGAGGGCACAGGGCAGAGGTGGAGCAGTGGAGAGGTAGGTGGTGCGGGGCTGGGGGCAGGCAGGGGGCGGGTCGGGGGAAAGGGGGCAGGGAGGGGACGCGCGTAATGACGTCAGGTATTGAGCCGGTAAGCGCGGCGCTCGCCACCTCGCAACGACACTCGCCGCCGAGGGAATTTGAGCCCCGCGCCCCAAATCATCCAAGTTTCGTAATAAAAATGCAATCGTCGGGGCAAAATGAGACAGTCACGGATTCTATATCAAACTTCATTGGATACTTTCCGTGCGCATAAATACAGCGCTTTTTTGCTTCACCTCCGCGCGCACAAATAGAAATATAAAGAAAAAAGTATTAAATTACACAATATAGCGTTTGGTAGTTCGCACGCACTCACGCACGCACAAACACCCTCTCTCACACGCATATACATACAAACAAACACATGGGCACTCTCTCTCTCTCTCTCTCTCTCTCTCTCTCTCTCGCTCGCTCGCTCGTTCGCGCGCGCACACACACACCCACACACACACACACCCACACCCACACCCACACCCACACACACACACACAAACAAACAAACAAAGACGCACACAATGACAAACTTTTCTTTCTCTCGTTGAAGTACTTTTAAATCTCTCTCTCTCTCTCTCTCTCTCTCTCTCTCTCTCTCTCTCTCTCTCTCACACACACACACACACACACACACACACACACACACACACAAACACACACACACACACACATGCACACAATCACCCTCCCCACACACACACACACACACACAATCACCCCCCCCACACACACACATACACGCACACTATCCCCCCCCCCCCCCCGCACACACACAATGACAAACTTTTATCTCTCTCATACACACTCACACTCACCCACACCCACACCCACACATACACACAAACAAACAAAGACACACACAATGACAAACTTTTCTTTCTCTCGTTGAAGTACTTTTAAATCTCTCTCTCTCTCTCATCACAAGTAGGAGACGCGACAAAGAAAACACCAACACCAACACCACCAACAACAACAACGATAAAACATACTAAAGGGGACTGAGTTTACACTGCAGCACAAAGACACACATATATGCAACAAAAAAACTAATCGTGCCACCCGGAAATGCACAATAAAATCAGTTTCCCCACATATATTTCTTTTTACTTGGCGGACCCGTAACACAGAGAGAATTAATGGAAAGTGCCGGAGGAGGAAAGGGAGTTGGACGAAGGAAGGGATGAAGGGAGGGAGGAAGAAGGATGTAATTACAGCTAGCGAGGGAGGGAAATGGAGACAGAGCGTAATTAAGAGGCGTGAGAGGGAGAGAGTGAGAGAGAAAGAGAGAGAGAGAGAGAGAGAGAGAGAGAGCTGTAAAAATGAGTAAAAGCAAAGACTAGAAGCGAGGAAGGGAAGCCATAACCTCTGTGTGTGTGGAGGAGAGGGGGGGGGGGGGTGAGAGAGAGAGAGAGAGAGAGAGAGAGAGAGAGAGAGAGAGAGAGAGAGAGAGAGAGAGAGAGAGAGAGAGAGAGAGAGAGAGAGAGAGAGAGAGAGAGAGAGAGAGAGAGAGAGAGAAAACCGACGGACAGACAGGCAGACAGACAGACTATATAACAAAAAATACGAAATATAAATAAAAGAAAAAAAAATCGAATGAAGCACAGGAAAGAAATAATGAAAACAAAAATACCATATGAATAATAACGAAATGACACAAAAATATACATGAAAAAAACACACACCCATTAAACAGAGATAAAAAAAAACCTTGAAAGGATTACCGATAGAAAACAAAAGCAAACCACAAATAAAACAAAAAGAGAGATTAACCAGCGTCATGTATGTAAGTATGTATGTATGTATGTATGTATGCATGTATGTATGTGTATATGTGTGACCATAAAAGTTTCTTGCTAACGTACGAAGAAAATGAAGGCGGAAATGATCGTATAGTCCTGGCGGGGGACTCACGACCTTGTTTCCTCTTATTCGAGCTCCGCAGAGGCAAGGAAAGGGAACTAGAGAAGGGAATGGTAGGGTAGGCTGAGGGGAGGAGAAGCGGTGAGGGAGGAAAAGGAGGCGAGGGAAGGGTAGGTAAGGTAAGAGACGAAGGAGGAGGACTATTTATAGGCAAGGGATGGGAAGGTTAGATCTAGGAAGGAGAGGCGAAGAATGTTGAAGGAGGGAAGGGAAGGGCAGATAGGGGCGAGCAGAGGAGGAGGAAGGGCAGGTTGAGAAGAGGAAGGTGAAGGAAGGAGGAATAGGAGACGAGAGAAGGGTAGGTCAGGGAAATGAGAGGTTAAGGAAAGAGAAGGAGAGCGAAGGGTAGGTTAGGGCAAGGAGAGGCGAAGGAAGGAAGGAGACGGAGAGGGAAGGGAATATCAGGGCAATGAGAGGTTAAAGAAAGTGGAGAAGAATGAGAGAGAAGGATAGGTCAGGGCAAGGAAGGAAGGAGGCGGAGACGAGAGGAGAGGCAAGGAAAGAAGGAGACGAAGGAGGAGAGAAGGAGAGGAGAGGCGAGAGAAATATAACCTTGCTTGTCGGGGTTATAGGACAGCATAAATCCGTGACAACAATAGTCTATTTCCAAGAACGACGCCAGAGTTTATTTTATGTAGACGAACGGACGGACGGACGCGGCGGTGACTGCTGCTGCTGCCCGGGGCTTCTTCAGTGGACGCGGGACACTGACTTAGAGGAGAGAGAATGAGAGAATGAGAAGCCTGTGCTGTGAGAAATCCTCAAACTGCGAAATGCGTGTTTGTGTGTGTGTGTACGCGATAGTCAACGTCACTGCGATGTCGACCTAGTAAAAGACGTCGGTAAAGGTTAAAATGATACACTAGAACCAACCCAAAGCGCTATATCACTGTAGGACGATTCTGGGCATATTCCTCCTACTCATCCCCCCTCTGACTCCTTTATACCTGTTATAAAGATTCTTCAAAATGATGTTTTCTATGCCCTCTCTGGCCTCAATCCTCAGAAGGCTTATGGACCTGATGGAGTGCCTCCTATTGTCCTTAAAAACCATGCCTCCGTGCTGTCACCCTGCCTGGTCAAACTCTTTCGCCTCTGCCTGTCAACATCTACCTTTCCTTATTGCTGGAAGTATGCCTTCATACAGCCTGTGCCTAAGAAGGGTGACCGCTCCAATCCCTCAAACTACCGTCCTATAGCTTTACTTTCTTGTCTATCTAAAGCTTTTGAATCAATCCTCAACCGGAAGATTCAAAAGCACCTTTCCACTTCTGACCTTCTATCTGATCGCCAGTATGGGTTTCGCAAGGGGCGTTCTACTGGTGATCTCCTAGCCTTCTTAACTGACTCCTGGCCATCCTCTCTTAGCCGTTTCGGTGGAACTTTTGCTATTGCGCTGGACATATCAAAAGCTTTTGATAGGGTCTGGCACAAATCTTTGCTTTCCAAACTACCCTCCTACGGTTTCTATCCTTCTCTCTGTACCTTTATCTCCAGTTTCCTTTCTGACCGTTCTATTTCTGCTGTGGTAGACGGTCACTGTTCTTCCCCTAAATCTATTAACCGTGGTGTCCCACAGGGTTCTGTCCTATTTCCCACAATCTTTCTGTTGTTCATTGCTGATCTTTCCAAAACGAACTGTCCTATCCATTCCTAAGCCGATGATTCCACTCTGCATTACTCAACTTCTTTTAATAGAAGACCCACCCTACAGGAACTTAACGACTCAAGGCTGGAGGCTGCAGAACGCTTAGCCTCAGACCTTACTATTATTTTATTATTGTTTTCTTTTTTTGTGTGCCCTTGAGCTGCCTCCTTTGTTGTAAAAAAAAAAAAAAAAAAAAAAGGGTAAAGGCATATACTAGAAGCTACATAAGTGCTCTCTCTCATCGTCAATATAGTTTCGTCCATTTGTTAGTTGCATCTCGTGTGTGTGTCAAGGTCGGTAACCTCAGACGCTATCGCCTCCCACATCAACTATTTCCAAAGACCGGAAATTATATCAGTTGCGTTTTATTGAGTGTTGTTTTAGGTTCACGGCACAGAAGAATGATGAAACTACCACCAGGGTCACAAAATTACCCCTGGAAATGCCCACAACTCCCATGAAAGCCTTGTCAAATGTGCGTGTGCCTGGGCGCCGAAAGGTTTGACAATATGGACCCAAGATAACAGTCGTTGATGGTGGTACATGGACGCGTATCTCGCAGCCTTCATGAGTCGCGCAGCATCGCCTCATGGCAGAGTCAGCACGTTGAACTATGTATAACGGAGACGCAGCTGACAACAAGCTGAATAATACGAATGCCATGTCGGACTATGCATGAATGTAAGACAAACAGACGGATATTCATATATACACACAGACAGACGGACAGGCAGGAAGGAAAACTTTCTCTCCTCTATTTTTTTCTTTCCACATCCTCCATACGAACATTTTTCTGATACTAAAGCCGTGCCGGAGAGGGAATACCCGAGGAGTGGGTGGAATGGCCCCTTATAAGACCCTTGAGGCACCCCACAGGGCCATGGAACACCAAAGATACGCGGGGAGGGGAGGGGAAGGGAGGCAAGGGGAGGGAAGGGGATGAAGAAGAGAAGAGGAAGGGGAGGGGGTATTCGTGAAAGCCACCATGCACCTGCTATCTTTTTTTCCTTCCTCCCACATCTCTCTTCTCTAACCAGCCTTTTTTTTTTTTTTTAGGTGCCGCCTCCCTTTTTTTTCGGCTAGCAACAAGATACCCTCTCCCCAAACCCCACTACTTCTTTGGTATTCCACGTCTCTCTCTCTCTCTCTCTCTCTCTCTCTCTCTCTCTCTTCGACGACCCATCCCGTTACTGACGCAGCCGAATTTTATTTATAGTGACTGCCGCGATATATGACTCTAGCTTGGCCCATCCTACCCCACGGTGCTCCTCTTGACCGAAATCGCTGGTTAAGGTTGAGTGAAGACCTGGGCAGCATGTGGGTAATCTTCCACCACTCGGCGATGGTTTGAAAAATCAGCGTGTTTCGGTGGGGCTCGATCCTAGGTCCACGGACTCACCACGCCTGCACGCTGATCACTCGACCACCGTCTCTTTACATTTATCTTTCCAACTTCCTTTTAAAAGTGATGGACAGAGGAGAGGAGAAGAGAGAGGGAACAGGGCGGGGTGGGTGGTGGAGTTCGGCTAGCGACCATGCACTCCCTCCCGCTCACCCACGCCCTGAAACCAACCCTTCCCTCCCTCTCCTTGCCTCCTCTCCTTCGATTACTTTCCAACTCTCTCTCTTACACTTCCTGTAAAAAGCGACAGACAGAACGAAGACACGCACACACCAACTGAGATAAACTATACCTCTGAAATAGCCCCATGTCACAGGCCAAGAACACAAAGTCCGTTCCTGTATTCACAAAATCCGTCAATTAAGCAAAAGACAAGTGCGTGAGACTGAAAACCAGGGACATAAATTACCGCCAATCCAACACCGACTTCAGGCCCGCTCCTCGACACTTTCCCCTTTAGTAAGAGTCCCCAGCCAGCGGTTTATCGATTATAGCTTCTCCTTAATGATGCTCAGGCGATATCATGAGCCCTGATGAGCACTCGGGGTGAAAATAGAGTCCATGGTGGAGGAGGAAGAGGCGGAGGAGGGGGAGGATGGAGGAGGCTGCGTGTGTGTGTGTGTGTGTGTGTGTGTGTGTGTGTGTGTGTGTGTGTGTGTGTGTGTGTGCGGTAACTGGTAACCTTTTACTTCTTCGTCTTTCTCCTCACCTTTTTTTTTCCTATTTTTCCCTCTTCTGCCTCCTCTTCCTCCTCCTACTCCTCCTCCTCTTCTTTCTACTCTTGACACACTGACCGCACACACACACACACACACACACACACACACACACACACACACACACACACACACACACACACACACACACACACACACACACACTCACACACACACACACACACACGAATTCACAATCCTTACTCTTTTTTCATTGGTCACTCGTGTCTCCCTTTTTTTTCGGCTAGCAACAAGATACCCTCTCCACAAACCTCACTACTTCTTTGGTATTCCACGTCTCTCTCTCTCTCTCTCTCTCTCTCTCTCTCTCTCTCACACACACACACACACACACACACAATACCCAGACTTTCTTTTTCAGGAGCAGGATGGAGTACACTAACATCAGACAGAGACAGCATTCTTCTGATTACATTTAAGACACAAACCCATACGTAGCTACTCCCTTGCATTAATAAAGAACAAATATTGAACATACCCCAGAAAACACAAGTAAAACCATCCACTCCACTAAGTATTTCATCTGAGTCATTAGAAACCCATGAGCATATTGGAGACGCACGCAACGAGAGAGAGGGAGGGAAAAAAAACCCTCCTTAACAAATGAAGCAGCAGCGGGAATAAGCGGTTATCTGAAAACGATAATGACCTCACCCTGAATGTGGGAGTGAAATGAGAGCGCGGCGACGTGGATCTCAAGCCACAACAAGTTCTTCGTTGTACATGACCGCCACAAAACACACATACCTGCTCAGCGCCATACTTCGCCATACTAGAGGTACTGTTGGGGCATACAAACGCTGTAGCTACGCGGTTCAGGTCCATAGGCCATAGTATTAAACTCGGGCTCCCAGTACGATAATTTACCAAGGTCACGAAGAAGATTAGCCAGGTTTTCATGGGTGATTTTTCTCGTTCAAGATGCAGAAGTTGGGTAAAACTGTCACTAGGATAAAAAAAAAACAGTCCATAAATATCCCACTGCACCATGAATGCGAAAAACACTCATGAGCATTCGGCTGAACGTCCTTTGTGGGCTTTGGAAATATTTATCGTGAGAGCCGAAAGCGTCTGAGAATACGGGAATCAAAGCAGACAATGAGACAATGCTTTAGGGCGGCACTGGAAGGGCTGTTTATGTTAAGGGCTTGCTACTGTTTGTCTGTCAGTCTGTCTCCTCTCTCCCCTCCCTTAGTTCTGTCTGTCATTGTGCCTCCTCTCTCTAACCTCCCTTTTGTCTATCTGCCTGTCTATCCTCCCCCATCTCTCTCTCTCCTTCTGTTTAAGTAGAATTTACGTCACAGATCATCTCAGGAATTACACCTCCAAAGCCTGATGACACAAACATTCGGTAATTAGCGTGCGTCTCACTGAAAGAGCGAATTGACAGTGATCCTCTTGCATACGTTGGTGGATCTAGGACCAAAATAATTCCCCTTATGGTTTTAATGTCTCTTGGATTGGCGGCTTAGTGAAATTTCCGGTGGCGAGGGATAAAAGAGCCCATTGCAATACGACACAGTGCAGGGAGAAAGGGAGAGAAAGAGAGGGGAAGGAAGGGAGAGAGGGACTGTCACCTGGGTTATGTATTCGTATGTGGCGGTATCATAGGACGAAGGGAGGAGGGGAGGGAAGGGAAGGGAGGGAGAGGCACGGCACGTCACCGCGCCGCCTAAAAACGCACGGTGGCAGCAGGGAGCTCGAGTCCGAGGGATGAATGAATGAATGAATCGGTAACGGGAAATTGGCGGAAGCGGGGCGGCGTGAGGCCATATTACTCCCGCGGGCGCCGTTGTCGAGGTGATGCACGCGGCCCACGATTATGATGGTTACTTAGAGGAGTGTTGGAGTGAGCAGCGACGTGAGAAAAGCGAAGAAATGGAGCGTGTGTGTGTAGGGGATGACGAGGAGGGAGGGAGGGAGTGGGAGAGAGGTCTGTGTGTGTGTGTGTGTGTGTGTGTGTGTGTGTGTGTGTGTGTGTGTGTGTGTGTGTGTGTGTGTGTGTAATTCACCACGGCCTGATCACGAGTTGGACTCGCTTTCGCCAGCAGGTACCAACACGATGTGAGCAAGTGCTCATTATTGTCGATCTCTAGGTACTGCCAGGACCTCACACACCACATAGCCAATCCCCCTTGGTCAAGGGGGGACAGTAATTACTCCTAGTCAACGGAAAGAATCCGGCATGAGCGGGGCTCGAACCGCCGCCTGTTTGGCCGTGAAGCCTTGCAGCGCGGCGCTCTAACCGATTGAGTGGTGTGTGTGTGTGTGTGTGTTGTATGCATAATCTACATCGAGCTATTTAGATGTTTGTGGGTGCTTATAACGCTAAATATCCCAATTCTAAGGAATCAAAGTCCACAAACGAAACTTCAAATATAAACTCCCCAAACTATTTTTTCCCGGATGCTACTTATATTTTTGTGGGCGGAAAAAGAAATATAAATTTTCAAGAATAAAAAAAAAACACTACAATACAGTGTATATGATACACTATAATAAAACAAGCTAACTACTCCTTCCCTTCCTTCCTTTCTTCATTCACCCCTTATTCATTCTCCTATTGATTCCTTCTTCCTATTCGTCTCCTTTGCTTGCTTGCCTTTCTGTCTCGTTCTTCATACTTCCTCCTCCTCCTGCTCCCCCACATCCACCCCCAGCCCCCCCAAACACCTCAACCTGGAACATATGGGTCAGACGTATTTCTATTACGTACCCCATCGATTACCTGCTCATTCTTGCTGCCGTGAATTCCAATGGTGTTACTTTTTCTTCGCATTCTTCCTTAAACTTTTCTACAGAAGCAAAAATTATTAAGTTATAGGCTTGAAGTAGCTCATAAAAGCCTGCGTAACTCCACCTACAGTACGCCTTCACAACCAGTACCGGAACCTTCATTCTTAAAGCTATGAAACCCACTCCCTCGTGCCCTCCAGTCAGCCCGGGCCAGCATGTCAGCATGAGAGGGTTGCATCATCCATTCACACCCCGAAAGAGATTATAAGAGTGAAGGGTTTGGGGATGAAGGGAATGACTCGGCGCTGTGTGTGTGAGAGTCTGTGAGAGAAAGAGGGATATAGAGATAATTCGTAAGTAAAGAAGAGGAAGTGAAGGAGGAACAGCAGGGGGAAGAAGGTAAGAAAGAGTGATTAGCGGAAGAAAATGGAGCTCGGGAAGAAATTGCAGGGCGAGGAAGAGGAGGAGAAGGAGAAAGAGGATGGAAGAGCGGGGCTGGTGCGAGACGGTGAGGTAAGGAAGATAACGCCTGCGAGGAAGTGTTGGAAGAGGAGAGGAGAGTGAGAAGAGGCAAAAGAGGGCACTGTGCAGACGAGATAAATTACACACACACACACACACACACACACACACACACACTTGTAGCCCTCTCTCTTCCCCGTTGACTGCCTTTCTTTCCCTTCCCCTCTCTCTCTCTCTCACACACACACACACACACACACAAAAGTAGTTCAGAGAATGAGAAACCAACCTAACCTAATTGAGGCGGTGAAGAGCAGCAACAGCGTAACGGATTCTAGCGAAGTCGATTAAGAGGTCCTAGCCAAGTTTCGAGGCATAGCGAAGTGTGGCGGAAAAAAAGAAAGAGGGGTCTGTTGTATCTCTCCCTCCCCCTGAACACACCAAGTTTAATTACAGAGAGAGAGAGAGAGAGAGAGAGAGAGAGAGAGAGAGAGAGAGAGAGAGAGAGAGAGAGAGAGAGAGAGAGAGAGAGAGAGAGAGAGAGAGAGAGAGAGAGAGAGAGAGAGAGAGAGAGAGAGAGAGAGAGAGAGAGAGAGAGAGAGAGAGAGAGAGAGAGAGAGAGAGAGAGAGAGAGAGAGAGAGAGAGAGAGAGAGAGAGAGAGAGAGAGAGAGAGAGGTGTGTGTGTGTGTGTGTGTGTGTGTGTGTGTGTGTGTGTGTGTGAGGTAAATAGCCTGACATAGAAATACAGAAAAAAGACTAAAAAGAGAACTGATGAACGGAAATTGAAAAAGTAAAAACAATCAGAAAAAACAAATGAACAAAGACAAAACAACAACAACAACAACAACAGATAAACAGTAGTTGCATGGAGGAGAAATAAAAAAAAAACTTAAAACGACAGAAAAAAAACAAAAACAGGAGAAGAAAAATGAGAAAACGAGAGTAAGTACTAATACTAATAAATAATAATAAACAAATAAAGAAATAACCACTTCAATCAATTTCCTCCTCCTCCTCCTCTATCTCCTTGTCCTCC